>NW_006443568.1:12800056-12833628 GCF_000325575.1 Pteropus alecto | reverse complement strand
AGATCTCAGCTGCTTAGGGGTGCAAGTCAGGACCACTACATGTGACAGTACGAAGTGGTGTGATTTCACGTGGAATAAGATCCCAACAGGCAGATGTTAACTCAATGAACATTAGGGATAGAGCTGCAAACATGACAGACGTGGGATTCTAATCTAAGGATAAGACCACCAACACTAAGGTCAACCAGAGGTCCAAAGGCCTCACAAGGGGCAAAAAGAACTTTGGTTAGAGGCTTAGCATGCAAGCCTGATTATCAGGAGGCCAAGAAAGATTGCTTTCTACAATGAGTAACTCCCAACAAACCATTGTTATAACTTTTATCTGCTCACAACCTTAAAATCTGATCTAGTGTGCTCAGCCTTGACTCCTTTTGCTCACATCTTGCAAAACTCACAGTCAAGACAAGTCAACAGAACTAAGCTGCAACCTGAAGCCAGAAAAGCAAGGAGCACAGCTATCAGTTCTTGTGCACCTACTATGTGCACACACACCAGGCTACCATTTCAACGTGTGTGCTCTCTAGTTCTCAAAACTCTGCAGTTTGAGTTTTATTAGTTTTGCTTTACAGATGAAGGAACTGAGGATCAGAGAAAAGTAACTTATTCAGGATCACGCAGCTGATGAGGCAGGCATTCTAACTCGGTTTCACCTACTCCAAAGCCCACAGTCTCTCTATTCTGCCAAACTCCTCCTTTAACTGGGCCTGGCCTGGCAGGTTTTGCTGACAGCCCTCCTCTGCAGCCCTCTCACTGGCCCCCCTGCTGGGTGCTTACCGAGGAGGTGCTTGATGATGGCTTGATTATGCTCCCAGAGGTTGCTGAAGGTCCCCCAGCGTGAGTGACCATCAGGCACAGGGTTGGCTTTGATCCATCCACCACAGGCATAGGTGAAGAAGTCCTGGCAGGGGTCCACCGTGGGGTCCATGGAATTCAAGATGGAGCTGGTCACTGAGACACAGGCCTGGCTTAGGCACACTGAGGGGGTTCCTGACAGGGATTAAGGATAAGAAGACAGTGAAGGGTGGGTAGGGAAGAATGCAGAAGTACAGTGCAGATGGCCTGGGGTCTTGGGGTACCATGTCCCACCCTGGCCACTAGACTCTTCCAGAGAAACGATTTTAGTAGATTGAAAATCTTCTGGCTCATAAATTAAGACTTCTGTTTAGCTCCCTAAAATCCTTTCTATGGCTTAAAAAGTACCGGAACCAAGGTGTTTCTCTTAATTAGTCCTTCCTTCTACAAATATTCATTGACTTTTGATTATTTCTTGATGTTCAGCAAATTCGTTTACTCATCATGCATTCATTTGTTCAAAAAATAATTACTGAATATCTTCCAGGTTCTTTGCTGGGTGCAGTGTGTGTGTGGAGGGAGGGGGTGAGGGATATAAAAGGCATAGTTCTTTCCCTCAAGAGCTAATAATTTATTTGGGGATATACACATTCTATAGGAAAAGTCAAAAGGCAGCAGTAGGAGAAACATCTGTCGTTCATTCTGCGAGCATAACTCAGTATATGCAATACATGTCCAGTGGGTGACGCAGACAATATGGTGCCAGGACTTAGGAAGAAGACTTTTAGGAATAGAAGGAACTACAAAAAAATCATTCCCGCTGAACACAGGCAGGAGGGTTCCCTTACTGAATCCTCAAAATCACCCCAGAACAAAACGACCCTAAGAGATCATTTTGCTAATGTGCATTTTTACATGTGAGGAAAGTGGGGCACAGACAAGATAAGTACCCTGCTCAGTGGCCAATGGGATTTGAACCCCGCTCTGTCTGCTTCAGTCCTGGCGAGGACAGACCCACACTGCCAGAAGGCAGGGTAGCCCTGCCAGTCAGGTGTCAGCTCAAGGAGGGACAGTAGTTGGTGCGGGTGGACGGTGGGGAGGGCTGCAAATCCTACAAAAGCCCCTAAAACACAATGAGCAGAGAAATCAGCTTCCTTGGAGCTGGTTCTCACAGAGCGCGGGCAGAGGCGTGAGAGTTGTCCACAGGCCAAAGGCAAGAGGAGGGGGCCAGACCCCTGCCTCAAGGTTAGTGAGCGGGGCCTCGCAAGGGAACCAAACTGTGGGCAGCCTCAGCCGTGGCCCAGCTCAAGGTGGCAAGATGACCCTGACTCTGCAGGAGATGGAGGCTGGAGATTCAGGCTGGTGACCAAGAACACAGACCCAGCCAAACCATCTGTTGATACAAGCTGTGCCAGTGACAAGAGAGGCTGTTTATTGAACGTGGCTCTGTGCCAGGCACTTCACACACATTCGTGAGCTCACTGAGGCCTCACTACGGGAGTGATACCCCATTTAAAGATGAGGAAACCGAAGCTCTGAGCGAGTGACGGACCGAGGTCACATAGCCATTTGGGAGAGCCGGGACTGAACCCAGCTTGGTTCTGCTGCAGCGACCGCAGAGAAGGGGTGTTTCAGCTTCACCTCGCCGCCTCTTTGCTGGTCATGCCAGGGGCTGCTGTGGCCCTTCTGGTGAGGTCGGCCCCCCCGCCCCATACAGGGAGGCATAAGGCAAGACAGGCAGTGTGGGCTCTGAGACTAAGGTTCAAATCCCAGCTTTCTGCTTCTGGCAGTGGGCCTTGCGCAAAAGTGACCTCATCTCTCTCAGTATCAGTTTCTCCATCTAGAACAGCAGCCCCATCTCACAGTGATGATGAAATGACCTCATGACTGGGCACGGGGCCTCAGCTCCCTTGAGCCTTAGGGTCCAGCGTTCCCAGGCCAATCTTTGGAGAACAGAAAAGAACACATGGGCTAGCAGGGGCAGTGTTCACCTCACTCAGAAATAAAATGCCAGCCAGGGCTGGGTGGCCTGTAGGCTTATTAACGTCTGATGACAAATGCGAAGTCCTGTGAGTTGACAAAGGG
The DNA here is from genome assembly GCF_000325575.1 of Pteropus alecto. Classification (NCBI taxonomy): domain Eukaryota; kingdom Metazoa; phylum Chordata; class Mammalia; order Chiroptera; family Pteropodidae; genus Pteropus; species Pteropus alecto. Next base: position 12,830,751 of record NW_006443568.1, on the reverse strand, counting down.
CTCAGAGGAGATGCATGACAGCACAAAACTCTGGGTGACTTTGAGGTAATTACCTATTTTTAAATGACTATACGACAATTAAAAATTATCGAGCCATTAGGCATAAAAATAGAGAAAGGAAATGGTAGAGAATATGCACCATTTGAAATATCTCTAGATCAGACCATCTTAAGCAGAGCTGTATGCCCCACTCCCCACTAGGGGAATGTACCAGAATCTTTATGGGGGGTGAAGGTGGGGGAAGAGAATTTCCGTTTGAATAGTTTGAAAAAGCCTATTCACTATTATGATGTAACTTCATATTTGGGAAAGGAAAAGAATACCTATTGTTTTCATACAACAAACTACAGGAAATAAAGCTTGACAAAATCTCGGCTGGTGGGAACACCGAGAAGACATAGTGTAAGGGGGTGATTCTCAGGGAGAGAGATATATCAGAGTCTCTCTGGCGGGGAGCGGGGGTGGGGTGGGGTGCAGGGAGGAGGAGGAGAGAGAGGGAGATTTGTAGTTATCATAAGGGGACTTGGGTTTAAAATAAAGTAAGAAACCAGTCCCCAGTAATTAGTCTGAGGTCTTCACTAAGCGCCTGCTCGGCTAGGCACAGAGCAAGGTCCCTAGGTGGTGCTTAGATAATAACTGCTTAGATTATTTAACTCTTTAATGGTTTGTAGATCCTTTACCAACTATTCCTGGCCCAGCAGGTACTTAATGTATATTTGATTAATTACTTGTTTGCAGGCCCCCCTCATCTAATGTCAAGGTCAATACCCAGGCTCCATCTCCTTGGGAAAACCTTCCCAGACCCTCATCCGTCTCTGGGCCCCTTGGCTGCCTAGGTGTCCGTAATCCAAAACAGACTAAGCTGTGTCATGGGCATCTCTCCCTGTCCACCTTCTCCACTAAAATGTGACCTTTAGGGGAGGGCCAGCATCTTACTTGCTTTTATATTTCCTTTGCCCAGCACTGTTCTTGGCGCCTAGCGGCTGTCCAATACATATTTGTTGACTGAGCGAATGAAAGAGCTTTGTCCCATACTTGGTTACCACCTGCAGAGGCAGAAAATATTTCTTTTCTTTAGGACGTGTATGATCGCTTGAGAAAGCAGAAATAGGGCTCAAATCTAGTTCACAGACACTCGTCTGGACAGTACCTGGCCCTGACACTAACACACTATAGAATATATTCAGTGAGAATTTATTATTTGTCTTGCTGCTGCTGTCTGCAAAACACCTACAAGTTTCTGGAAAGGAGGGTACAGCCGGAAGGTGGATAAATATGTATTTAAGTGTCCAGACATAACTCAATGGTGAGTCTTTCAGAATCCTCAGAGAATTTGCTTTGAATGGCCTGCTGTTTGCTCAGATGTGGCCAGTGCCAGTACCTGCTGCTGGGTAATGAGATCACTGTCAGTATCGGGGTGGCCACTGCTTCCCCAGCCCAGGCAGCTGATGAAACACACAGGTTGGCTCAGGGGTCACCTGATGCAGGCCCAGTTTCACCTAGAGCTCTTTTTGTTCCTTTTGGGCCCAGGCTAAGGAAACCATTCTGTGGCCTGAGAAGGATGGGCTAGAAGCAGAAGCAGGATTCCTTCCTGTGGGTCTCCTGTGGCCCCATCACTAGGAGCCACCCCTTGGGGAGTCCCTTCTGGTTTCTGGTGAAGAAACATCTTAGGAACTTCTGGGGCAGTCTTGGGGTAACACTGGCTGCTGGAGTCTTGCCTGCTCACCAGGCAAAGGGCTGGAAGCTGGGCAGATGAGGGTGGCCAGGGTCTGTACTGCCTGGGCTGAAGACGATTTAGGTAAGATTTTGCCTCATAGACAAGATGGTGGCTCCAGGACAAGAATGACTGGTAAAGAAAGGCTGTTCCCAGCTTTGTATTCTCATTACTTTGTCCATTCAATCATTTATTTATTCAATTTGCAAACTATTCACACATCTATGACGTGCAGGCGTTATCTAAGCACATATGGTTAAGAGCCTGGAAATCATTAATTAATTAATCAAATATGCATTAAGCATCTGCTGGGGCCAGACACATTTGGTAAAACATCTACAAACAATTAAACAGTCAGTTAAATAATCAAGCAATTATTTCTTAAGCACCATCTAGGTGCCTGGTGTAGACTAAGCCCTCATTAAATGTTCATAGAATGAATGTGTGCTTAATACGGGAGGGATGTAAGGATGACTCAGATGAAGTCCTGACCTCTCTCCAGGCCCCCAAATTTTTTTCTATCCCAGTCCAGCATGGCCACCCCAGGCAGGCCAGCAACTTCACAGTGGGGAGGGCCCACCGAGGCCAAGGTAGACAGTCCCACATCCTGTGAAGGTTCACAACCTCTCTGACGGGATGCGTGACCAGGCGACCAAGTCGGTGGGGCTGAACGCTAAACAAAGTGCCCACAGGCTGCTCAACCTGGTGGACCATCTGCCACATCAGAAAACTCGATGCTGGGACACAGGGGAGTGAGAGACCCTGGAATTGGCTGGATTCCCCATCCTCATTTTCACTTGCATCTGCCCTTTCCAGTCCCGTAAATGCTTACTGAACATCAAGTCTGTGTGAGGCACTCAGCTAGATACGCTCAGCCAGACACAGAGAATCAGCCTCGGTCCCCGGACAGCAGGATCAGAGGTGCCTGATCAGACCGCTTCACAAGGTAGGACAGAGAAATGCGATTACAGAGGTCTACACAAAGCCCAGCTGGATCTCAGGAGGACAGCTTTGCCGGGGACACTAACACACACCGGGGTGCACTGTGATTACAGAGGGAGGCGGAGGCTGGGTCTGAGGCCCGCCCGCCCGTGGTTGCCTGTGGCTGAACTCCAGCTTCTCCGCTCTCTCCCGCGGTAACCTCAGGCAAGTCACTTAGTCTCACTGCCTCAGTTTCCTCAGACATAACATAGGGCCAAAAGTAACCATATCTCATATTGTTGTTGTGAGGAGGAAGTGAGGTTATGTCTGTAAAGAAGTGAGGTATTTGGTTCATGGAAAGTATCAAGTAAACAGAAGCCATTATGGCTGTTTCCTTGGAACTAGGGATGGTGGATAGTGTCAGCCTGTGTGTCTCACCAACCCACACTCGAATGACAATGGTACCAGAGCAAAGGTTAAAGAAGTCCTAGTAGGCACCAGGTATGGGCTATATATACATATATCGTCTCTAATCCTCAGAGCCATGCCCAAATTGGGCACCGTTTTCCTCATTTAAAGTAGAGAAGACACAGGCTCTGGGAGATTAAGAGATTTATCCAAGGTCATACAGATGATAAGCTGCTGGGCCAGAATTTGGACTCACGTCCTTCTGACTCCACACCCTTCAGACCACCCACACCGCCCGCCTGCCATGTCTCAGGCTATCTCAGCAACCCGAGTCCTCCAGACCTAACTCTTCCTTGGCCTTCAAGGCCAGTCTGGCTTGAGCAGGGAAGCCCCCTTGCACAAGTGGACAGAGCCGAGGGCAGGAGTTGAGTCAAGCCCATGATGAAACACAGAGGCACCTACTTGTCTGATACTGGATGCCCAGAGCTGTGAAGCAGGCCACCAGCCCTGCTGCCAGAAGTGCCACCAGCACCACCAGCCGCTTCTCCACCTGGGTCCGTGCAGCCCAGCACCTCTGGCCGCTCCGGGGGCTGCGGAAGTTCACCTGCAGGGAAGAAGGCAGGAGGGGTGGGGAGGACGCAAGCCCAGGGTCCCCCCTCCCCAGGAGGAAGGGGCTCCGAGGCAGGCCCAGGCCCCGGGGAGACATCCTGCCTCAGGGGTGGTCTGCTTCCCACGGGCTGAATCCTAATCCAGGAAAGGAACCGCCACCCTGCTCTGCAGCTCAGATTTGTTCCTAAACTTTAGAGAGTCACGCAGCTCGACCCAGCCAGGCTTGTGTTTTTGTGTGTGTGTTACCCGATATGGGTAGAAGAGAAAAAAAAACAACACAGCTTTTCCCTGTTTCTTCAGTAAGGAGTTCAAAAAAAGAACAGGATGTTTGGATTTACAGGCATCCAGTGAGTGTCCAGCTGGACTCTCCTCAAAGCCCCCGCATCAATAGGCTGGGACACACAACCAAGAAGATGACACCACCACAGCTCACACGTCCCAGAAGCGTGGGTATCCCTAGCTCATTCAACCCCCACAAACCCATGAGGCCTATTATTAGTTCTCTTTTTACAAATGAGGACATGAGAGTCTAGAGAGGTGAGACCTCCTGCCTCCCATTGTACAGCTGAATGGATGGAGCTGGGAACTGAACCCAAGCCTGTTGGTTCTGGAGCCACTAGTGGGACAGAGATTTGAGTCTTAGGAGATGCCGGGGGCAACGTGATGGAGCGATGGAGAAATAGCTCCATTCAGGCAGGTCCTCAAAGGGAGGGGCGATGTCCCCAGTCTCACAGTCTAGCTAAACAGGAAGGGAGGCACAATAAGAGGAAGTGGAGGGCGTGGCAAGGCCCTCCGAGCTGAGGAGGGACATGCCAGTCAAAAGCACTCAGAGCCCTCAGCCCAGGGCAACTTGGGGCTCCCCCTGTTCCAAGAGGTACTTCCTGCAAAAGCCCAGACCACAGGACAGGAGTGGTCTCCTGAAGGAGAGGCTCAGTTCAGTGACATTGTGGCTGAGTACCAACAGCTGAGTACCAACTCAGGGCCATGCGAGAAGTACTGAGTGGAAGAGAGATGCCCTCGGTTTCAGATGCTCATAGTCCAGCAGGGAGGCAGATGTAGACACAGACTGGGCTGGGCAGGGGTTCAGTCAGGGAAGGCTTCCTGGAGGTTGAAGATGCCTACGTTAGGTCTCGAAGAATAAGAAGGAGCTGGCTAGGTGAATGGGAAGGGAAGTGGGGGCAAGGTGAAGATCCTAAGGGGCATCTGTAAGCCAGCGAAAAGCATGTGGACTTCTTGCAGTCTGGAGTGACGTGATTAAAGACACCCTTTAGAAAGGCCGAGGTAGAAGGAGCAAGGCTTGGAGGCAGAGAGACCCACAGCGAGCCAGGGGTTAGGGAGGTAGGGGAGATGCCAGGGTAGATGAGGAAACCCAGACTCTGCCCTGCAAATGCCCTACCGATAGCTGAGCAGGTGGCTGCCCCCCAGGAGCCAGGTCACCAAAGAGCCTCACACTGGCACTTGGGGATCTAAGTAAGGCTGGTCATCCTGGGAAAGAAAGGCACCGAGTGGCCTTGTGTGGTCATCGTTGGGTACCTTCTGGGCAGGAAATGACTAAAAATTGCTGCACCAGAGAAAGGGGAACACAAGAACTCTTCATGGAAGAAAAACTGAGTTTAAACCGAGAAAAGGAACTTGTGGCCTAATCATACTTTCCGTGGAGGCCCAGGAGGCTCGGTCAAGTAACGGGGGCAGGGGATGCTGCCTCCTGAAATCACTGAAGAAACTTTTAAACAACGATTCTGACCACGCTATTACCATTAAGTTAACATTTTGGGCTGGGAGGGCCTGGTACAGAGAGCCTAGAATGATGCTAACATGTTCGGAGCCCTGGAAGGTTTATAAAGTGCCTTTTCCAAGGTATCAATTTTCTCACGCAGTTTCCCTTGGGCACTGGTATTCGGAGGGTCCCAAGAATATGCTGCCTTGCCTGGGGGGCCTGACATTTATTCTCACTCTTCTTGCTGTCCTGCCCCTGGATTTGTCTGACTTTCTGGCCCTTCCTCTATCCCTCTCAGTGCCCCTCATTAAATGGCTTAGCTCACGGGGTGAGGCGGGGTGAAAGGCAAAGAGCCAGGGAGACCTCTGCCTGGTGCTGGCTCTAGGAAGCCAGGGAGCACAGCTCTCAGGCTTAGGGAAGCAGGCAAACCTCGCTTTACGTGGGCAGGGCAACGCCGTGGTGCGGGGAATCTGAGGAGGGGAAAGGAGAGAAGGAAGAAATGAAAGTGAGGCTGTGAAAGGAACACAGGGAAGGAGGAAAGGAAAAAAAGAGTAATAATGGCAGCTAGTTGGGCGCTTTCTATGTGCCTGGCATCGTGTTAATTCTATTTTGTTGCTAGATGATGCTATTCTATCTTCACAATATCCCTAAGAGTAGGTACTAGTATTAGCTACGGAAGAAACACAGGAAGTGGGGGAAGGGGAGGAGACAGCACAGTGAGAAAACGCATCTCTCTCCAGAACCCGCAGCCTCAGCCCAATGGCTGTGCTGCCCCCAAGGAGCAAAGCTGAGCTGAGCCTCATTGTTTGATGTCAAGCAAACAGATGGTGTTCACTGAAAAATTTAATTAGAATTAAGTCAGAATTAAATTAGAAATTCATAGTTTCAAGCAAAAATGGCAAAGGGAATTTAAAAACAGGGTTTTTAGCCTTCGTAATGTTTTTGCTCAACTCATACTGTCCAGCTGAGGGCCTATCGGTTTCTGGACAAGCCCTGTCTCTGAGGGAGGAAGGGATCCAGAGGCATCGCTCTGGGGCAGAAGTCACCTGGAGGCACTGTACCGAAATCAAGAGACCTCTCCAGGAGAGACTGTCCAATTCCTGGGTGTAACAGACAGGGCAGGGGCTGCAAATCAAAGCTGCTGGCGAGTCCCTTCTCTCTGAGCTCTCATTGTCCTGCCCTGACTCCTTCAGAGGCTCCAGCAAGACAGGTCACAGCGAGAGGCAGATACAAATGGTTTCTCATGTTCCTTTTGGAAATGAAGGCATGTTGCTCACTAGTTTGGGTGTCCAGTCTGCAGTGACTGGTACAACAGGAGGGTTAGTGGGGAGCAGCCCGCTCCATCTCAGGAGGGGTAACTGGGACGTGACCACTGGCCAAGGAGCAGAGCTCACACTTGGATGACAGAGTTGGGAATTACTATAAATTCTCAGCTCCTTGATGGGCTTAATATCCTATTTATTGTTGTGTGAGGCAGAGAGAGAAAAGACAGAAAGAAAAGAATGCCCTTGAAAGATCAAGGTAGAGAGGGAGACAGAGAAAGAGAGAGAGACAGAGAGAGACAGAGAGACAGAGAGAGACAGAGACAGAAAGAGAGAGACAGAGAGAGAGACAGTTGAGCTGTCCAGCCCAAGAGTTCCCAGGGTTTCCACAGCCAAGGGAACAAAGCCCTAATGAGGGATAAATATTCAGTTACAGAAGTGAGTGCCTGGCTCACCTAGGCTTACAGCAAGAACAAGTTCTGCAGGGGAGGACGGGCCACCACTGCGTGGGGCCCAGGAGACAAGCCAGCAGCAGAAAGGGTGGGGAGGAGGGCACAGCCTGCTTCGCAGATGAAGCAGGGGTTTAAGCGGGGGGTCGAGTGGGAAGGGAGAGGCTCTTGCTGAGCCACTGCCAGGTCCCCCAGCGACGTGGGCTTCATGGAGTTGCAAACAGGAGTCAGTCTAGGCAAGGATTTGGCAGGGAGCCCACCCCCCGCAGTCAAAAAGCCTGGCCACCCCATGAGGGCTGGCACAGCGACCAGGCTGCCTGCGTTGGAGTCAGCCTTTCAGAGCAGACAGACCATGACAGCTTGGTCCTATGTGGAATCCTGCCTTTGTGAGGGTGTTAGGTTGGGAAAGTTTCTTCTAGAAATTTCCATATGGCAGACTTCCAGCTGAGGCCACTGGGGCCAGCCTAGAGCAAAACTATAATGTCCTCTTGTCCTCCCCATCTCTTCCCTGAGCCCTACCTGCCCCGTTGTCCCCATGCCTGACTCTCTCTCAGTGACTGACAACAGCTTAAAGTAGTACCTGTCGTGAGGGAAAGAATTCCTTGCATCTTAACAGGAATCAAAAGTCTAGTATTGAGAAGAAGCACTTTCCACTTCTCTTTGCTTCCCAAAAGAAACGCCCAGCTGCCAAGGGCACCAGAGAAAAGGCACATGCCTGAGAAGGCAAAGGTCAGCTTTGACTTCATCAAGACCCCATGCGTACCGCTGGGCACGTGTGTTCTGTCTTTAAAATGAGGAAGCTGGATGAGGTCCCAGGTCTGACCATCTCAGACTCTAGAACAACTCTAAGGCCAAGAGGATAAGGCTCTAACAGGTGGACAGAGTCGAAAGGACCTGCTGGTTAGCAGAGAAGCCCTTTCAAAGTACTGAGTGGGACTGTCCCTGAAATTGCCCTTAAAAGACAGCCCTGTGCATGGCAGAGAAAAAAAATATGATAAAGCCATCGCTAACTATTAAATATCTCAGCTTTCCCTTTTCTTGAAAAAATGTATTTTTGAAAGTAACTGGATGAGTTTCAAAGTTTTGGTAAACAGTCATGGCCATCTGCCCCCCAGTTTAGGCTGCAGGGCTAACTTGAGCTATTTCCCTTCAAGCCACTGACATGGTGTGTGCTGGGGTGTGGGGAGGTCAGGCAGCCAGTTTGAGCACAGGCTTCCAGGAGAAAAGCTTTTATATTTAGGGCATCACAGAGATATCACGCCTGGTGAGTTTCCATGATAATCCTGATAACCAAATCCATTTTCTGTGCACTATACCAAATGCTTTCACTTATATCATCTCATTTCCATCTTTGCAACAGCTCCGAGAGGTAGATTAATAATATTAACCCCATTTTGCACCAAAAAAAAAAAAAAAAAGCTGTTCAAGTGAGTTGCTTTCAGGTCTCAGAGCCCATGAGAGACAAAGCCGGGCTCCATGTTAGGGCTATCTATCTGGCTTTAAATTCGGTGCTCAGTCCACAGTGACGAATTTTGGTGAATCGCAAAGAACTTGTGCCTAGAATATGAGATTAAAAGAAAAGAAAACCCTTTTCCTGTGGTACAGGTATAACTTTGCTCCAGCTAAATTCAACAATTCGTCAGCATATTCAGTAAAAAGGTGGCAAGTTTGGCTGAAAGATGGAAGTTTTCATTGACCAGTATCAGCGTCGATAACTTTGGAGTTCCTAGAACCATTGGGCTCCAAAATCTTGAAAAATCAAGTAGCTTATTTTTATAGCTGCCCATCAAGAGCAAGATTTGGGGGGGACTAAGTCCATTTTTAAAAGACTAAAATTAAGGGAGCAATTGTGTTTCTAGCAACCAGTTCATAGGAAATTATCCAAAAGGCTAAAAGATGGTCACCCATAATGTCATAGTTATTGGGTCTATTGTCCAACTATCACTGATTGAGTAAATATATTTTTGTATATTGGTATCATTAGGTGTTATGATTTTTAATGACAGCATGTTAACAACAAAATGCTTATGATGTGGCATTAGATGAAAAAAGCAGGATGCAACAAGTCCTTAGAGTGAACTCAACTTTGTATAAAAAAATATATATCCAAGTGGGAAAAACTAGAAGGAGTTATCTCCCAGAAGTGAGTTACTAGGTTTTTAAAAATGCTTTTTTTTTTTTATACTGGACTCTATTTTTTTTCCTACAAATGATCATGTAAAGTTTTTATATTGGAAAAGAACTCCAATGATTAAAAACAAAAATATTAGAAAGCTCTGCTCCATAGGGTAGTTGGGTTCTCGACTCCTAGAAGAACAAACATTGGCTAGTTTATATTTGCTTTGGGGAAGTTGTGGCAGCTCAAGGCAAGCCAGGCTGGGTACCCAAAGAAATGTCCCAAATCCTTGGGCAAACTTTTTGGCTTTTCCTGTATAAAAAGTGGACACTGTACTCAGTTTGGCAGTTTGGTGGAGTGGCACCAACACAGCACTCCAACCAACATAATAGCTCTGTGACCACAGGAATGTCCCTAACTCCTCTGAGACCCAGCTTCATCATCTGAAATATGGCCGCAAGGGCCCTTACCTCATAGGTCATAAAAAGAACAACAATCAGAGCAGTCCCCATATTATGCATTACATCTACTTTCTCTAACTCCCATTTTACAGATGGTTTAAAGGGATTCAGCAGCTCGCCCAAAGATCTTGAGTGGAGTCAGAATTTAAACTTGGGCCCCTGGTTTCAGGAGCCACGCTGCCTCCACTCTGCCAGGCAGCCTCGGGTGGACGAATGTACTTGGTGACCTGAAAAAGGCTATATCCATGTGGGCTGCTGTTATGACGATAACAACATGGCACATTATTTTGTTGTGAATTCCAAATGCTTTTATGCTGATATATTTAGAACCTTCTGTGGAAGATGAGACTGAAAAAGATTGCTGATTAGATGCTGTTTTGATTTGTGAAGGAAAAAGTGCCTGCCACAGAAATCTCATTTCCTGCTGGATTTAGCCTCTTAAGAAGGGTTTGCAGGGAAAAGGTTCTAGACAGACTGGGTTTGATTTCTCACTTTCACAGATTTCTAGCTCTGTGACCTAAGGTGAGTTGTCTCCCCTCTCAGAGCCTTGGTTTTGCCACAGGTAAGTGGGAAGAGTAACCTTTCCAGCTCATGGGGTGGCCCTGAAGGTTAAGTGAGTTGGTGTTGGTAGGGTGCCACACATATTCCAGTGGGCAGACTACTTGCGATCATGAGTTCTGATCTCTCTGGGCCTACTTAGCCTGGAGGAAGAACTCGATCCTTCCATTTATTAATATTCTTATTCCAGCTTCAGGGAGGCGTGCCCTAGTACAGCTGGGCCTGCAGCCTGAGTTTCCACGCACCTACACTTGCCCTCCAGACGATCTGTGGTTTGGAGTCAATTCACTGGGTGCACCCAAGATGCTCCCTAGTGCCTCTCTTGATCAGCCTGGCAGAAGCCCTCCTGGGCTGCGATGCCCTGGCTCCTTCGGGTGTCCTTGAGATTTCCAACTTGGTTCCACCCACGTGCCTGAGTTCAAACCCCACCAGGGCTGAGGTCCTGGTCAAAACGGTCTAGGCTCGGCCTCGCAGAGAGAGAAGAGCAGAAAGCAGCCAGGCTCACTGCTGTGCCACAAGGCAGGGAGGTATAGGATTCTCACAGAGGCAGACGCGGGGAGGGGAGGAACTGGTCTTACCCAGTAGGCTGAAAAGTGGCAGGGAAAGCGGGCAGAGAATGGCTTCCTCCCCTCACCCCAGAGATTCCAGTAGTTAGGGGGAAAGAGGAAGAATAGGATTCACCCTACCAGATAGGGTAACCAACCACCCAGTGTGCCCAGGACTGAGGGGGGTACCAGGGATGCAGGGCTTTTGTGCTAAAACTGGATAGTTTTAGATTCTGCCAGTAATGTGCTGTGTGACCCAGGGCAAGTCCCTCAGTGCTCAGGACCTGCCTCTTCTGTGAAAGGGAATTGGGCCAGTTCAGCTCTGGAGGAGTGGGGAGGGTGTGTGCTTCAACTCTGCCACCTGGGCTGTAGCCCGAGGAGCAGGTGGTCAGGAGGATTTGGGCACCGGCAGAGCTGTTGAGGGGAGGGGCATCCCCGGGGAGTACTTCTGCCCCATTAAAGCTTTTATCCCCCACCCCATGCAGCCCAGTGCTGCCCAGAGCTGCCGGCTGGCACGGACCCCTCCCGGGCAGGCAGGAAGGGGGCGGGGGCAGCACCGGCGCGCATGCCTGGCTCCCTCGGGCTGGGGTCTCGTAAAGAGCCCGGGCTCCTACCTGCAGACCATTTGGGTAGCCGTCGCCCTCGGAGAGCGAGTCCACCAGGTCCTCCTCGTCCAGCGTGGCACGCTTGTAGGTCGACATCTGCAAGGCCAAGTGTAGCACGGACTCCCTCAGTGTTTCCATGGCTCTCGCGCCCGAATGGGGAGAATGGGGAAGCGGCCAGGGCGCCGCCGCCACCCCCCACCACTGCCGCCGCGCCGCGCCCCGCCCGGGACACCGAGACCGGCCCACCCACCGGCCCGCTGTGGGGGCGGGGGTCCCGCCTCCCCCCCATCCCCCGCTCCCCCTGCGCTTATGCAACGCCGCCTCACCCCCAACGCCGACAGCGCTGCGGCCACCTTCTGCGGCGGCCGCACGCTCCGCATGTAGCGCCCCGCGACGCCTAGCCGGGTCCCCACCGTCGCTGCCGTCGCCGCTGCACGCCCTGCTGATGGGGGCGGACCGGGCTGCGGGCCGGGCGGCATCGCACCACCTTCGCGGGCGTGGCCTGATAAGCGCACGTCTCGGTTCCCTCCCTGGCCCCATCGGGAGACCCCCCCCCACCAAGGCCCCAGAGCCCCGGGGGGGAAGGAGGCCTCCCACAGCCAGCGGCAACCTCTCCAAGAAAACTTAAGTCCCCCTCAGTCACCCCCAGTAGCAGATACCAAGAGTCAGGGGAAGTTCCTCCCACCACCGGCCCTTAGGTGCATCAAGGCGGTCCCCATACCCCCCATCTGAGCTACAAAGATTACAGGGGGTGGGCGGGGGTGGGGGAAGACGCAGAATTAAAAAGGCAAGTGTCTCCCCTCTCATTTCCCCCTTCCTCTAGCTGAGGGTTCTTTAAGCCAGAGTTCATGAATGCTATCAGAAAGTTCCAGAGAACGCTCCTGACCGAGAATGAAAAAATGGTGTGTGTGCATTTGGGTGGCTGGAAGGGAATCCGACGCTTGCCTCCGGGCTCCCCACAAAACGTTATGAACCCCTGGCTTCAGCTTCAAGGCTAGTCAAAAACCAGATGCCACTTCCTTCTCAGGAGTCAAGAGCCTCCAGCAGGTGTTCCCTCCCCAGCCCCTGAGGCCTCTGAGGGGCCCTGTGACCTAGGCTGCAAAAACGGGCTGGCTCCGATGTGGGGTGCCCCGGTACGGACACTGGACACCCAGCACTCTCTCTTCCACCAACGACCCTAACTCAGCAGCTCCCCTTCCATTTCTAGGGAGACCTGGAATCTCTCGCATTTATACATTTTTTTCAGCTTTCCAAAGTGTACTTTACTCACTCCCATATTTGATTCTCATGACACACACGTGTGAAGCAACAGGCTTAGAGGGGCTACCGTGACTTTCCAGGGTCACAACCACAGTGACAACTCTTGGCTTCTATTCCTGCCCTCTCACAGTCCTCTCAGCAGCCAGAACGAGCCTTTAAAAAGGAAATTCTAATCTTGTTACTCTCTTGCTTAAAACTCTACAGGGACAGTCCCTTTACCAGTTCCCCATGGCCCCTGCTCCTTACCTCATTCTCGTAGACCCTGATTTGCTTGGCCCCTAGATTCTCCAAGTTTCTCCTCCCTACCCGTAACCTTTATAGAATAGTTCCTTCTGTCTGGAACATTCTTTCTTCATCCCTACTCCTCCCATGGCTGGCTCCTGCTTCAGATCTCAGCTAAAATGTCCCCTCCTCAAATGTCTGGACTGCCCTAAGTAGCCCTTCGAATTCTCCATTACAGCACCCCGTTTTTCCCCTTTATAGCATTTATTACAATCTGTTATTATTATTACTCTTTTATTTTTTTCGTTTACCTCCCTCTCCCTCTTCAAAATTGCGAGCTTTATAGGGGCTGGTACCTTGTCTGGCACAGAGAATTCCCATCACCTGGCATACTGTAGGTGCTCAATAGATAGTTAAAATAAATGGTGGAACAGTGGAGAAGTGACATTTACCTTGGGGCAGTGCCTTTAAATCCTTCTGCATCTAATTTTGCAATGCCCAAGGACACAGGTGTAAGGGGCACAGGTCCCGGGGGAGGCAGAGTACTATGGCTAGAATTTTAATTCTGGAGTCTTCTGCCTCACTCTCACTGGGTGGAGGAGTTCCCATCATCCAGCCCAGAGAGAAAGAGCTCCCAGGCTTCTTCACTTCACGCTGGGTTACAGCTGGGCTTCTTCTAAAACGAAGACAGTTACACTAATAGGTGTCAACCACCTAAGGAAAAGACCCTTGAAAAAGAAGTTCAGTTCACCGAGTGTTTCCCCAGCTCGGCACAGCAGGTACTATTTCCTGGGCACCTAGGAGTATGAGGTATTTGTCAGTTCTTTTATACCCATCATCTCACTTAAGCCTCTCACGCACCTTCTCTCTGAAGCGGGTGCCCCTTTCACAGAGCCTGAAACTGAGGCTCAGTGAAGTAACTTGCCCAGGTACAGTGAAGAAGCGGCTCTTCCTCTTTCGTCTCTTTTCAGAGCTCAGCCCTTCTTGGAAGATCCATTGACCACCTTCCTGACTCCAGGTGGAGTCTGGTTCCCTGCTGCGTCCCCCCCTCACGCTTCCTTCTATGGAAGCACACAGCACTCCAGGAGGAGAACCTTGAAGGCAGGGGCTGGGTCTCATCACGTAGGAAGCCCATCCCAGGGGCGGGGCCATCCATCCCACTGCAGCCAATCTGTGGACGGATGACAGGAGGAGAGTGGCTCACATACCCCACTGCAAGCAGAAATCCCTTGAGATGCAGAGCTTTTCTTTTTCATCACACAAAAGATGAGGGGCCTTAAAGCGAAACTGAACCCACCTCAGGCGTGGGAATGGCTTAGCCGGCTCTGCTACAGTAGGCCCCAGTAGGTAAGTGACATTCCAAGGACAATGGCAGCCCTATCTTTGTACCCGCCCAGAGCCAGGGTGGGGCCTTTCATTCACTGTCTTGTTGGATCCCCACACCTACCTAGCGCCTCAGCCTCAGCAGGTATCGCTTCCGTTTTACAGGTGAAGCAGAAGAAGCAGAGAGGGGTGGAGATACGAAACGTGTCTCTCCTGACCCCATGCTGCCCTGTGGGGTGGCAATCAGCACTTCCACTTTACAGATGAGAAGACTGAAGATTAGACAGGAGGGAGGACTTGTCCTCCTTGCCTATCCCAAGTCACCTGGCTAGAGAGTAAAGGAGCCAGAATATGACTCCTTGCATACCGATAGGATGCTGCCACCAGAGAACCCCAGCTACACAGCTAGTAAGTGGCAGAGCTGGGCCCAGAACCTGGGTCCTGACTCCCGGTCCCATGCTCATTGAGGAAGGGGGATCTGCTTTTACAGGGAGGAACCCCACGGAGGTTCCTCAGGGACACTGAGCTGGCAGGGCGGCCAGAACTTGATCTAATTGCCTCATTTGTGACCGTAGGTGCCACACCTGGCTGCAAGCTTCAGGGAAAGGGGAACCGCTGCTTGGTGGGGAGCCTCTGCCGTGAAATACTCGTTCCTCTTGCACCCCGCCCCACCCTGGGCCTGGTGTTCATGAGAAGGCCTTGAAGACCAACAGAGGAAGGACCATGGCTCGTCTCCCAGTTACACAGAAAAGGTGATGAAAGTCAAATGAGGATGTGATGGTGCCAGTTCTGGAAACTCCACCCTGTGGAAATCAAAGGCCTGGAGTGAACAGAAATGAGAAATA
Source organism: Pteropus alecto (assembly GCF_000325575.1). NCBI lineage: Eukaryota > Metazoa > Chordata > Mammalia > Chiroptera > Pteropodidae > Pteropus > Pteropus alecto. The sequence goes on along the minus strand of NW_006443568.1, from coordinate 12,815,736 downwards.
TAAACCCTCACGTGGCTCTGACGACAAAGGCTTCTGGCCTAGTGGCACCTGGGCATGATCCTATTTGTCTCAATTGCATTAGTCACTCAGATGTCTCTTGTGGTTGGTTTGCCCAAGGCAGGGGATCTTCAAAGAATTTTGGAGCATGTCAGAGGCAGGAAAAAGCAGCCCCTGAGTGAAATTCACAGGCCTGGGCTTCCTTGGCCACACCCTCCACTCTGTTTTTATCATAGATTTCTAAGCTTCAGCTCCTTATGGATGCAGCTCTTTATGGCCAATGGTTTTGTCAATTCCTGCCTCTCTAGTGCCAGTAATTAGCTGGGATCTGTTAAATCCTATGTGTTGTTTCATGTTATATGTTAATTAAATACTTACATTTAACAGACACAATAATATAGTAGGTAAAAGCTCTACATCTAAACCTCAGTTCAGATCCCCACTGTCACTTCCTAGCTGTATGACCTTGGGCGAGTGACTCAGCCTCTCTGTGCCTCGGTTGTCTCATCTATAAAATAAAGATGATAATAACAGTACCTCCTTCATAGGACTGTTATAATACTTACGTGAGTTAATATAGATAAAGTGCTGAGCACACAGTGAGTGCCCACTAAGTGTTAGCAGTTATTACTTGTATAATCGTTACTGATAAAACACAGGCTCATAACTTTCAGTTGATCCCCACTGTCTAAAGAAGAAAATCTAAACTCCTTAGCTTGGCATTCAAGGACTCTCCCTTCTGGCTTAAACCCTCCACGTACTCATCAGGTGTGTGGTCATCACCCTGGCCCCAGATCTATCTCTGTAGGTGTTGAGCACTCAACAGGAGCTCACCTAGTCCTCGATGCTTGTCAGGCTCTGTGCTGCCAGCTGAGGGGGCAGCCCTGCATAGGACTCAGTCCCCACCCTCAAGGAACCTGCCCCTGATATCCCCTCTCAAGACTGTGCACCCTCCACCTCAGCTACTGCTTTCTGTCTCTGACCTACCTCCTATTCCATGAAGCCCTCCTCCCCTCCCTAGTCAGAAGGAATGATGCCCTTCTTCCTGGAGGGCCCCCATGTAGCACCTGTGTTACATTCAGGCTTTCGTCTAGGCATCTTTATCCCTGGGATGGAGAAGACCTAGGGGTGGGCAACAACCATCTTATTACCAACTCCATCCATGGTGCCCAGCACAGAACCTGGTACATAGGCAACTGGTTAATTTGTATCCCAGATTTTGGCTAAGGCATAGGCATCCGTGATTCTACAAAGAAATAGTAGAGTTCAGTTGCTTGACGACAATCAAGTAACATTCAAATAGGGCAACTGTGGTCAATGGGCAAAATGGTAAAAATACGGTCATCACTCCTGAAGATGACATCACGTGACATCTATTTCTACTATTACATTATCCATTATATTACTCGGTGTCTTCTTCCATGATTAATTTCTTTTGAAATTTACCACAAAGTTTCTGAAAGAGTGAACTGCTTCTTTGTATTTTGATAAGAGAAATCATAGGAATCAGCCCATATCACTTTTTTTCCCTTGGCTGCCAGGAAGCTCATAGCTAAACCAGAAACTCACCTATAGGCATTTTCCTTGTCCATATTTTCCACTATATTTTCTCTGATCCTTATTTTCCATTTCTACTGCATATCATTTATTGAATCACCATCATGGATAAAGTGAATTAGGAACAACCCCCTCCCTGATCCACTCTTCTGGAAATGTAGCTTCGAGGCATTTGTTCAACCCCGGGGACTGAGGTAGTAAAGACAGACTTGGTCCTGACCTCAGGTTTTCTGGCTCATGTGACCATATCATTTCCTCTTTCAGGTCTCAGTTTCCTCATCTGTAAAAAGGGTCGTTGTGAAGATTAAATGAGCTGAAACATGAACTTTCCAGCATATAACATCTCATCCCCAAGTAAACTGGTACCTGACAGACATGCTGTAGTACCCACCTCATACCTGCTTTTTAAATTTTTCCTTTTTACTTTTCCACTTGCTTCTTGTCCATATTTTCCAATCTTGGCCTTAGTTCAGCCAACATTTGGCGTTAATCTAGCCCTGCTGCTGTACTCAAAGCAAAAATGAGAGACTTCCTGAGTGGTCACAGTTAACATCAACAGCGATAAATCCAGCACGACTTACCAATAGTGAGTATGCACTCACGACACCATGTGATGTAAATGGTGCTTTACCCCTGTGTCCTTCCTCCTAAAAACACATTACCTCAGACTAATCACGAGAAAAACATCAGACAAATCCCAACTGAGGAACATTCTACAAAATACCTGCCTGGTACTCCTCAAAACTGTCACATCAAAAACAAGGCAAGTCTGAGAAACTGTCATGGCCAAAAGGAGCTTAAGGAGATGTCACAACTAAATGTAATGGGGTATCCCAGATGGGATCCTAAAACAGAAAGAGGATATTAGGTAAAAACTAAAGAAATCTGAATAACGTATGGATTCTATATCAATATATATCAATATCATTTCATTAATTGTAATAAATGTATCATGTAACTTAAGATGTTAATAACAGGAAATTGGGTGTGAGGTCTAAGGGAACCCTGTACTACCTTCCTAGTAATGATATAAACCTAAAACTGTTCTAAAATAAAATGTATATTAAAAAAAAAAAATGACTGCCCCCCAAAACAGAAAACAGAGTTGTCAACTCTGACACAAGCCTAGTGTTGCCCAGTTCTCAAGGCTCTTTTATACCCTGATCTTGTTTGTGTCTCACAATCACCCTGGAATAAGCCCTGGGATCCCCATTTCACAGATGCAGAGGCTAAGGCCAGAGATAAGAGGCAGCGTTCCAGAGCGGGGCTCAACCCCAGACCTTCGTCACCCTCTCAGGGCTCTTCCCGGCCCGCTAGGCCAACCTCCTTTGGAGATGACAGGCTGTCCCACTCAAGATGTGGGAAATTGTGAGGGATATGACTGGGGATGGGGGCCGAGTGGGGTAGGGGAAGATTCCACTTTGTGCACCAAGGAGTCAGATGGAGCTGGAGGCCTGAGCACAGAAAGGGAGAAGGTGGACAGGAGTTAGGGGGAGAGGAGGCCCAAAGGTAGGTAACACTCAGGAAGAGACTGGAAGGCCAAGGGCACAGAGCATATGTGGGAGGTCAAGGTTGCTGTCTCGTCAGAGAAGGTGTCAGCCCTGCCAGCCAATGAGTCAATCACCCTGGTCTGGACCAGAGTCCCATTCCAGGCTTTCCCTAATGTGTGGTCAGTGGGAGATTCGCCCACACATGCAGGGAGCTGGAAAACACTCACACATTTGGCCTGGTGTATAGGCTCACTTGCCTGCGGGCCCTGGGAAGCACTGAAAGCCTTACTTAGTGCTACCAGCCAATGGGCTGAGACCATCCCACACCCAAGCCCCAAACCTGGTCAGTAGCTCTTCCTTACTCCTTGACACAGACCACTCATCATACCGTTGACCATCCAGCCCCATGCACAGGTCCTACCACACCGCGCTCCACCCTGCCACCTGACAGCCTCCATCTGTCATCTCTGCCCTTCTGTTCAGGCCCACTTGATCCTGCCCCCTTCCCCAGGAAGCCTTCTCTGATTAGCCCCCTGACCCTCTAGATCTCTAATTAGCACTCCACTCAGTCCCTCATCTCCGGGCTGGCTCCAGGCAGAAACTTCTAAACTAACTGATATGATCTAGTCACTCCTCCTCCAAACAGTAGCTCCCTGGAACTGGCAGAAGAACACATGAGATTTGGGCGGCTTCCAACCCCCTCCTTCTATCCCCAAGATCTGGCTCATGGCTCCTCTCTAGCCTCTCTCTCAGCTCTCCTCCCTCACATGCTCAAACCTCAGTCAAATATGAACATGCTTCCTGTTTCTAGGCCTTTGCATATCTACTGCCCTCTGCCCATGAGGCCTTTCTTCTCCAACTTCCCCTGGCTAACCCTTCAGCTCAGATGCATCTTCTTCCAGGCAGCCTTCTTGGACTTGTGGACTGTGATCCTTCCTCCTTGCTCTCCAGCAGCACCCGGCATGGCCTTCTAGCTTCTCGTCCCAACAGAGAGACCACAGCCGAGTGCAGCTACGGGACCTGGACAGTCATTCCATTTCCTTCCTGCGCTTTGGTTTTCTCATCTATCAGGTGAAGATGATACCTACTCCATAGGGTCTTTATATATAGTAAACAAAATAAGACACATCAAGTCCTCAGCCCAGTGCCTCACACAGAAGAAGCACTGAGCGAATGTTAGCGTGTGTGGTGGTAGGTTCAGAAAGGGCCGACTCGTCCAGTCACACTGAGAATGATGGAAGATGGGAAGGGAAGGAAAAACTAGAAGGACCTATGACATGCTAGGCACCGGGCCTGGTACTTGTTGGTATATATTATCTCCTTGATCCTCTTCTGTTACATAGTGTAAAACAAATGTAATACAGGGAGGGTTAGTAACTTGTCCAAAGTCAAGCATCTGGTAAATAACAAAGCCTGGTTGGGAACCCAGGTAGACCTATCCCCAAAGCTTGTGGTTTTGCCATTACAACAAATAAAATGGCAGCCCCAGCCCGCTCCTTCTTTACCACTCCAGGTTATCACATCCTGGCCTGGTTAAAGGGGCCGAGTTGTCCATTCTGATCTCTGAGCACCAAGTTTGAGACAGAAGCCTACAGCTGGCCCTAAGCTGTGCAGGACGACCAGGCTGGGTAAGTCGCAAGCCGAGACCAAGTATGCCAAACAATTTGCTGATCTAATCACATAAAACTTAGGACAAAGTTAATCTGTCTCACTTAATGATATTTATGATGATGATGACAGAGCTGCCCAGCAATTAAGCTCAGCCAGGAAGCAGCTCAGGGAAATGGTTGTAATTAGTATTTGTGTTACACAGGGTCAGGTGAGGGCTGGAAAGAGGGAGGAGGAAGCAGGTAGGGCAGGCAGCTGTGGGGACTCCTTGGCTCCAGGAACTGAGGATGGTGGCTGGGGAGCTCACGGTTTGTGCCAGGCCCTGTGCCAACCAACTCATGTGGACAGTTTGACTTTCATGATAACTCTGTGATGTGGGCCCTATCGTCCTTTTTCTAAGGTGAGGAAGCAGGCTCAGAGAGGTCCATTCACTTGTCCAAAGTCACACAGCCAGTAAAGAACAGAGCCAGGATTCACAGAGGCCTGCCCAACTCCCCCTCCAGCCCAGATGATGTTCTAGTTAGTAGGAAGTAATTAGGGCCTGAGCTAGAAGGCAGGAGATCCATATTCTGGTCCCAGTTCTGACACTGCCTTATCCTAGGCCTCAGCAAGTGTCTCCTCTCCAGAACACCAAGAGAAGGTGTGGTGGTCAGGCTGGGAGTGGCTGAGAATGTGGACCTGGGAGCGAGGCTCCTTGGATTCTAATCTTTGGGCATGCCACGTCACTGTCTGAGCCTCAGTGTCCTTGTCTATAAAATGGAGGCAACAGGTGTCACCCTCATAGGGTTGTGAGGGTTAAATAAGTTTAAAAACTTACAACGATGCCTGAATATTATTATCATTTATGAGGAAATCATGGGCTTTGGGGTCAGTTTTTCCATCTGTGGACTGGAGAAGCACTTGCTGGATTAGACAGCAGTTCGTAAGCATATGCATTTTAAATCCCATACAGTCTTTTATTTTAAAAACTTAACATGGCAACCCAAATACAAAAGCGATATAAATGGGGCTGCCATTGATGCATTCAGTGACCTTATATACGAACCCCAAACCTGGCTTCCTCAGGGGTTCCAAGAAACAGAGTTTGAAAATCACTCATCTACATTTCTCTCAGAACTAATGGCTCTAAAGCTCTGAGATCCAAGGTGAGGCTGATGCAGGAGGTGAGGGCCCGGGGCTGGCTAGAGTGATGCTCCCCCAGCGGCAGGGACACACGGAGACTGTGGGATGGGCTGGGCCATGCCCACAGCGGAGTCTACTGGTGCCTACTGGCTTCCACCATTCAAGCCGGACAACTGTCTTCCCAGGAGGCGGCTGACAAGCAGAAGGAAGAGCACTGGACCTGGAGTCAGGCAGATGGACCCATAGTCCAGCCCAGCCACATGGCCTCGGGCAGATCATGTCACCTGTCACCTCTCTGGGCTAATGGTCCAGGTGGGGATAACACCATCCACATCTAGTAACATCGGAACAAAACTGAGTCACAGGCACATACAGGCTTTGCCACTGTGAAAGACAGTCCTCCTAAGAGCACAGAGTTTGGAGCCAGACTATGCAGTTTCAAGTCTCGACGCTACGACCCAGGGTTCAGCTACGGAGCCTGTTTCCTCCTGTGTAAAGGGACAACATAAAGGGCTTAGCATTGTGCCCGGCACACAGTAAGCACTCAATAAGTGCTTGCTGCTCTTGGGTTTGTGGGACCGATAACTAAAAGCAAACTTGCTCCCTAGAGCCCACAATGTAGACACAGCTGAAGAGGGATGAGTGTCTGGCTCCTCCCAACCCTCTAACGCATGCAGGTTCAAACACAGTGGTTGAGATTTTTTGGTTCTGTGCTAAGCTTTCCTGGGCTAGACTGGGGATATATCTGTCCTCTGTCAACACAGTGGTTGAGATTTTTTGGTTCTGTGCTAAGGTGTGGCTCAAGCTTTCCTGGGCTAGACTGGGCTATATCTGTCCTCTGTTGTTAAAAGGTCAATTCAATTCAATAGCTGTTTCCTGGAGGTTCTGTGATGGCTGTTTATGAGCACCTATCATGTGCCAGGCCTTTACCGCAACCCTACATGGTAGGTAGTACTGTGCCCATTTGATGGATGAGGAAACTGAGGCTCAGAGAGGTGACATGACCACCCCAAGGCCAGGCTGCCCCTTTGCAGCATAAAGGATCTGGAGCCAGGTCCGGAGGGTTCCCCTAGTGTGAAGGCTGCTGGAAGGCTTGTGAGGGCCCTGGGGTGACAGCCCATGTTACTCAGTGTTCTGGCGGGAGGTGGCATCTTCAGAGTGGGGAGACCCAGCTGGCATTAGGTCTTACTCAGGAAACAACCTTGACCCCAGAGGAACCAGAAGCCTGAGTGGCTGAGCCCTTCAAAGCCCAGCAGCACGTTACCTCCTCCAGGAGGTCCTTCTTGACTAGTCCTGCCACCTCATCCCTCCTCTGGCCCACAGACAGCTCTTTGCTGTGCACCAGAGCAGTGCTGAGCTCTCTATACACATCAGTCACTCAATCCTGCCAGCAGCTTCCTGGTGGTGATGTTCACCTGTCTGAGCTTTGGCTTCCTCATTGGTAAATGTGTGATAATAAGAGTACATATCTCAAAAGTGGGTGCGAAGATCAAATTGGAAAAAAAAAAATGATAATAATGGCGAACGCTTACTTGCCACTTACTTCCTACCAGCCCCTGGCTAGGTGCCACAGATAAGATGAGGGGAGGGTCTGGCCTTTCCCTGCCAGGCTCTGGAACGCTTCCCTGCCAGTGACCACAGACCCTCCTTCCCCACAACTCCTGGTCCTGAGGAATGAAGCCAAATGGAGCAGAAAGGGCACCGGAGTGGGAGCCAGGAGTCCAGGTCTGGGTCCTGGCTATGCCCTCTCTGGGCTTCAGTTTCCTCTCATGCCCCTCCGCCCCCGCCCAAGTAGGAGGGGATGATGGAAATACAATCTTGTTTTGCCAGGTGATCCTTATCTTCCCCTTCCCAACCATCCTCAAGTGAGGCTTGTCCAGACGGAACACATCGGGTGGGGATGCCCCAGCCACCAGCTCCCCTGGCAGCGGCAGCCTGGCCTGGCCCTGGGCCTTGCTGGCTGGTTCTTCTCCTCACCCCTGCCATCTTCCTGGGCCTGGGCTCTCCCCCTGCCAGATTCCTACTTCTGCCTCCACTTGCCCAGTGCTCCCTGACACCTGCATCAAGCATCAGCCATGCTTTCATCTTCCCACTCCTACCCCTTGGCTGCTTTCCCAGCACTTCCTAAAATTGGGGCTCTACCAACTGACAGCCAAGGTGCCCGGACATGAAAACTGCCGGTGCCAGGGCAGTCCCAGCGGGTGGGGCCGGGGCGCTCTCTCATTGCTCGTTCAGGGTGGTAGCTGGCAAAGCTGCACCCCAAGAGGTATAACCATCCCTGGCAGCCTTACTCCCCCTTTCCCTGGGGAGTATGTGCAGTGGTTAGAAGCACAGAGTCGGGAACCAGACAGTCAGGGTTCAAATCCTAGCCAAGTACTCACCCTACAACCTTGGGCGAGTCACTTAATCCCTCTCTATGGCTCAGCTTACTCATCTGTTAAATGGATTATTAATAAATTGTTAGGAGGATTAGATGACTTAATAACATCAAGCACTTAGAATGCGACCTGAAACAAAGGAACCACTCAGCAAACATCAGCTGTTACGATTACCCACATTCTGATTAGCCCAAGGCAGAACTCGCCAAGTGGCAGTCCACAGGTCAAGTATGGCTCAGATGTGAATTATTCGGCCTGCAGTGCTGTAAAAGATTTTGAAATGCCAATATTTAGGAGGTTTTACACAAAAATCAGTATTTTCAGCTTTCCTTAAAAAAAAAAAGAAAGACTTGGCAATGCTGGGCCCATATTCTCAAGTGGCAACAGCAAACTGGAGCTAAGGAGTGGCTGCCCCTTTGGCCAGGCCGCGAGTCCCTAGGACACCACAGCCACCCACCCTACCCCCACCCCTTCTTGTCTCCTCACTGTGGTCCAGGGTCAGCTGTCATTTTTCATCAGTCTAGGGCTCTGTTTCTCATAACAAAGAGAAAGGAGAAATATTTATTGTCCCCTTGTCTGTCAAAAGTAGGAAGATGATTTATGTGAGGCTTAAAAACAGGCAAAACGAATGTACAGTGACAGACATCAGAACAGCGGTTGCCTCTGAGGATGGGACTTCCTGGAAAGGGGCCTGAGGGCGCTTTCTGGGGGAACAGGAACGTGGAAATGTCCTATATCTTGATTCCACTGTGGGTACACAGTGTCTGTTTGTCAAAACTCATCCAACTGTTTGCTTTTGGCCTGTGCATTTTATTCTGTGTAAATTACATCTCAGTAAGAAAAAAAAGTGGAAAGTCGAAAAATAGGTCAGGAGGGTCTCGTGTTTCAATAACAGTGACTGACTCTTTTCGTGGGTGTGAAGAAAATGCCTATGAGTTTAATGTACTGATAAAGAAGACACACCTAAGGTGCCCCTGGGAAATCACCCCAGTTACCCTGCTGATGTTGGAGTTTGAGACCTACGTACGGTCCAATGCCGTGAATGACTAATCTTCAAAGAACTGTACAGATACATGATGTCCAACACGGTGGTCATTAACTGCATGTGACTACTGAAATGAAAATTAATTAAAAAGATAAAAATTAAATTTCTCATTCGTACCAGTTATATTTCAAGTGCTCAATAGCCATACATGATTAACGGGCAGTACAGATATAGAACATTCCCATTACCACAGAAAGCTCTACTGGACAGCACTGGTGTCCATGCTGGCTATAACGCCGGGTTACCTTGTGGGTCCCCTGCCAGGGCAGGCACCATGATCACCACTGTGCAGCACCTGACGCAGAGCAGGTGCTCAGTAAACATGAGCTGAATGAATGAATGAAAGTAGAAGCAGCAAACAGTAAAACCGGGGTTTGAATTCCAACTCTGGCCCTTGCCAACTGTGGGGTCTCCAGTAAATCTCCCCAAGCTTAATCTCTCCTTCCTCTGAGGACTGGGCACATAAACCAATGTCCTCAGGGCTGCTCGGAGTCCCAGGGGCCAGGGAAGGGCCTGGAGGAGAAATGACATGCCAGCAGTGCCCCCTGAATTCTAGAACAGGAGGGAGGCATGGCAGTGGTCGCAGGGGCAGCCGGGGGCGCATTTCTGTTTGTGAGAGAAGCTTTTGAAAATGAGGGGCGGGGTCAGGCAGTGGTAAAGATAAAGCAGGCTGGGCCCAACTCTGCGGGTTCCGAAGGGAGGGCTGCCGAGCACGGGGGAAATCTGCGTTAGCCCCCAGACCTGGCCACTGGAACATGAGCTGGGAAACAGCATTGGACACCTGCAGGCACTGCTGTAGTTGGAATGGCTGGGACAGGGAGCCGGCTCAATCCCCAAAGAGAACCCTTCGTCCTGCAGGGTGTGAACCCCTCATCCAAGCAGGCCAGAATGGGGCTCATGATGGGGGCTGCTGGGAGGCCAGAGGGCTGGCTGGGTCCTGAGCAAGGGGATGGGCCAGGTTTGTCTTCCTAGCATCCATCCTCCATGTTCAGTCATACAGAGCCTTCTAGAAGCCAGGAATGTCATTCTCATCTGTTTATTCATTCCACAAATATTTATTAGGTACCAGGAAATGAGCTCCATGCTTGATATACATCGCTGAACAAGACAAAATCCTTGCTCTCAGGAGCTTGAATTTTAATGAGAGACAGACAATAAACAATGTTGCTAAGAGTTATAATAATAATAGCATCTGACATTTATTGAGTGCTTACTGTATGCTCAGCGCTATACTGAGTGCTTTTTAATGCATTTCTCATTTAATCCTTATAAAAATGATAATATGTATTAGTATTGACCCCATTTTATAGGTGAGGAAACTGAGGCACAGAGAGGTTACAGCCAAGATCATCCAGCTCTAAGTGGCAGAGTTTGGGATTTGAACTTGGTCAATCTGACTCGAGTTCCCACCCCTAACCAGTACCCGGCCCGCCTTAGTGTATAAGAACTTGGGTTACAAGACAGTGCAGCAGGGCAGAGTGGGGGAGAATGCCTGGGGAAGACTTGAGGAAGGCTTCTCTGAGCAGGTGACAGGTATGTGAAACCAGAATGAGGAGGTATTAGCTTACAAGGGCACCTCAGACCAATAGAACAGCGAGAACAAAGCCCCAGAGGTGGCACCAAGCATAGTGTTCAAGGAGCAGGAAGAGGGCAGTGTGGTGGGAGGGGAGCGAGACAAGGGGACCCCTCCACATCACCCCATTCTACAGACGAACTGAAGCCGAGAGACAGGAAGCCTTGTAAGCAAGCTGAACCAGGGGCCCAGCCGGGACCAGAAGCCAAGTCTCTGGACTCTCAGCTCAGTGCTCCTTCTACAGCCTGGCACACCTGTGCCATGAATACTAAAGGCTCGGTGATGAGGACTGAGCCAACTTGGGCTTAGGATGACTGCGGGGAGCTGATGGTCCGTGGTCTCCCTGCACCCAGATCTCCCCTTCCTTCTAGGTCCAGCATGTCGGCTCCTGGACTGCACGCTGCTCAGGACACCTGTCCATGTTTCCCCAGCCAGGGCCGCGTAACACTGGCCACCCGCCTTACCACGCTGGACGCAGGCTCACTCCCCTTAAATCACTTTTGCTCTTCCCAGGAACTCTGAGAGGTTGGAGTGAGGATCTCCAGTCACGGATGGGAAGATAGATTTTGAAGTCAGACACATGTGGCTCAGCTGTTTAGTAACTGTGACACTGAGTGAGTCACATCACCTCTTGGAGACTCTCCTTCCCTGTCTATGCAATGAGGGCATCAGTAGCTTCCTGGAGGGTTGTTAGGAGCATCAAACGAGACACTGTGAGAAGTAGCAAGTGCAGGAGCCGGCACGGAATGTTTCATAAAAGGCAGCTTTCGAAGATCCTCGTTACAGTCACGCGTGTGAGGATGTCATGAGCACGAGGTCACCAGGAGACCTTTCCTTGCACCCCGGGGGCACTCTGGTCATGCTCCCTGCCGGGTCTGGAGCTCTGGTCCTAGAGCAAAAAGCTGGGGATTCTTCTCACCGCTGAGGAAAGCAGCCGAGGGCTGGAAGTAGAATCTCTCTCTGCCTTGCCAACCAGAGACCATACCTGCTGCAGTGGCTGTGCCCCCAAGAGAGGCTGCTGCTCCTGGTCACTGAGCAGCAGGGACTGGGAAGGGACAGACAAAGCCTTTGTGGAAGAAGCCAGGACCAGGGGAGAGCCCCTGCCCACACAGAAGCCTGAGCCCACCTTGCGCATCCTCGTGGGGCAGAGCCTGGGGCAGGATAGAAGAGAAGAGCCTGGCTCACTGGTTTCCTAATAGCAATGGGTCACATCCCTCTGGAGCCCCTCGGAGGCTCCAGACACATCATCTCTAGAAATCTGCCTGCTCCACTCCTGTGTAATCCATAATCCAGCTCCTGCCACCCTCATGAGAACAGCCCACGCATCCCCTGGAGCACGCCTCCACTTCCCTACCTCTGGACCTTTGCTTATGCTGTTTCTTCCACCTGGAGAGCTTTGCTCCCTGCTCTGCTCTCTAAGGGCTAACCCTTTGAGGCTCAGCCTAAATAGCATTTCCTTAGCCCCCAGCTGAAGTAGCTCCTTCTTCGGACCTTTAGTTTCACAAGTATTTATTGAGGCTCTTTAGACCAGCTAGCCTCCTTTCTCTCACATCCCGCTAGGGCTCAGACACAAGGGCACAATCAGAAGCCTTAGTTCCCAGTCCCTACCCCAGAGGCCACTTGCGTAGGACTCCCAGGGGCTGCTGGGGTCCTCCCTTGGAGGAATAGAAAAGCATTCTTCCATTAGGGGGAAAAAAAAATCCCTTCTGTGGAATTGGGGGTAAGAAGAGGAAAGGTGTCCTGTGGGAAGGGCTCTGCAGTGTGTCCTAGAACTCCCTCAAATCAGGGGTGAGACTGGAGACAGGGGTGAAGCTGTCCAGAGCCTGGGACATGGACCTAGAAAATCCGGCTGTGTGACCTCGGGCAAGTGACCTACCCTTGCTGAGCCTCAAATGCTTCACTTATAAACTGGGGTCGATACTCCCTATCTCTGTAAATAGAAGGGAAAGCCCTTGGCACACAGGAGGTGCTTGAGCCTGGGGAAAGCTGGACCTGTGGACTGATGCTGAGCTCCCCAGGGCTCCACTCGCAAATGCTGCAGCTCAGAGCACCTCTCCCCTTCCGGGCCTCCCCTGCCAGGAGTGGTTTTAAAACTCCCCAGCACCTCGGCTAGAAGCCAGAGCTTCTTAAAGTTACTTACCTCCTGCTGAGGGCTTAGCTGGACCCAGCCAGAGCCCATCGTTCATTCACTGTTTCTGGAGATTATCACAGCTCACAGAAACAGCAGGGCACCTGGCAGGAACCTGGCCCTAGCTCTTCTCTAGCTGGGGGCTGGAACTGGGCCAGGAGAGCACCCCACTTACTTTGAGAGCATCCACAGCACACTCCTTCCTCCCTCCCTTCCCCATCACCCAGGCCGCACTTCAGTTCTGGGGTTCTGGGGTCGCATCTTAGGCACAGGCACTGCGATCTCATCCCCACTGAGGCATGAGACATGGAGTTCCATGGGAAGAACTCTGAGCTAGAATCAGGGGGTGGTCACTCCCACTCTGTGCTTAAGAAAATAAACCACTAAAATAAATATACCACTAAGAAAATAAACCTCCAGAGCCAGACTACTTGGGTTCAAATCCTAGCTCTGTCATTCACCAGCTATGTTTCCTTGAGCAAGTTACTTAACCTCTCTGTGCCTCCATTTTCTTACCTGTGAAGGGGTGAAATAATAGTGCCTACCTCGCTGGGTTGTTTGGAGGATGGAATTAGTTTTTTGTAAAGTGTTTACAACAGCACCTGGTACAGTGTGAGTGCTGAATTGGTTAATTGAATGACTAAGAGAATCAACGCACCCACACTCTGCTCCGTGGTACGTGAGGCCCTTCAAGATCTTCCCAGATACCGCCGCCTGCCATCCCCTTAGCAGGTCAAGGTCACCCCCTTCCCACCAGCCCCCTCTGCCTGGCACAATCTCACTACTGCTGGTTCAAATGCCACCTCCTCTGTGAAGGCTCCTTAGGACCTTCAGGGTGGTGAGTGGCAGAAGCCCAGCTCTAACTGGGTTCTGTAGCGAAGCAAACGCCCCAACTTGCATTGCCTGAAAAGGGTAGGAGGTCAGGCCTCAGGTCAAGAGACCCAGGAGTTCAAATGATGCTGTTGTTTTCTCCCCACCCTCTGAACCCATCCCCCCTTCCCATGTGTGCTACCCTCATTCTCATCTCCTGCGTTTAGACAACCTTCACGTCTGCAGAACTGGGCCCGCCTTGCCACCTGGCAGCCGAGAGCCCTAGAGAAAAGAACCCTTCTCTCTCTGTTGAATTATAAAGTCTCAAAGAAAAACTGATTGGCCAGGCCTGGTTCACGTGCCCTGTGAAAAGGTGGGACAAGAGCCTGCGACTGGCATCCAACCAAGTAGTACCCAAAGGAAGGGGCTGCTGTAGGCAGGAAGAGGGGCGAGGGCGGTGTGACAGACAGGACCCGTGTCCACACCACTGCCCCGACACCACCCTGACACCACCCCTCCCTCTGTGCTCCCACGGCACTCTGCGCACCCTCCGCCAGAGCCCAGTGGGGAGGTGGCTGTCCTGCCCACTGGACTATGGAGTCTTAAAGATCCAAGGTTCCGGCCATCTTGGCCCCCAGCACTCGGCTCTGCCCCTTGACCATAAACTGCTTTCAATAAATGAGGAAAATGAGGCTCAAGAAGTATTGGGGGGTCTCCCAAGGGGCCAACCAGGAGGAGAGTCTTAGTTTAGGCTCTTCTGACACCACCTTGCAGCCTCTTCCTTCTACTTACGATCATCAAAACCATCCTGTAGAAAACTCTTTGACAAGGAGACTGGAACCCACCCCCTAGGAAGCAGGAGATGGGCCCCTAGCCCGGTTCCCCCGTGGGAGAGAGCTCTGGCTTTGCAGTCAGTTGGACCTGTGTTCAGAACCATCGTCTTCCAAAGACCACATGACGACCGTGGGCAACCTAGGTGGTTTTAAGGATTTAACATGAGAATATAGACCAAGTATTCAGCCCACAGTAGGGACCTGAGGAATGGGAGCTGCTGTTTCCCGGGTTGGGCCCCCTGGCCCTTTCAGAGCAGCAGCTGGTTCTGGCTGGCTGCCCAGACCGTAGGGCCCGGAGGGTTACGACCCCAGCGCCAACGTGCAGGAATGTTCACAACGTTTGTCCACTCCTCCATCCACTCATTTATAAGCCCAGCAGGCCCGTCCCACATGCCACCAGCAACACAGGCTTCCAGGGCAAGCAGGAAAAAGAGCATGCAGCATTGCCAGCTGACACAGCCCTTTTCTCAGATAGTCACGCATGGCATTGGCAGGCAAGACAACGTAGCAGAAGGAGTATGGTGGACCTAGGACCCGTGCAACCTGGGTTCAAATCCCAGCTCTGCCTCCTACTCTCCGTCTGACTTGGCAAGTCACATGATCACCCTGCGCCTCAGTTTATCAGTAAAAGAGAGATAGTAATAGCACCATTCTCACAGGTGACCATGAGAATTCACTGAGTTAAAATATGTAAAGCATTTTGAACGCTGACACTGTTGTCTATTTGATTTGCTAATGCATCTGTGAGGTAAGTACCATCATGGCCCCTCATTCTGCAGGGGAGGCAGTGACTTGCTCGGGTTACAGTGCCGGAGAGTGACAGGGCCAAAACTGGACACCAGGTCCGTCTGACTCTGAACTCCCTGTTGTTTTCACCCTGCCCCCATTATTCCCTCTGGGACTCTGAAAAATCCTGTCTCAGCATGAAGTGCTCATCCCCACCTGCCACAACTCCCCACATTCGGCCCCAGCCAATCAGGGTGGACCCTGGGCCAAACCAGATGCTACTGAGCTGGCGTTGCCTCAGTGACCAGGAATGTTCGCCTGACAAAGCCCAGCCCAGGCTCAGCTTCCCATCTGGTACCCATTACCCTCCTTCCCACACGTGTCATGCTTGCCTGTGGGGCGGGGGGAACCCG
>NW_006443568.1:12773091-12800002 GCF_000325575.1 Pteropus alecto | reverse complement strand
TGGGGGAGAGGTGGCTATGTTGGCTCAAGAGGACACAAGCTGTGCCATCTGCAGTCCTGGCCCAGAGTGGTATCTAGGCACAGAGCAGAGCCAGAGGGGGTGGATAACCAGGGACAGGGGGACATGACAAAAAGGGAGCAGAGGACTGACTAAGGGGAGGGAGGGTACCACGCTCAGATTTCCTGGGAACAAGCCGCTCCCATCTTTGGGAAGAACAAAGATTTGGGAGCAGACAGACCTGGGCTTGAATCCCTGTTCTCCACTGCTGTGTGACCTTGTGCAAGTTGCCTCACCTCTCTGAACATGTTTCCTCTTTTATAACATGGGAACACGCGAACCTACTTGATAGGGCTGTGGTGAGAATTAAGGAGGTAATCCAAGAAAAGGCACACAGGAGTTCAAGTTCTGCCTCCTCCTAAGAGGGGCACTGCCTAGGGTACAGGCTGTGGCACTGGACGCTAATGTGATGGCCCTGGAATGTCCTGGCTCAAGGGGAGACGACACTGGCCGCTGGAATGACCCTGGGGTTAAGCCTCAGCAATAGCACGGCCTGTCATGGAGGCAGTGGCAATGAGGGCACTGATGGTGCTGCCGCTGCTCCTGCTAAATGACAACAATAGCAGTGGCGACAAAAACTGAAGATGAGCAATGACTTCACTCCCGCCCCGAAGCTAAGCTCTTTCTGATCTGACCGTCACCACAACCCCATGTAAGAGATGTGGCAGGAGAGGCACAGAGAGGTTAAGTAACCAGTCCAAGGTCACACAGCTGGTGACAGGATATGATTCGAAATCAGGTCTACCGAACCCTTAGGTGTCATAAAGTCCTACAAACACCGGACACTCACACAGTGGCACACCAAAGCCCCTCCAAGGCCCCTGCAGCCATCCAGCCTGGGCTCCTCCCCCCTCTCTGGGGCTTGGCTCTTACTTGGCCCAGCTCAGGAGCCAATTTGCAATTGCACAATTAATGTTTAGGAACAGCTTTTCTTTTTTTCCAAGGGAGAGAAGAGCATATGACTTGGTGACAGGGATAGAGCTGGACTTCTGCTGCCCCCAGTCCCCTGCCAGGCTGGGGAGGCTCCCTTCTGACCCAGCTCAGCCTAGCCAGGAAATCAAGAATCTGGCAGCTCCTCTCCCTCTAGTCTTCCTTTCTCATTTAAATCCTACCCACCCACCCTTTCTCATCAGGAAGACTTTCTGACTGCTCCACCCCCAGTTTTTGCATGTTCCTCTGACCCCAACAGATTCTTTGTCGATTTAGTCAGCATCATCTTCACAGGATCCTATATCTCTATCAAACTATAAACAACTCGCATTAGCTTTTTTGTTGTTGCTAGAAACACTATGATAGCCTTCTCATCCTTGGCTCAGAGAATTTCTATTCACCCTTCAGAACCCAGATCAAATGTCACCTCCGCCATGAAGTCCTCCTCTGTGTCCTAAGCTGCCCCATCTGTGTGCACCTCTAGTGATTTGTACTTATTTCTAGTAGAATAGCCTCCACCCTGAACCATTAATAACTACTATCCATGTACTGTATTAAGATTGTTACACGCAATTCTAAATCTATCAATAACTCTGCAAGAGAGAGTCAATATCCCCATTTAACAAATGGGGATGAAAAGGCTCAGGGAAGTTGAGAGATTAAGCTAAAGTCACAAAGCTAATAAGTGACCGGCCTGGGATCAAACCTATTTGCCCCAAGTGAATGATTTTTTGGTAGGTTAGGCTGCCTCCCCCATGATGGGTCTCTCCCACTGGCTGCATCTGAATTCTGAGCCTAGCATGGTCCCGAGCTTTGTAGTTAGTTTCTTTACGAATCAGCCCCAGAGGTGAGATGTTACTCACCCTCAGCTCCACGGTGACATTCCGGGCCAGAGGTAACCAACCACCTGGTCCCACCACACTCTACCAGCCTCCAGGACAGCCTTAAAAGTCCTTGTACCCATGCAACTAGGCATTAGAAGCAGCTCTTGTTTCCCTGTGTTCCAGGCCTCTGCGAATCTGCTTCCTCTGTCTACGTGGGCAACTCCAGAGAGGCCTGGCCTTGGGAAAGCACAGGCCTTGGAGTCAGCCGACTTGGGTATCAGCTGTGGGAACACGACTGAACCTCTGCAAAGCTTTCGTTGGCTCAGCTGTGAAATGGGAAGAACCCTCTTCACAGCAGATTGACTAAGATCTTGAATGTCAAGTGCTGAGCACATGTCCACTCATTCAGCCAACAGACATTTTCCGTGTACCTACTACGTGCCCGACACAGTTCTTAGTGCTGTTCACGGCAGCAAACCAAATGGAATAACATTCCTGTCCTTAAGAGGTCTTTAACTCTCAGAGCAGGAACCCCTCAAATTGTTAGTCAATCCTCTTAGTGGTCTTATGACACAGTGGGCTTTAACATATACATCTTGGGAACTCTCTCGTGATCACCAGGAGATGTGGACAAGGAAGCCCCAGAGCACCATTTAAATAGTTAATGAGAAACAACCTAAACGGCCATCTCTAACAGTCTGGATAAACTGTGGTAGGTCCATGGGGTGGAATACTACACAGCACTGAAAATGAACTGGATACAACTCAGATACAACACAAAGAGAGAAAAACAAGCTGCAAGGTAAATATAGAGCCTCTCACCAATTACTTAAAAGTTTAAAACTCTTGAGCAATACTATGTGTCACTTGGGGAGGCTGAAACATCTAGTAAAAGTAGCAAGGTGGTCATTCAAGAAAGTCGTTTTTTTTTTTTTTCTGGAAGACAGGGAGGTAGGGACTGCGATCAGGAAGGGACACATGTGGAAGATTCAACTGCATGTGGAATGTTTTATTTTTTAATCTGGATGATTGGTTCACCAGTGTTTGTTTTTACTGAACTCTATGCTTTTTATATGTCCGAAATACTCTGCCACACACCCAAAAAGCCATGGGCTTTGGAGGCGAGCAGACTTGGATAGAAAGCCAGATCTGTACCTTGCTGTGTGAGCTCCGTTTTCTCTGTGAAGTGGGGAGCATCATACCCACCACTAGCTCCCGACTGACTCTTCGGACAATCAAACAAGGCTGTATTTGTAAAAGGGCCTGGCACACAACAGGGCCTGGAGCATGGGGGTGTGGGGTGACACACAGTAGGGCAGCCTGGTTTACTTCTTGCTGCTGTTGGGGGAATCTCGCAAAAAGAACAGATGGAGAAGGGCCAGTCCCTAGGCCTCAGATTAAGGAGGGGAAAGCATTTACTTGTTCCAAGGCCAGGCTGGCCTTCAGTGAAACTGGTGACGCATCTGGGACCCTGGCGATTGGGCAATCTTGGTCCCTTGACCAGGATACATAAAGTCGTGGGCCTGAGCTGGCTGGACTCCCTCCCACCCCGTCTCAGTTTCCGTTCCTGATCTTCCTGGGACCCCTCCCTACTGTGTGAGCTGGGCAGCAAAGCCAGGCTTCCTCCCCACCTAACTCTCCCGGCCTCTCCTGAGATCCTGCTCCTCATTCTCAAGGTGGAGTCTTAGCCATCTTGTACCCAAATAAATCCTCTTAATTGACTTTAGCAAGTCCCAGGCTTCAGCAAGTGTGGCCGAGAGTAGGAAGCCCGGGTGTCCGTTTCCTGGTTCAAATCCAGACTCAGGGTGTGACCTCAACATTCTCAACCTTCGACTGGGGCCACTGCCACCTCCTTCACAACATGGCGGTGAAGGAGACCTGTAGGCGGGGTCTGTACCTCAGCGGTGCCTCTCGGGGGCATAGGATGACACGTTCCAGGTGCCTGGGCACTGGCTGCTGTTGTATTTCAATGATTTCTCCCAGCTTTGGCACAATCCAAGTGGCAGTTCTGTCGGACTCAAAGGTGACCCAAGATGAGGGGAAATGTGAGGGGCTAGAGCAGGGCAAGACCTGGGACAGAAAGTGGCAGGAAATGGGGAGCGGGGCAGCCCCTGCATAATCTTTCAGCTCCCCAAACCCAGTGAAACCACCCTACTGGCACAAGCACAGGAATTTATCAGTGTTCCCGAGGGCCCAAGGGCTTTTCTGGGGCACAGTTCTGAGAGGGCAGAAGGGAGTGCACTGGCTGTGAAATTTGATTTCAGATCATGACGCATCTGGGGAACGTAGTTACTCCATCCTTGCCCTTCCCTAACCCTGTCCCACCCATTAACAAAGACTAGCTTAGACTTGGGGTGTCCTCCTCAGAGACCCAGGCTCCAGCTCTGCTTCAGCCATCCAATGTGAGTCTTCGGGGCAGAGAATACCCCTCTCTGGGCTTCAGTTTCTCCATCTGTAAAATGGGTGGGACAACATCTAAGGTCTTATCAAGCTATCACTCCACAAACCTTCATAACCAGAGCCAGCCAAGTTCTCTTTCCTGCATGAGAAAGAGGCAAACTCCCTGAGCTGTGCCAAACTGGCCCTCCTCAGCCCGGCCAGTCCCACACATGGTGATGCTGAAAAGGAAACCAGGGAGGCAGTTTACAGCAAGAACACCAGTTACCAGCGGGAGAGGAACTGAATTAGGCTCCAAACAGAGTTTGCATGGAAAGTGTGGCATCAGCAAAGGCAGATGCAAAGGAACGCATAACTTGTCTAAGTGACGCTTTCACAAACTCCCCCTCTCAGCAAATCTAATTCTACGTGCTTTTGATGGAGCTGAATTTGTATAATTCCCAGGGCTCAGTTTCCTCATCAGTAAGGAAAAATTATAAAATAGACCAAACAGGTCTGTTTCTTATAAAGATGTGTTAAGGTGTTACGTATAAACAACCTAGTACATACTTGGTGCTCAATAAATGATGGCTCCATACTCTGCCAAGTCTGTCTACCCAGGCACCTCTGGCACCAAGCTGACACTGGGTGGCCCTGGTTGCTGGCTCCCCAGCTTGCCTCAGGCCCCCACCAGGCCGACAAGCAGTCCGGATGTTTACACTGGCTGGTCAGGGCCCCTGCCTGCCTGGGACAGGCTGAATAAACATACACAGCAGTTAGGTAGCTCCTGCCTCCAGCTTCCCACAGACAGCTCGCCTCCCAGGCTGGTCTTCCACAGGCGCCTCCGCCCCACCCCAGATCCTCTATTTACAGATTCTCCCCTACAGATTATATTGGGATTTACTATGTCCAGCTGATATCTGGCGAGACACTCTAACCCAGTCCATGACGATCTCCAGAGCAGGGGCAAATGAGAGGGGCCAGGGTCTGGCAGCCAACAGCTGTGGGGGCTGGGCCCACCCAGCTTCTGGGAGGCTTGGTTTCCTCATCTATAAAATGGGGACAACAAGAGAGCCCATTCCACAGGGGACTGTGACTATTAAATGGGATAATGTGATGAAGGCACTAAACACAGGGCCTGGCTCATGGAAGGCACTGTAGAAATAAGCCCTTAAATTTTTTTATTATTGTTTTGTGGGTAACTGGGGAGTCAGTAGGCCCTGAGAGCACATCCTAAAAATAAATAATAGGAAATTCTTGAGCAGACTATGCCAGGCACTTTCCACGTATTATCTCAGCATCCCTGGGAGATGTCATGCATCATTATCTCCCATGTCACAGGTGGGGAAACTAAGGCTCAGAGAGGTTGAGTCACTTATATGGGGTCACACAGCCCCTGTAAGGAAGTGTGTGCCTGATCCAGAGCCTGCATTCTTCGCCTCCCCAGAGTCTGCATGGAAAGTGTCCTTGTAGAGAACTCATATGTATCTTCCCTCCCACTCAGCCCCTTCACCTTGGGAGGCCACCTGAAGTCCCAGCCTTCTCCAGGCCAGCAGTCTGGGGCTCGGCTGTGTGGCCGGCCCTGCCCACTGCCTAGGTGGTGCTTTGATGGTCTGTGATATTCTTCCTTTGTCCTGGAGCTGAGCCCATAGATCCTGCTGCTCCTGGGCCTCCTGGTATGGAAGAAGTGGAAGGAACTGCCATCGACTCACCATCTACCCTGTGCCAGGTGCCGTGCGACATTTCCCCGTGTAATCTTCATGACCCCCCTGTGCTGGAGGAGTTATTATCCCAGTTTTATAGAGGAGGAAACTGGGGTTCGAAGAGGTGAAGGCACTTGCCCAAAAGTCCCGCAGCCAGCGAGTGGCAGAGCTGAGGACGAGCTCAGGTCACTCGGACTCAAAGCCGCAATCCTGGTGCTGTCTCCCAGGGGGAGATGAGACATGACACAAACAACCTAACACAAACCAAAAATCGATAAAGGTCTTCAGGGACGTCAACAGCTGTGTGGGCTTGGACAGCTCTGGGAAGCTCAAAACTGGGAATAACAAAAACTCTCCAAAAGGAGACTGTCACTATTAAATGTGGTAATGTGATGAAGGCACTAAACCAGGGGTCCCCAAACCCTGGACCACGGACTAGTACCGGTCTATGGCCTGTTAGGAACCGGGCCGCACAGCAGGAAGTAAGCAGCACGAGGAGTGAGAAGCTTCATCTGTATTTGCAGCCGCTCCCCGGTGCTGGCATCGCCGCCTCAGCTCCACCTCAGATCATCAGGCATTAGATTCTCATAGGAGCACCACTCCCTGGTGCCAAAGAGGTTAGGGACCACTGCACTGAACGACCTGGCACATACTAGGTGCTCAATAAATGGCACCTCCTGGTGCCAGCTTGGTGTTAGACATACCCAGGTAGACAGATAGGGAAGGCCAGATAATGGGTTGAGACATTTACAGAGGGGCACCTGGCCTTCTTAGGGAAGTCTCCGTGTGAATAACACAAAGAATTCTCCACAGGGAGGAGTACGTCCTGGGGGTACCCAGCAGCTATGCCCAGGAAGGGGGTTTGTTGGTGACCCAGGCAGGCAGGAAATACCCTTCCCTGTGCGGTTATGGTGGACCAGTGCCTTCACAGGGGATCAACACTTAATGATCATCTACTATGTACTGGGCCAGGCACCAGGCTTGGCATGCCACATATATTCCATTTTCCCAGCAATCTGATTACATAGGAAGAATTATTTTCGTTTTAGAGAAGGAGAAACTGAGGCTCAGAGAGGGAAGGATGCTTCCTTAAACCATACTCCTCGAAGGGGCAGATCTGTCCAATTCCTGAGTTCTAATGAAATAGAATTGCATCCCTGGCCGCCTCTCACTGATCGGGTCCTGCCTCCCTGCTCCTCTCTCTGAGGTTCCCAGGATGGCTTCCTCAGGCTTCCCGACCACTGTCTTCATGTGGCTCATGCACACAGGTGGGACAACGTCTGAGGTCAGCATAACAACCCCATTTTACAGATGAGAAAACCAAGGCTCAGAGAGAAGTCGCAGAGTAGCTTCCCAGTGAGATGGACTGGGGACAAAGGTGTATATGGATGAAATCAGAAGACCCCACACCACATCTGGCCTCCTAACAGTTGCTTCCCTTCTCATGACCATGCACACCCTGTGGGGAATTCAGTAGCCCAAGAGATTCTGGCTGCACGGTTGCCATGGAAACACCAGAGGATGCTCTGAGGGCAGGTGACCAGTCAGCCTTTCTCACCTGGCTAGTGCAAAGGGCAGCCTGAGGGTATAAGCTGGGGTTATGCCAGGGTCCCTCCTCCCATGTGCCCCAGCCTAAGGCCCAAGGCCTTGTGACAAAAATGCCAGTGCCAAGTGTTGGCATAGGAGACAGGGAGGGGGTGCCGTTTTGGCCCTAGGAGTCGGAAGTTGGCCTAAATGCCTAACCAGGCGAGGACAGAAAAACCTAGTGACAGAGAGGAGAATAGAGAAAGAAGGACAGACAGGAAAACAATCAGAGAATAGAGCCGGGAAGGATAAGGGGGTTTAGATTTAGCAAACATGTCCCGGGCCTGTAGGACATGCCTGGCTCAAGTCAGCACTTTCTTCACACTAGTTTTGTCACCTGATCCTCTAAACTATTCCATCCCAAAAGATAAAAATAATTCCTAAGACGGAGGAGAGAAGTGAAGATGGGGTGAGAGTGATGGGACCAGCAGCAGGGTCGGTGATGGAGAGAGATAAAAGGGGTGAGGGAAAGGGGACGCGGCAAACACGACAAAGGTGTCTAGGTGGAGGGGACACTGGTGGACCCGAGACTTCAAGACGCCCAGGGCCCAGGGCCCTAGGGCTATGGAAGCAGAAATCCTCCCTCGAATACAGGCCAGTGACTCCCCTTGCCAGCCGCCAGCCAACAGGGCTTGTCTCTGTCCTTCTAAGCATCATGTGGAATGGAAAAGCACTGTCGTAAGTTCCTATCGCATCCCCCACGTTCACTAGCTATGTGACCTTACACAAACCAGCTGCCTTTTCTGGGCCTTTTCTTTAAAACAGAGCACAAGTCCAAATCCTAGCTCTACCATCAACTAGCTGTGTGATCATGGGCAAATCAATTAACCTCTCTGACCCTCTATCTCCTCATCTGTAAAATGGGTCTATTCATGGTACCCATATCTGATCAGGTTAAGTACTTAGCACATCCCAGGACCTCGGTATTATTAGCTGGTATTAACATAAACAGACTTTTTATTGGATTATCATGGGTCTCAATTTGAGGCAGTTCTACCTTTCTAAGGGGTTTGTTATATAGGTGGGAGCCTTTTTGGTTTCCAAATGACTGACAAGTACTAGCATTTAATCTCGGGGGCCACAGTTATTTACTTTCTACAATGTGTGCGGGACAGTCCTGCAAAATTTTTAAAAATGCCTCTCTCAAAATGCCTCTCTCAAAATACCAATAACACCTGCATTAAGAAACATTGTCTGCTAACCTCAAAGGACCCTCCCAGTGCCCTTGATCTTTCCAGGTCCAACGAGAGGCAGTGCGGGGCGGGGGTTCTTCTGGGTCAGATGGACCTGCTTTCAATCCATCTCTGCCATCAACAAGCTATGAGAACCTGCGACTACCACGTCACCTCCTTGGGTCTTAGTTTCCTCACCTGTAAAGAGGGGTCACTGACTTGTGCTTTGCATGACTGTCTGTGGCTTAAACAGGGTGAAGATTATAGAGCATCTACAGCAGGATACTTTGGAAATGGTGACCCTGCTACCACAGAGCAGGACACGTGGTGCTCCGAGGGCAAGCAGGCAGAGCTGTCCAGAGCTGGGTGGATCCCTGAGTTATCAGAACGGCCCTTCCATACAGGGACCCACCTACGCCAATGTGAGCCGAGCCAAGTGGCCTGCTTTCCTGTAGCTCACTGGTCCCTGCAGGGCACAGGGAAAGGCAGGTCACTGGGATCCTAGCACCTTGCTGGTTAGAGCAGGAGATGGGTCTGGGCTGGTAACTGCTTTCCCCCCAGGGCAGAGGCCTATGGTGGCCAGGAGGGCAGCTCTGGGCTCCTGAGATGGGAGGGAAGAGGGGAAGGACCTTGATTAAAGAGAACACTCAACAAGGGCTTGTTAATGACTCCTCACAGCTTGCAGCTGGGCTTGGCAGGGGAGGTGACAGAGGGCAGGAGGAAACCAGACATTGATCAGGAACCTGGCAATGTGCCATATGGGGTAAAGTAAAGTGCTTTACATTTATTTCATTTTATCCACTCAACAACTCTGCAAAGTAGGTGGTTCTGTCCCCATTTTACAGATGAGACTGAAGGTCAGACAGACTAAATGACTTGTCCAAGGTCACACAGCTTGGAAATGATTATGATTCTTTGTCTCTCCCTGTCTTCTCTCCTCCCTTCCTCTCTCCCTACACCCACTCTCACGCAGACACAGACACAGACACAGACACAGACACACAGACACACACACTTCGAAGTCCCATTCGATGACCTCAGGCTCTGTCCCTGCCCCTGTTTAGCCACAGTTCATGACGTGCCCCACTCTCCCTACCCCAGATGCCAGTGACTCTGCTTTTCTTTCGGTCTTTCACATTCCCTTAAACCACAGGGCCTTTGCACACACTGTCCCCTGTAACTAGAATGCTCTTCTCTTCCCACTTAGTTAACATCACCTCTCCTTTGGATTGCAGTTAGAGCATCGCATCTGCAGAGAAGCCCTCTCTAACCTCCCTGACTAGGTCAAATCCCCCTGTACAGGCACATATAGCACCAGGACACTTGTTTTCATGGCATTTGTCTCTGCTGCAATTTCATGCTTGTCTGAAATTATTTGATAAAGAGTTTTCTTGCCTCCAGGCTCTCCTTACCCTGATTAATGAACATTTATCAAGCACCTACTATGCACCAGGCACTGTCCGAGGCACTGTCCGAGGCACTGTCCAAGGTACTGAAGGGACAGTGAAGAACAAGCCTGGTAAGGTCTCTATGCTCATGGAATTCCCATTCTCATGGCAGGAAACAAAGAGGGACGGCAGGTGCAAAGGGGTGGAAATGAAGAGAAGAGTAAGCTGCATTGGGGGAACCATAACTGTTTGGCTAAAGCAGAGAGGGCAAGGTGGAGAAAGGCTAGAGATGAGGCTGGAGGAATGGGCAAGGACTAGATTGGGTAATGCCACAGAATTCGTAGGGAGGAGGCTGGCTTGCTCCCAGAGCAATAGGAGCCATGGAAGGGTTTTAAGCAGTGAGTGACAGGGCCAGACATGTGTTTCAGGAAGACGGCTGAGGCGTCAATGAGGAAGAAAGGCTGGAGGGGTGAGGCTGGAGGCAGGAAGGGCAAGAGAGTGGCTGACAGAGGCCGGCGAGGGGTGGCAAGAAGTGGAAGGGGAAGCAGAATATTGATAGAACTTGGTCAAGGAGGAGTCTGGGTGCCACCTTGAATTCCATTCAGGCAACCCTGCGCAGGGGCGCTGCTGGCTGAGGTAAGCAGGGCAAGCAAAGTGCAGGTTTGGGAGGTAGGACGGTGGGTGCCGAGGTGGCCCTTCGCCAGGGAAGGGCAGCATCAGTGTGAGAAGGTGGACAGGAGAAAAAGCGATGGCCTTGGGGACCACTCCAACATGCCGCTGAGAGAGGAAGGCGTCGCAAACAGCCAAACCCGAGCAGGACATTCTACAAAATACCTGCCCTGAGAAACTGTCACAGACCAGGGGAGGCTAAGGAGACATGATGACTAAATGCAATGAGGGGTCCTGGATGGGACTGGAACAGAAAAAGGGTATTAGTGTAAAAACTGGTGAAATCTGAATAGAGTATGGAGTTTAATTAACTGCAAAGTACCAATGTTGGCTTCTCGGTTTTGACAAATGTACCATGGCCTTGTAAGATGTCACCATCCGCGATAACTGGGTGAGGGGTAAACAAGAACTCTGGATCACCTTTGCAACTTCTTTGTAAACCTAAAATTATTCAAAAATGAAATGCTTATTTAAAAAAAAATAAAGGTTACAGGAATCCTTGTCCCACGACTAATTCTCCTAAGAAATGGGAGGGAAGGGTCAAGAAGGGGAGTGGCCCGGGCCCGGGATGAGATGTGCTTGGATCCGTACCCTGGAAATGAGGAAATACGCATTCTGCTGAAATCTCTGACAGGGACTCGGGAGGGAGGGCAGGCCCTGGGGCACCAAGGTTGGGGTCATTTCCCAAACCAAGGCTGCTCACACTTTCCCAAAGTTCCCCAGAGAGTGAACCTGTACCCAGCTAAAAGCCTTTGCTGAAGCCTCATTTGTTTTCTGTCTTAAAAAGTCATGCCAATTCTGCATTCGACTCCAAAACAAAACCTTCTCATTTTGCAATAGAAGTACCCCACTACATTCCCCAGGGCAATCTCGTGCACTAGTATGAAATGGCCAAATATCAAAAGTAAGCATGAAGCCTCAAGAGTGGATAAACTGACCTTGAAAGCGTGGGGAGGAGAAAGAACTAAACCCTCCAGAATAACTGCTGGAGAGAAGGGCACCGAAATACACTCGGCACCTACCACGGGCCAGGCTCTGAGCCGGCTGCTCACATTCAGTCATTCGTTCATTCTTTTTTCACTTATTCATTCTTCTTACAAATATTTTATGTGCCTACTATGTGCCAGTACTGGTCTAGGTGGAAATACCAGGGAACGAGACAGACAGGAATCCTGACGTGGTAGTGGGAGGAGAAAGATTAAACGAACAAGTAAAACAAGGAGTGTGTTCGATTGTGGTAAGTGCTAAGGAGAAAAATCAAGACGGGGGGCCGTTTTCAGCAGGGTGGGTAAAGACTCAGAGGAAATGAGGCCGCTTTGCAGATGTTCCCTCGTTTCCTTTTCACAGCTACGGGTGGTCTTCATTGGCCATTTTACAGATGAGAAAAGTGAGTCTCAAAGAGGTAAGCTGATTCACTTAGGGTCACCCGAAAAATAACGAGGAAATTGGGAGAGAGCATAAGACTACACCCAGGCCATCCGTGTCTTGCTAGGGAAGGTGATTGCCTGCCAGTCCCCAGGCCCTCGTAGACATCGCTAATTGATAGAATCCATCACATCTCTCTCCCTTGCTAAAGCTAGATTTCCAAGTCCTCAGAAGAGCCAATCAAGAGGGTTAGCATAAGCTTCCTGGAGGTGGTTAAAAAGGAGGCCAGAGGGGATTTAAGAGGACTGGCTGGAGGGGGCCATATCTTCCAGGTAATAAAAAACACTTTGCTAACTGCCACCCACCTTATCTTCTTACCCTGATCAGGTTTTAGACAGGTCAGGGGGTAGAATAAGCTCATACGCCCCCCTGAGGAAGGGGGTAGGGGATCAGCATTGGTTAAAGGAAGTGACCTTCCACCACTCAGCCCAGCACAGTTCCCAGGCTGACCCTGACTGTTGCCAGAGCTGCAGCTAGTGACTTTAACCAGGTCTGGATGCTCCATCCAACAGTCACCCTGAAATCCCTCCCTTCTCGGCCAGAAATCAGTTTGGAGAAGGCCAAAGGGCTCTCCCCACCCACACTCCTTTTTTTCTTCTTTCCATGTAAAGAGAAACATTTGGGGTCGAAGAAATGACTCATTTTCCCTAGAGAGGGCCAGGGCTGGGCTGAGTCAGGGTGGAGCCTGCGGGTCACCACACCGCCTGGCTGAGCTGGCTGAGATGGCTCTGGGCCCCAGGAAGGCAGGGGACACACAAAGGTGGAAGTGACAGAGACAAGTGTCTAGTGGAGGGTACTCGTTTCTCCTTACCCAACCTTGAATGTGTCACTGGGTGTCACTCAGCACTGCTCAAATGGAACCAGATTCCTCTAGACTTTCCTGAACAATCTTTACAGCTGACTCACTGCCACCTGGGGACAGCAAGAAAACTCGAGTCACCAAAGAAGGAAAAAACGACGACTATGAAGCAATCTCTTCAATGGAGGGATCAGAAATTGCCAGCAGAAATGCTCACTTAAATTTCGTTCCGGGTTTTGTTCTTGAAAGAAAACACATTGCACAATAGGTAGGGGTTGGAATTGCTTGCAACGTGCAGTTTTACAGATTAAATTCTACGTCTCCATTAGCTGGCACTAAATGCTTAGAGATGTGTCCCTAGTAACGATATGAACAATGAACTGACTCCAGGACTATCCACCTGGCACAGGAAAGTGTGTTCTCCATCCCGAGCCCTTCCCGGATTTTCGCCCTGTGAGGGTACGCCCTCCTCCCTCCTCTCACTGGGCATCTGCTGAGGGCAGGTACGCCAAGACAGCCAGGGTCTGCCCACAAGGACTTCTCCTCTGGGGAGAGAAGGAACAGTCACAATTAAAGGGCATGAGTGCCTGGAGGACAGAACAGTGCCAGCTCCTCCTCCAGCTTGAAACTTGCTTCCAGCTGCCTGACCCCTCCGCAAAGGGTACCACCTGCTCCCCTCCAGAGCCCCCAAGAGGGGTTCCAGAGCAACCTTGTTCTCATCCTCCTTTGCTGGCCTCCTCTTTCTTTGCTGCTAACAGCCTTTCTGAGCCACAAGCACACCCACCCTCAACCCTGAAGTCAGATGCTCACTCCACAGGGGCCAGCAAAAAACAGACTCGAGTCAGCCCAAACACTGACTTGAAGCTGTGTGGCCTTGGGTGAGCCACCCTGCCTCAGCAAGCCTCAGCTTCCTCATCTGTTAAATGAGGACACAATAGGACCTATCTCTTTAGAGTTGACTCGAATGAAATGAGTCGATGCACGTGTTGCTTACCACAGGGCATGGCTTAGAGTTAATGCTCGCTGAACTGTGGTTCCTACGTCCTGCTCCATGGAGCACACAGGTAAGAGAATGTGAAGACAGGTGTGAAAAAGAGCTACACAAGTGCAAGGGGTTCAGGGACTGTTGTCCCTGTTGTCGGCCAGAGAGACTCGAGGAGATTCTGGCTCCCTATGAAGCCAAGAGTGAATGGCCTGTCACCAGCCAGCCTCGCTTCCAACCTGACGCCCATTCTCTACCAGTGCCGTGACTTCTATAACTGAACTCCCTACTCCGACTTGTCCCAGACTTGACTCACCCGACCAACAGGATATCAGGACCAGGGGCCTGAGCCGGTAGCGTTGAGTGTTCTTCCTGCCCCTTCTCAGCCCTCAGCTTTCTCCCACCCGATGTTCTCAGCCAATAATAGCTGCTTCCCAGGCTCCGTTGCCACACAGCACGTGGCTCCCTGAGCAAAAAATACCCATGCGGGGGACGGCAGGAGGCTCAGGAGGGGCCACGAAGCAGGGGACTGAGAGATGAGTGTGGCAGGAGGCAGAGAACACGTTTCTTAAGTGCCTATTATGTGTCAGGGTGAGACGGGCTCAGTCTCTCGGGGGATAAAGAACCCCAGGAGACTGTGGTGTGTGTGTGGGGTGGGGCGCAGGAGTTGCTTGGTCTCTAGGGAAGCAGGGGATCCAGTCCTCAGAGAGAGGTCAGGCCAAGGTCCAGGGTCCGGGGACAATTTTCAAAGAGAAAGGTCCTGAAGAGAGAGCAGGCTCGGGAACCTGGTGAGAAAAAGGGGAGCCTGAACCCTAAAGAGGAAAAGCTGGGCTCAGTTACAGAGGGGATGAGGTGTATGACAGGGAGTTACAGCTATCTGAGATCTTAGGAGGGGATGGCTTGCACCCGGGTGGGAGGTGGAGAGAGAGGCCTGCAGAGCTGGCAGTTCATTTAATTGAACATCCCAGAGGCCTCATTTGCCAGACAAGGTTAACTGGGGGAAATATAGGAGATCGTAAATGACAGCCATGAGTTTCCAGTTCAAGAGGTTTGGAGGAGGGGACGAGACCCCACTGGCAGAGGCCCAGGCTTTGGCCCTGTGCCTCCTTTCTCTCTGAGGTAGGGCATCTCCTTGGACCCTTGGCCGCTTCCCACTCCCCCTGCCCAGTGAGGAGCTGCTTGTGCACAGTGGCTCTTGCCCCACTTCTGTGGGCTCCTTCAAAGCCTGGGAAGGTCCTCAGGAGGCACAGAGGTCAAGGGGAAAGAATCTGGAGGTCAGAGCGCAGCTCCTCCCTCCTTAGATGCTTCAAAGAGCGAATATGTGCCTCTGAAGCCTCCCCTTCCCTGAAGCCACCAGGCTGCTGCGTGGGAGCGCGGGAGCGGGGGTGGGGAGGCACAGGGAGGAGGCGCAGCCACCAGAAGGCCTGGAAGAAGGACTCTACGAAAGCAGTTGGCAGGAGTCTGGGCCCTGAGTCAGAGCTTTGCTGGAAGGCCTGGGATGGGAGTCCCTGCCTCTAAGGAGCCATGTGACTTTGACCCACAGCAGCTCACACACCTTTCTGGACTGTGGTCTCACCTGTCGAAGGCATGGGCTGGATCCCCTGCCCCATCCCAAAGGCCAAGCCCTGCCAGTTCTACCCCTCAATGTCTCTGTCTGCCTCTCCCTCGCCACTACACCAGCCCTGGCTGAACCACCATCTGTCACCTCCATTCTTGCCCTCTCCCCAAGTCCATCTCTATTCAGCAGCCAGAGTGAGTTTAATAAAAAGGCAAGTCAGATCCTGTCACCACCCTGCTGGTACCTCTGCCAGGCCGGATGCACCTTCCACCTTACCAGTTATAAATGTTTGCTGTTTCTTCCTTTGTGGATTTAAATGCTGTCTTCTGGCACAGAAAAAATAAAACCTAAAGTTTATTGATTTGAAAACACATAACACAGAGAGAGAGAGAGAGAGAGAGAGAGAGAGAGAGAGAGAGAGAGAGCGCGCGTGAGCGAGCGCTTTCCACTGCTCTTGGAATAAAGTCCAAATCTCTCACCTGGTCTACACGACCTCATGGGGCTGAGCCCCTGGTGACCTCTCAGCCCCACCTTGGGTCACTCCTGCTCTTGCTTTCTACTCCGGCTACACTGAACATACTATATATAGGACACTCACCTCAGGGCCTTTGCACATGCTATTCCCTTGGCCTAGAATCTTTCTCGTTGTCCTTTTACCTGGCTAATACTTAACCCATCCTCAGTGTCAATCTCTAGAGACCCTAAATCCCTTCCGATTCCATCCTTGTTCTGGGACTGCAGACATACAAAGGCAGGGGCTCTGCTCCAACGGAACTCCATCTGGTAGTAAAATCTAGTACGAGGCAGTTACTGAATGACAGGCATGAATCCCAGCACTTTACATAATTATATTGCTTGTTTAAACCACTCTCTGAGTTTGCTACTATTACTATTCCTATTTTACTCATGTAGAAACAGAGACTAAGAATTTAGGAATTTGCTTGAGATTGCTCAAGGAAACAGCAGAGCTGGGGTATAAACCCAGGCAGCTGGCCCCAGAGCTCAGGCTCTTGGTCTGCGTCAATGCAGGGAAACAAGGCAGAGTGGGAAAGTTCATCCAAGGTGACTTGTGCTCTGACAGAAGGCAGTCTGGGGTAGGGAGTGACAAGGGTGGTGGGAATACATGATGGATGGGCAGGGGGATAGTCAAGAAAGTCTCTGAGAACAGCTATGGAAAGAGGACTAGGCGTAATGGGTTTGGGACACATGACATGTTGTTATTAGTGACACCCACCTCTCTGTGCATGCACCTGATGTGCTCTGAGCGGATCTCCCCTCAGGTAATGTTTGCAACCACCTCAGGAGGGGGTTGTTATCCTCACTTTACAGAGGGGCAATCCAAGGCTCAGAGAGGAAAATTTACCTGCTTAAAGGGCCTTTATAACAAATAAGTGGTGGATCCACGGTTCAAGTTCAAGTGGATCCCACAGCCCCTGCTCTTAACCCCTCAGCCACACTACACAAACAGGAATCAGTGAGTGTGTGGTAGGGACCTGCTGCCCCATTCAGGCAAGAGGCAGACGGAACATCTCCAGCCCACCCAAGCTTTGCACGCACACACACACACACACGTGTGTGCGTGTGTTGGGATGGAGGTGGTGGTAATGAAGGGCCTTGTTAAAGGGTCTCCCAATTATCACAGTAAAATAAACAAGTGGCAGCGAGACGGGCCTAACTGCATTCTCCAGAACTAGAAAGCAGCATAAGTGAAGGCTAGCACACAGCCATTCTTTCCAGCTCTTCACGAGGTTCAGAAGGACAGAACTGCAATAGTAATAATATTAATAACAGCTCCCGTTTACTGTGAGGACCTACTATGTGCACTATCCTGTGAGCTTTACAGCTATACACAAATCATTTCAACCATTCTTCATAATAATCCCATGAGAAACGTGTTGCTGTTGTTCCATTCCACAGGGGAGAAAACCGAAGCATAGAGATGGTCACTGGCCCAAGGTCACCCATCTGAGACTAAGCGGCAGAGCTGGGACTAGAACCCAGGTCTCTCTGGCTCTGAAACCCACATCTTAACCAGAAGGAACAGTGGGTTAGCTGCCCCAAAGATCAGGGTCCAAGTGCCGCTGTTTCCCTTTCTGAGCCTGTCTCGCCCCGAGGAGGTTGGTCTCCATGATGCCCAATTCCCACTTCCACTTCTGCTCAGACCTTCTGTGGCTCTGTGAACTCTCGTGCTCTCTCATTCTCCCCGCCCACCATGCCTAGAAACCCGGCAGGATGCTGAGTAACCACCCACCGAATACTCAGGGGCACCGAAAGTCCAAGTACCTCCTTCCCGTGGCCGCCTCCTGCCCCAGGATCAGCTGGGGACACCGGGGAATCACAAAACCACAGGATTCTCTCTAGCCGCAGCGGCAGCAGGAACCAGAGCCCAGAGGGGCTGAGCATCATCTCCTTTCTGCCATCGCTTCCTCTGTCCTCACTTCTCAGTAGGGTATGTGGAAGTGGGGAAGGCGGGCTCTGGCTCTGTGCCCTTTTGGCCTCATATCTCTGGGTCACAGAGCCTGGGGTGGTGGGAACGTGCTCGCTTTGGGAAATTCCTGAGGTTTCCCTGCAAGGCTGAGTTCAAGTGGAAGTTTTAAGACAAGCCTGACTGACTCCAAAGGCAACTTGTGCCCACCATGGTCTGCTTCCAGAACGTCTTGCAGCATCTAGGTGCTCTGTCCCCTCTCTTCCATCCTCTGAAAGTAGCTGCTAAAATCCCAGATCCTGGAGGAATATAAGCCTCCTTGCCCTCAGGACAGGTGACTGTACTGAGCCCATGCTCACCTCTCACCGGACACCGGCCTCCCTGCCTCACTCCTGCCCCCAACAGTCCATCCTCCACGGCAGCCAGGGCCCTCCTAAAACAAATCAAACCAAGTCATCCCCCTCCTTAGAGCCCTGCAGTGACTTCCTACTACAAGGGAATAGCATGAAATGCCGACTTCCCCCATGACTGACAAGGCCCTTCATGCCTCGGCCCCTCCATGCCCCCTCTTCCTACCCCTTTCCCCCTTACTCCCTCTGCCCGGCCACAGTGGCCTTCTTGCCCTTGTCCCTGTCTCATGCCCTTTGTACTTGCGATTCCTCTGCTCAGAACTCTCCTCTCCTAGATCTCTGCCACCTCCTCGGCCTTCGGGTTTCAGCTCGGCTGCCACCTCCTTCCTTGCCCACCCACCTGGAGTAGCCCCCGCCCCACTGTGCACCACTCCCCACCACATCGCTCCTCTCTTTCCTGTCTCTGAAGTGGCCTTTCTGGCTGGTTGGGTTGCCCGTGTCGTCTCTGGCTTCCTCCCCTAGAATGCATCTCTTCGACGGCAGGGATGTTGCTGCCTCATCCATTTTGGTCCCCACAATGAGGTAAGACCTCACTTCATCCTCACAACCCTGCAGATGAGGATGCTGGAGCTCAGAGAGGTGGAGTGACTTGCCCAAGGTCGCGGAGCCAGGAAGTAGCAGAATTCACACCCATGTCTGCCTGATGTCAAGGCCAGCTCTACAAAGCCTCCTCCTTGGGTGGGGGCACCCACAGCCAGGGGCCCACGTTGGAGGACTCTCACCAGGAAGGACTGATTCGCAATGAGGCTCTTAGGGAAAGTACCAAGAATGAAGATCCTCCACCCACTTTCCCAAATGGTCCTTCCTCGGAGGTATGGGACAGCTGGGGCTCACCAGTGGGGCAGGTGCCAGCCTAGAGGTGGAGAAGCACAGAGCGAATGGCTCCCAAATGAGAGGAGACCATCAGAAACTAGGGAGCTGGGGAAAACATCATCCCACCTAACGTTCTGCAGAAGGGGAAACTGAGGACCAGGGAGGGACTTGCCAAAGATCATACAACCAATCAGTGGTCAGACAGCCTCATAGCCTGGGGTCTCCAGGGCCAGGACAAATGCCTCCTCCTTGCCTTGACAAATGCCAGGGGGAGACCCAAAGCCCAGGCTCTAGGCAGAGGGCCCACGTGGAGTTCCCAGGCCCTGAGGGCAGGGGCAGGATCAACAGAGTGGATCTGAAGCACTAAGACAAAGAAAAGACTCCATTCCTTCTTTCTTTCAAAAAGAAAAAAACATTCCTCTAGAGCCTTCCTAGGCTTGGGCAAGTGGGCAAAGAGGTGAACAATACACTCTGAAAATGGAGCACCCTAGGTACCTGTCTGAGAGAAAGGGGTGCTCAGGTCCACAAAGAGACAAACACAAGAGTGTCTCAGCAGCCCAGACTGGAATCCACCCAATGTCACCCACGGACATTGACACATGCATCTACCCAGTGGGATACAAGGCAGCCTAAGAAAGCAGATACTTGTCTAGGAAGCAACATGGACAAACATAAAAATATTCAGTGTTGACTGAAGCTAAAGGAAACCAGGCCAAGAGAACATGAATTCAAGCCGTCCAAGTTCAAAACCGGGCAAAACTAGACAGAAAGCGGATCGGCAGGGGAGGCTGATGGTAGAGGACACGTGGAAACCCTGGGGATGTGAAAATATCCTTTATTTTTTTTTACTAGGTGGTGGTTACAGAGGTGTGTACGTTTGTAGAAACTGAGCCGCACGAGATGTGTCTTACGTAAGTAAATCACACATTTTTGTTAAATGCACGGTCTTGCTCTCAAGAAGTGCAGACACTAGCAGAACCAGGACCGGCATGTGGTTCTTACTGTCATCCTAATAAAAGAGGCTGATATCCACGGGGCCCTCCTGTGTGTGTGCCAGGATGGAGCTGGCTTCTTCTAAAACAGCATCTGATTAAACTCTTCCAACTACTATACAAAATAGGCCCCAATAGCTCCAGATTAGAGATGACAAAAACAAAGCTCAGAGAGGTGGTGACATATTGTCCAAAGTGACACAGCAAAACATGAGGGAGCCAGGTTTGAACCCAGGCCCAGTGGTCTCCAAGGCCCACTTCTGCTGCATGGGCAGCCCCACCGCCCTGCCCTGCTCACAGCTCGGGTTTGCCAGTCCCCGCCCTGCACCGCCCCGCTCCAGCTGAAGGGAACAGCTCATGTACTGGACTCCAGTGCTTCTGTGAAAGGGCTTAGGAAATGTGTCCTTCCTCCCTTTTCTGACTCCTCTCCCTCCCTCCCTCATCTCACAGCCACACATCTCTGAGGCCATTTCAGCCCTGGACCACCCCGCCCAATAAGAAGGAACCCCAGGGGCTAGGCAGCTGTGTGAGTGTGTGTGCTACTGACCAAGGGGCTTTCTCAAACCCCTGGGCTCCCCCAGCCCAGCCTGTGGCCTCCGAGTACCAGGAGAGCTTGAGGTTCCAGTCCCTACCCCTGGCTCCAGTTCCCAAGTGAAGCGATCCAGTGACTAGATTCAGGGAACCATAACATGTTTATTTGGAATAACCACCACCACTATTTATTCAGTTCTTATCCTGTGACAAGAGCTGTGTAGAGTTATTGCATTAATCTTCACTGACAAATCTCCAAAATAGGTACCACTAGGATCTCATTTTATAGATGAAGAAACTGAAGCTCAAAGCAGTTAAGTTACTTGCTCACAGTCACACAGTGAGGAAGTGGTAGACTTGGGATTGAAACCCAGGTCTGCCCAACTTGCAGCCCGAGCTCTGAGCCTGAGAATTATGCTTGTCATTCTACCTGACATTGCTAAAAAGGCCCCTTAAGTTGGTCTGTTCTAGCCATGCCATTTTATAGATGGGAAAACTGAGGCCCGGAAGGGAGAATGTCTTGTTCTGGGTCACGTGAAATGTTAACGGCAGGGTTTGGGACAGAAGCTAGATCTTCACCCTTGGCCTTGCTTTCAATGACCAGATCAGAGCAGCAGAGCAGGCCACGTGCACCTGGACGGGCAGTGAGTGGGAGGCAGGCAGGGAGGCGGAAGGCTCTGGTTCCAAGCAGAGGTAAATATTGACATGACGGTGTTTACACTGTAACCCTACTCCTTCGGTGTTTACACTGTAACCCTACTCCTCCTGGCTCGCCTCCAGGCCTCTCCTTCCAAGGAAGCAAGGAGCACATGGGGAGGAGGATGGGAGAGAGGAGGTTTCTGGGCCAGGGGCTGATCCTCCTGCTCAGAGGGGCATGTGGTCAGGAAGTCAGGGACATCATCGCCAGACAGGGGGCCACTGGAGACTTGGGCCGGGGCCTGTGGGAAGCTGGGGGTCTGCACTGAGTCACAGGCCTCGGTTTAAATCCTAGCTCTGCTAGTAACTGACCCCAAGAAGAGCTGGTGGATGGAGAGGAAAGGACTTTACTGTCAAGTGCTATGCAAAGGTGAAAGACTTGAAAAAAAAAAATCAA
Organism: Pteropus alecto; assembly: GCF_000325575.1. NCBI lineage: Eukaryota > Metazoa > Chordata > Mammalia > Chiroptera > Pteropodidae > Pteropus > Pteropus alecto. The sequence goes on along the minus strand of NW_006443568.1, from coordinate 12,778,271 downwards.
TATTTCAGCCTGGCTGATGTCGAGCCCCGATCAGCAACCAAGACCTCTGGCCAACTGCCTAAGCTTCATCCCCAACTTCTGGGATCCTTCCCAGGAAGGCAGAGTTTCTGCTAAATTGAGTGGCAGCTTGGAACTGAAGCCAGTATCTTGAGGAAGCAGGGGCTGCCGCCTAGTTCCAGACTCTAACTCCTTAAGTAATTTTTGGGCCTCCACTTTCACAATGCTGTAACGGGGTAAACCTACTTCCTGGGGTTGATGTGAAGATCAAAGAAGTCACATTTAAGTGCCAGGCAAATGCTAGATGTTCGTGTCGTCCCTCAGTCTTCCCACCTGTAAAACGGGGAATTTGAATGAGATGGTTATGAATCCCCTTTCAATGCAAGCACTCTATAGTTTTAAGATCTAGCAGCCAGGCCTGCCTCCCTGTCTCTGGGCCCTGAAGTTAGACCCTCCCTCAGCTAATTTCCTGAATGTTCTCCAGAAACATCTCCCAGGAGCCTTGTGGGGATGAGGGAGTAAGGCTTGTCAGTAAGCCAAGACAGGCCTGCGAATACCCCAGTCACCCCACCCTCAGGGCTCCTGGGGAAAGGGCCAAAGCCCCAGGCCCTAGTGCCAGTGCCAACCTCTGACAGTGGGGTTCAATCAGCACTGACTGTTCATTAAACTTTGCCCGCCCGCACCCCACCTCTGCCCCCGTAACAGCCATAACTCTTTGAAGGACAGGGGAGTCAGTCCTTATTTTAATCTCTCCAAAGCTTAGTTCCTAGGAAGCATTCCATTCCACTAACTGTTGCCACAGGAAGTTCAAATGCCACCTCTTCTGGGAAGCCTTCTTTGATACACACCCATGTCCAGGCTGACCCTGGAGCTGCATCCCTAGGTTGGTACTTACCATTTTCTACCTCATTTCAGAGGCGTTTGGGAACTTGGCCTTTCTCTTCGATTAGACTGAAGTTTCTTGAGGCCATGAGTTCTGCTGGTTATATATATATGAGGATACAGGAAGGAATGTCAGTATCCACAGGGAAAGGGGCTCTGTGGGACCTCTGGGACCACAGACTCCTCCTCTCTTCACTGCCCATTCTGGGTGTGGTGTCCAGGCCACCACCATCGTCTCTCCCAGAGCCACTCCAGCAGCCTCCTAACTGGTTCCCCAGCCTCTAGCCTCACCCCGCTCCCCATTCTTCTCAAAGCAGCCTGTATGATCATCTCAAAATGCAAATCGTCCATGTCACTCCCCTCACTCTGAACTCCTGAGCGGCTCTCCCTTGCCCTGAGGATGGAATCCCAAATCTTGAACGTGACCTTCCCTGCGCACGCCTGCCCCTGGCCACCTCCCAAGCCCTGTCTTCCGAGCCTCCAGACAAATTAATTCCCAAACGCACCATGTTCTATCCCATCTTGCACATAACTGCTCCCTCTGCCTGGAATGTTCCTCCTAGTCCCATTCACTCTTTAGGCCATAGTTTTAACATCACGTCCTCAGAGAGCCTTTTCCGATCCCCAGGCCAGGTTCCCTTATCTGCTCCATGGCACCCTGTGTGTCTCCTTGGCAACAGCAATTGCACTTGTAACTTCCTGCTCCATATCTGCCTGTCTGCCGGACTGGAAAAGAGACCTATTGGTCTCATTTGAACTGACCGCAGCCCCAAAGCTTTATATTGTGCCAGGCAGACTTGTTTGGTGAATGAATGAATGAATGAATGAATGAAGCACTTTGACTACGGCAGGGGTGTTTACCTAATTAACTAAAAAGAAAAAACTGAGAGGAAACATAAAAGGTCGTGAATGGCTGCTGATGGTTCCTCCCTCAAAGTGTGGACTTTAGCCAAGCTAGTCATATTGGCTAGTGCCTGGAACTACCGCCTCCTTACCCCTCAAATCCTGTTCCTCCACTGACAGGGCCTGGTCTCTCCAATTCTTTCTGGGAAACAATGTATTTAACAGAAGTTAACACTTTAACAAAAGTTAACAATATGCCTGTTTACCAAAAATCGCAGCAATGCAAGGAAACGTGAGTAACCCAGTTACCAGCACAGACGCTGGCTGCCCAGGGAAAGGCACTCCTATGCTCTGGGAACCCCACACAGACTGTCAGGGGCCATGTGGCTGGCCTCCCATCTTCAAATCAAATGTTCCTTTAAGTTCTTAATAGTCTGTGTTTCTACACTCTATCCTAGGTTGTTGTATCCTCATGATATCCCAAGAAGGGAGCGAATCCGCCCCACTTGGGAAGAAAGGAAGTACCGAGAGAGGGAACAGCTAATCTGAGGTCACACAACATGCAGCATTCAAACCTAGGCGCTGGACCCTGTCTTCAACTCAGCAACTTACAGTAAAGATGATTCCCACCCCTCAGCCGTGGCTTTAAGCTCAGTCATCAGTTTGGAATGTGAAGGAACATTCTCAAGGTGCCACAAACAGCAGACTGGGAACACTGGGCTGGGCCTCCTTCACCCCAACCTATCTGCCTGGTAACCCTCCAAACATCTAGGAGGTCTGTGGCTGCTCTGGCACTATCCTGCTGTGTGACCCTGGGCAATCTCCTTTACCTCTCTGTGCCTGCTGCTGGGTGGTATGAGGACAACTGAAGACGGAAGATATAAAAGGTGTCCTCAGAACCCTCACCCCAAAGCTACACTGGGCGGAGGGGGGGGGTCCATTTGAGGCCCTTAGGAACAGCGCTGACTCCTGGCCAAGGGGTTAGAGACCTGGGTGGGGAACTGGGGACAGTCAGGGAGATCCAGCCAGGACAACAGGAAACAGCACACACACTTTCCAAAAGAGCCCCGTTAGGAACCGGAGGCCAGGGGAAACTTGGCCATGCTGAAGGGAGGGAATGCAGGATTTGTTTAAAACCCATAGAGAGCAGGAGACGGAAGGAATAAACACTTTAGCAGCCCTGAATCACCCCACCTCAGGAATGAGCACACGGACTAGTGTTTAGGGGAAACCAAAATGACAGTCAGCCGTCAGCCTCCACCCCACCCACACGTGGTGGGTCAACAATCTACAGTGCAGCTCTAACTCCTCAGCCAGACTAAGCCTTTGACTACCTGGCACCAGCAGCGTCCCTTGCCCACTTTCTCTCCTCCGTCCTGGCTCTTTCATGCCCTGGTACCAGGCAAGCCCCATTCCGGCCTTTCCAAGAGCATTCCCCGTGCTCACATGTCTGGTCCTCTGCCCACATAGCTCTCCCCACCTCGATGTTCTTTCCGATTCAGCTGTCACCTGCTCAGTGAAGCTTTCTCTTATCTCTCCAGCCAGGAGGGATCCCTGGCCTGGCCTGATATCTTTGCTCTCCCAAAGACATGCCACGTAGCCTGAGGGTCCATGCAGACATCTATGGACTGGTAGACGTTTCCTTAACACAGTTTTTATGACACTTTGTTCCTTCCAAGCACAGGGCTTGGTATATCCTAAGTCTTCCATAAGCCTTTCTTGAATGAAGAACAAATGAATGATTCTGTAAGTATCACTGACTCCTTCTTCTTCTCCCCACGACCATGATAAACTTTAATCCTTCCTGCAGACTAACAGATATGTTAGATGTCAGGCAGAACTTCTCAACGTGAGCTTAAGGGTGAACAAGAAAGGAAACGAAGCTGTGTTTTGAGCAAAGCACTCTCAGGGGTTATCTCGCCGAATCCCCACATCATCCCTGCAAGATAAGACTTACCATCTCATTTCGCAGACAAGGAAACTGATACTCGGGGGTGAGGCTACAATTTGATCAAAGTTCCTGTCTGTTTGACATCAAAGCCTGGAGTCTTCTTGACAGATTAGGGGGCTTCTCAGGTTGTGAGGCTCCGAAAAGTGTCACCAAGGCAAGGTGGCCTCTCTTTGGTAGTTTTTAAGGAGAAAAAAGTTCTCTTTCTGAGTAACAGGTCAGGGTGGGCTTGGAGGCAGAGTAAATAATATGACCTCAAAGTCTCATCCCCTTTTTGAAAACCTTAAATCAAGTGCCGATCAACAAGAAGTGAGCTCCCTGTCACTGAAACTGCCCCAGCAGAGCATTCCAGGAGAGGAATTCCTGACCAAAAAGGTAGGTTGGATCCAAGATGGTCTCTAAGGACTTTTGAGTATGCAGTCAAGCCATAATTTCATTATTATTGACTCTGGACAGGCAAGTGATGGTGGAAGGCGGGGCAGATACTAGTGGGGTGAGGGAAGAGGAAAGGGGTGTTAGAAGGGGACCCCAGCTCTGGGCAAAGTAGGGGTTGGGCCTGAGGAGTCACTGGGGGACTCTTCGTGTCTACAGGGGGTCCCATCCTGCCCCCACCTTGGCCCCCTTAGGCTTCACAGCATTGTCACAGAGAAGTGGTAATGGCTGTATCTCTGAGACTGGCAGCCACCATCACTGATACATACCCTCCTCTGGCCCTGCATGGTGACTTGTACCCAGTTAAGAGGGCACAGAACAGGACTAGGAGAGAATCAGAGGGGTCTGTCCATGGGGAAAGAAACTCAAGAAAAGTAGGTGGCTTGGCCTCCATGATGGAGGAGTGGTCATCAGGCCCTAGAGAGATGATTAAAAAGTCTTGGCTTTCCTTCTAGACACAAGCCCCCTCCCTAAAACAGCTCTCAACAAGCCCAGCCTGGGGTTTCTCCCCTGGGGCTTCAGAAGCCCCCCCATGAAATCTCCCTCCCCAGCTCCCTTCTTGATGTCATTGCCTAGCCCTTCCTCTAAGACCTCATTACTGGGAGATGCTGGGGAGATCAGATGGCTGGGCACACGGTCTCCAATTGTCCCCTGGTCTCTGACAGCGACCAACCAGGCTGCTCAGCCTCCTCCACTCTCCAACCCCTTAAGCCATAGTGGGATCGGGAGTCCCAGATAGAGCGCCCGAAGGCGATCGACGCGGCCACTCGCGGTGCTCCAAGCCGAAAGTCACCCCGGATCCACCTGGCGTCCCGAGACGCTCAGGTCCGACTGGATCCAGCCGCTGCAGAACTGCCCCTGACCCCCGCTCCGGACCCGGCCCGCACGATCAGGGTCTCCAAGCTCAGACGGGTCCCGGGACTTTCGGCCGCCCCAGACCAGAACCGCACCAACTGTCCCCAAACCGATTCGGCCACCCCGCGCTCTCCACATCTGGCCGGGTCCAGCTGCCCAGACCAAGCTCGGCGCTGCCGCCCCCTACGGAACCCAGCGCGGCGCCGTCCGGCGAGCCGAGCCA
>NW_006443568.1:12770690-12772796 GCF_000325575.1 Pteropus alecto | reverse complement strand
GGCAGCCAATCACACCCGGAGGCTGGCCTTCCCCCGCAACCCTCTCCCCCTCCGCCGGCTTCTTAACCCTTAGCTCGCCAGGGCCAGAGCCCGGGTGGCTTGCGGACCCAGGAGCGCCGGCGGGGGCGGGGTCTCTGGCTTCGGGGTATGGGGTCCAGACCTCGCGGAGACCGGCTTTGGGGGCCAGCGGAGCCTGGGGAGAGGCTCGGCTGTGTCCCGTGAGCCGTGAGCAGTGCCGGGAGCTTCGGCGACCTTTGTCTCCTGCTTGGCGCCTGCACGGGAGTGTGACCCAGGGCGCTGCAGCTGCATTTGTGTGTGTGTGTGTGTGTGTGTGTGTGTAGGAGAGAAGGAAACAGAAAAAGCGAGGGAGGGATGGAACTTGCGAGCTTGTGTGTTTATGTGTAATGGGCAGACAGACTATATTTGGGGTTTGCTACTGGGTGCTTCCGTGTGTATGTGTATGCGTGCGTGTGTGTGTGCGTTTAAGTGTGTATAAGAGTGAGAGAGGGGCCAGAGAAGCGGGTGGGGAGGTAGCAGCTTGAAGAACGGATGGCTCACCATACCTGTGTGTTTGCATGTCCAGGAGAGAAACTGTCAGTAGTGTAAGTGCGTGAGTGAAGGAAGAAGGCACAGAAGAGGTGTGTGTGCTATATTTATATGATGTGTGATCTATACGTTTGGGGCCTGTTGTACATTCGTGTTGGTGTGGTGGAAAGACACTTTGTGTCCTTGTTGTAAACAAGTAGAGACCAACTCCTTGCAGCGTGTGGTTATTGTGTGCATGTGTACGTGTGCACGCAGGAGGGGGGCACGGCTGTGATTTGGTACACTGTGTTTGCAGCCCAGTTTGCAAGAAGGAGAGAGAAAAACATTGCGAGTGGTGACGGTGTGTGTGTGTGTTTTGTTTGCGTGACTTTGTGGTCATCTATATTTAAGTTGTGTTAGAAAGAGAAACTAACGTGTAGAGAGTATAATGGGTGTGTGTTCAGGAGAGACATAGACATCTTGGAGGAGGTGGAGTTTGGGCCTTGAAGGATGTATGAGTTCAGGAGGCCAGAAGGAAAGACTTGGGAATCTTACCTACCAGCCACAGGGTAAGAGGGAATTGAATTGGCTGGGGACAAAGGTGGATTCTGGGAGAGAGGGCACCCATGGCCATGACGAGAGTAGGAGTGGCCGGCAGCAATCCCCACTCAGGAGCTGGCTCTGGGTGACTCCGGGTGAGCAGAGGCGAGGTCTAGGCACAGAGTGCCAGGTTCCAGAAGGGATCATCTGCTCCTGGGCAGCGTTTACAGAAATCTGGAGGGCAGAGAAAGGGCTCTGTGGAAATAACTCTTCCCCCTTCCCTTCAGCAGCACTCCAAATTCTTCAGTGTGGCGAGAAGGACACAGGGAGGAGGGTCACTCGCCCAAGTTCACAAAGCCTGTTGAGTGCAGCACACAGGAAGTGTGGTGGAGAAGGGAGGGGAGGGCCATGCCCTGAAGGTGACCAGATCTTCGCTGGCCCACACTCCCTCTATGCTGCAGGATGGGTAACTTATGCCATCGGCTGCCCAGGCCTGGGCTGGTTTCAGATTCCTGACCACTCCCCAGGTATCTCCCTGGGAATCACAGCCTGACGCCTGGAGGGACATTCTGAAATCCAGGGAGAAGCAAAAGTGCAACCCAGTTACCCTGGCTCTCCATTTGCCAGCGATGTAATTGTGGGGTATCCCCTTCTCCTCTCTGAGCCTCAGTTTTCTCCTCTGTAAAATGACATTTGTAATTTTTGCCCTCCCCCCGTGCTAATGTGAAGATTTAATGAGTTAATGTACATGCAGGCCCTTTGGCAAGCTACAAAACACAGAAAAACGTTAAGCACTAACCCATTTATACAAAATTCAAAAATAAGCAAAACGAATCTTTGCTGTCAGAAGTCAGTCTCCTGTTACCTTGGAGGAGGGAATGACTGGAAAGGGGGCCCCAGGGGACTTCTGGGTGCTGGTAAGAGTGTTTCAGGATGGAGGGGCTGGATACAGGGGTGTGCTTAGTTTGCGAAGGCTCCTTAGGACCCGTGTGTGTTTTTCTCTATAGGTTACGCTCCAACAACATGTTGAGAAAAGGAAAG
>NW_006443568.1:12767260-12770635 GCF_000325575.1 Pteropus alecto | reverse complement strand
TGCAAGGCAGGAACTGGGCAGACTACTGGGGATACAGCAATGAACGAGATATGATCCGGGCTCTGAAGAAAACAGAGGAGAGAGGCGTGGTTTTCTCACTTCTGGAAGGGGTGTGTGGGCAGGGGGAGGAGCCAGACCCCGGAATTGGCTACAGCGCCAGGACTGGAACCGAAGCCTCTCAGTGTTACGGGCTGTCTCCTCCTCTCCACCAGGCTGCCCCAGGAGAGGCAATCCCGGGTCTTATGCTGCTCAGGGGAAAACAAGTGCGAAGGTTTGCCGCCAACTCTGACCCTAACCCCCAACTTCTTAGAGATCCTCAGAGCTCATCTCCTCTAAAACAGCCTTCTGGGAACAATTCTATGCAGGAGATGTGATTCTCACCTCACCCTCTATCGCAAGTGAAAACATTAATGTTCAGAGGGAGAAAGTGACGTCTCTAAGGAGGCACGGCTCATCCGTGGGGATTTACTCCTTTGCTGGCATCGTGGGGCTTCTGTTGGCAGTTGTGGGCTCGCCGTGCTCTCTGACAGAGGGTTGGTGGTATCGTGGCAAGAAAACATGCTTCCCTCGTCAGATCCTGTAGTTTGGGTGCTGAGGGGTGCCTCCTCCAAATGCCTGGGTCTCTGCACAGCCTTTGCTCAGTTGGAGTATCAGGGCTCAACTGGCAGAAAATACAACTTAAACTGCAAAGTCCAGGGGTAGAGCTGGCTTTAGGCATGGCCGCACTGAGAACCTCAGAGGATGTCAGGATTCAGTGACACTCTCTGTTTCTCAAAACTGTTTCCCGCTCTGCCGGCCTCATTCTCCAGCAGGCTCTCTCCTCATGGTCACTAGATGGCTGCCAGCAGCACCAGCCATGCATCCTAGTCTCTCAGCAACTCCAACAGAAATAGAGACTCATTTTTCTCAACAGTTCCAACAATTTTTATTTCCCATGTTGCGTTTCATTGGCTCTTATTGAGACTTACGGCTGTTCCTCAGCCCATCGCTATGGCCAAGGGTTCTGATTGGCCAAGACCCAGAGAGTGAGGGCCTCAGAGATACCTGACTTTAAGTCTAAGTGTGGTTTCTAGTCATTCCAGCCTCAGGATTCTCCAGGGTCCAAGAAGAGTCCCCAGGAATTTGTGGAGAGGCTTACATTTCACAGGCCTTCAGTAAATGGCAAGGGTTATTATTGGTATTCTTCCTCTGCTTTGCCTGTGTCATCATCTTTTACAGAATAGATGTTCAGTAATGTCTAGTATACAGTAGGCGCCCAAAGAATCCTTAGTGGTTGACTGATGTATATTTTTTGGGGACTGGTGCCGTGTACCAAGTCGATAGAGCCTGGTCAAACTGGGCATCCCACAGGCATACAGACGGAATGAAACGTGTTATAAGAGCTATTTGATTTTTAAATTTTGTTTCATCTTCCACAGCTGAACTGAACTACAGTCTAGGGCACCCTGGGGGTGGATATCCAAACTCTTCAGGAACAGGATCCCTTCACACACACACACACACACACACACACACACACACACACACCCCAGCCTGTCTAAAAAGATATAGTCAGAAAGGCACCAGAAGGTCAGGGAGGAGACAGGCAGAGCTTGTCAGACCCAATAAGACTATTTCTTGACTCATCCAACCCTGCAGAGAGGTTGCCTGGGTGGGGCTAGGGACTGTGATGTCCCAGCCTGACCTCCTTCCAGCTACCAGCTACTCTGATTCAATTGGGAAGTTTCAGTTCCTGTGAGGGATCGAGGTTCATTAAGTCCTGACCAATAACAGTCACTTTTTATCAAATGTGTGCTGGGCCCCACGCTGGCACTTTACATGACTTAAATATAGGATCAAGAGAATATATTTTGGATACTCACATCATCTCTGCTTTTGCTTTACTTTTTCTACTATTTTCTCTCTTTGCCCTGATTTCCATACTAATTTCAGAAGTAAAATAAATCTATTTATTTTCTGATTTGGCATATAATTAACACATGCTCACTGTGAAATAATATGAACGAGACAGAAATGAATACAATGGAAAAAAGTCCCCATACTCCCACTTCTCAGATATTAACCATAGCTAACTCTTGATGTGATTCTGCATTCAACTGTGTTAACAGGTGTGTATCTGTTTTGTGAGAAGAAAAAACATTATTAACCTGTTCATAACTTCCCTTCTTCCCTGCCTTCTTGAGAAAGGAAACTTCGAAGTTTTAGCAGCTTCGGTATGGCTTTCTCCTGTGGATCTGGGTAATGAGTGAAGGGAGGGAGGAAACAAGGGAGGAGAGAAAGGGCAGAGGTTGCTGGGTGGAAAAGATGGGAGAGGCTGGGGAAGAGGGCCAAGGAGGTAAGAGCCAGTGTAGGCTGAGCTTTGAGGAAGCGTTTGAGGGACTCAGAACCCAGACATGGAGGCTGCTGTGCTGTGTGCAGAGGATGGGAGGGAAGATGAGAAAAAAAAGAAATAGAGGAAAAGGGATGTTAGGAAGTTTTACTGAGAAGATAAATAAAATCTGCTTTAACATTTTGAAAATAATTGAATAAATATTTAAATTGCTTTTCAATGTTTTTTGTTGGGAGGAGGAACTAGTGTTTCTTTCCAATTCAATAGAGATCGGAGACTGGCCTCAAGGTGGTTCAGCTTTACCCAGATTGCTTTTCTATAAACAACAACAAAAAAATGAGATTGCGTAATAATAACAACAACTACTAAAATGTGTTGCCTGCTTGCTCTATGTCAGGCATCGTGCTGAGTACTCTTCCATATTAATTTATTTACTTCTAGAGTAGTCCAATGGGCATAGGTACTGCTCTTATCCCATTTTACAAATGAGGACACTGAGGCTCAAAGAAGTGAAACAACTTGCCCAAGATCACACAGCCAGCAAGTGGGAAAGCTGGCATAATATCTATTATTTTAATCTAGTAAATATGGTTGTTTAGGTTTTTGGTTTTTGGAGGGTTTTTTGTTTGTTTGTTTGTTTTTTGTAAGCAGCTTCAAATCCATTTCTGCTTACGATCAGGTAGGGCTATCCATAAATAAAAGTTAGGCATGCACTGTCACTGAACCCACCCCACAAGTCCTCCTGGTGAGAATTGCCATTGTTTTCCATATCAAGACCCTGAAGCTGAGTGGGAAATGGTCACCAATCCAGGGTAATACCTGGATTATAAGTTGTGTCCTGGGATTTGAACTCAACTATGTCTTCTCTGAAGCGCCAAGTAGGACCTGGAGTTGTGGCGGGGATCCAGGTTGCATCTCAGTGACCCACAAATTCACAGACCTTGAAGACTGGACCTCAACGAGATGTAGAAAGTTATCTGTTCTAGCCCCTCTTTCGATTTATGAATCTCCCCTGCAGTTTCCCCCACGGGGGTCACCTGGCCCGA
>NW_006443568.1:12754843-12766702 GCF_000325575.1 Pteropus alecto | reverse complement strand
CTACAGCAGTGAAGCAGAAAATTGCCCGAGAATTAGCTGGAATAAGCACAGAGAGAAGCCAGAAGGGACAGGAATACGGAGAGAGTGGAAAATCATGTCCTCAAAGGTCTTCCCTCACAATAGTGGCTCTTTTTATGCAGCTCCTCTCAAGTGAGAAAATGAGGATGTGTTTTTTTAAGGGATCAAGACACCCTAGAACCAAATTACTCTCACTCACTATAGAGTAATTTTGCCTTGGCTGCCAGGAAGCTCTTTGATAAATTATATATTCAACCTCAGTAACTAATTCAGTCCAGATTCTTGATAGAGTTCTTCTTATCTATTTTTAATGGCTTTTGATCTCTCTATTCAAATTGATGTCTTATAATGTTTGTTTTAATATTGAGCACCTACCTCACTGCATTTTTGTACCTGGAGGAGATGTTGATTATAAACAAAAACGTTTTGTAATGTGAATTTGTTGATTGATAGCTGGAGAGAGTTAGGTCATAGAGGAAGGAATGAATGGGATAGGGTATAGGATCAGGCTGAAGTGGTGATGGAGGATCAGGTAGGAGGGAGAGGATGTCAAGACCACTTGGAAACTGTGACTGGTCACATGGGGAAGAGGCGCTTGGTGCTAGAGATAATCAACAAGGTAGGAAGATCAGGGTTGCTAAGGAGGGAGTAGCTGAGTGTCAAAATATGGAGTTGCATGGGGCAAGAGAGAAGGGAAGCGTGCTTTAGGCACTGGGAACAACCTGTGCAAAGACCTAGATGGGAGAAGGGAGCGGGAGGACAGGAGGAAATTTCCAGTGGCCGGAGTGCCTAGGGCAGTGAGGACAGAGGGTGAGTTGGGCTGGAGGGTGTTAGAGCCAGGCCTGGCCTTGCCACTCAGAGAAGCGGCTTTTATCCTGAGGCCTGAATATTCATGTTCTCAGGAGCTTTCCTGGGGAGCTGGCCTCAGGGGCAAGGCTGGGCCTGGCAGTCCCAGGCCAGGGGCTGTTCCTCACTCCTGGGCATCTGGACCAATGCGGCTATACCCTTTGGTGCAGGTGAGCGTAGAGAAAGGCATTGAGCCAGCTGCAGAACCAGGCCGCTCAGCTTCACTGACTCAAGTGGGAACTTGCCAGGGGCTGCCCAGTCAGTCAGAGCCAAGGATGAAAACTCGGGGCTTCAGCCAGGCCAGTGGGTGGTCCAGGACCCCGCAAAAGAGACCCCATCTGACTATAGCCGGGGACCATGGATGCACTTCCACTCTAGACTCAGACTCCTTGAGTGGATTTTGGCCTCAGCTGAGTAAGCCTGGGCAAGGCTCTTTACTTCTGAACTTCATCTCTAAAATGGGGGTGATAGTCACACACTTCCTCCCCAAGTGGGACATTTTGAAGATTAGGTGAGTTAATAAATGTAAAAGATTTAGCATAAAGTCATTCTTCAATAAATATTCATGCCCCGAACCCAGGTACTAGGAGAGAGGCCCTTGATGCAGCCACCCCTGTACCCCGCACCCCCTGCCACATCTGAATCTGATTAAGACTTCTGTGTCCATGCTCACACAGCCCCAGCCCCGCAAATTACTGCTAACGTAGCACCTCTCATCCTGTCTAGCCCAGCTCTGAGCCCAGCTCTGTAGCCCCAGAAACAGAGACCAGCCTGCATTTGGCGCTCAATAGATGTCTATCAAATTGCACTGAAGGTCTCTTCTAAGGGGTGTGATCTGTTTAATGAGCACTTCCTCTCTGCATATGCTACCTTGATGAACCTTCCCATAACCCCTATGTTCATAGATGAAGAGCCTGAGGGTCAGAGAGGCTAAGTGACTTGCCCCAGGTCACACAGCCTATAAGTGGCAACCCAGGACTGAACCCGCCTCTATTTGATTTCAAAGCTCCTGCTGTTAACTGTGGCTTTATATGTCCTCAGTACAGCTCTTTCATTCAGGAGAAGAGTTTAGAGACTCCCGCTGTGGCTGCAAATGGCTAGGGGACGTTGGGTGATGGGCACAGTCACTCAGAATCTCTGGGCCTCAGCCTCCTCATCTATAAAATGAAGGGGTTGGATCTGTGATTCTCAGCCTTGGCAGCCTACTCGAATCATCTGGGGAACTTTTAAAGTGTACTGGTGCCCGGGCCCCATCTCAGGTCAACTAAAGCTGAATCTCTGAGAGTCGGTTCCAAAGTTTATAAAGCTCCCGGGTGATTTGGCTGCAAGGACAGGACTAAGAACACTGAACTAGCCCCTCAGTAAGGCCCATCACAAGAAACTGCTCAGTGGGTGCGGGGAAAAGGCTAGGGCTTCAGAGCCAAGAGGACCTGGGTTCTAATCCCAGGTCTACTCTTTCCTATGCACAAGCATGCTCATCTGGTAGATGAGGAAAGGAAGGCACACAGCTAAGAAGCGGTAGTGTGGGGGTTCGAATCCAGCTCTGCCCTCAGGTCCTCAGGTCCCAGACAGGGGGAGGAGGAGGCCTGGTTCAGGCAGCACTTAGAATCTGTGGCTCCCCTAGCACCCTGGACCATGAGCCTGGGTGGGGCAGGGGCAGGTGGCAGAGCAGCATGAGATCACTCACACCTCAGCTGCCTTCTTGCTACCTTCTTGCCTAGCGCATGCCCAGGCACCTCCACTACCCACTGTGCCCCAAACCCTGGGCAGAAGGCAGGCCAGTGTGGACACGCCAGGCAGCTTGTGTGCGACTGGTGTTGGCATCAGCTACAAGAACGCACTGGCCTGGAGGCTGATGCCAGCTTCAGACCTTGTTTTAAACATCTGCCCCATCACTCATGTGTCACGTGGTCTTGGCAGGTCACCGCACCTCTTTGAAACACTACAAAATGCGTGTGAACGTATAGCTTTCACCTGGAATGCCCTCCCCATGTCTCTCCCTCACAGGTCTCGGTCCAAATGTCACTTCTACAGGTAGGCCTCCCTGGCCACCCTCTCTGTTTACTTATCCCCTACCGCTGTACCTACCGTATTTCTTTCAATCTATTTGTCAGAATTTATAATTCCGTCTCTTGTTGCTTGGATAGACAGCTATTGTTTCTCTGCCCAGTTAGATGATAAAGCCCACATATGTAGGGACCATGTCTTTTTTGCTTCTTCATGTCTCTTACTTGAGATGTAATTTATACGCCATGAAATCCACCCATTTTAAGCGTATAAATGGTTTTTAGTAACTTCACAGTTGCGTTGCCATCACCACCATCTAGTTTTAGAAATGTCATCAACCCCAAAAGATCCCTCAGCTAATCTCTGCTTTCGCCCTCATCCCCAGGCAATCACTGATCTTCTTTCTGTCTCTCTAGTTTTGCCTTTCCTGGAAATGTCACATAAACAGAATCATACGATATGTGATATTCTGTGTCTGGCTTCTTTCACTTAGCTTAAAGTCTTGGAGCTTTATCCATGTTGCATGTATCAGCAGTTTGTTCCTTTTTACTGCTGCTTAGTATTCGATGGAGTAGATGTCCTATGTTTTATTTATTCATCCGCCTTTTCAAAGTTTTGATTGCTTCCAGTTTTTGTTTTCACTAGGGTAGATACTTAGATATCTATGAGTGGAATTGCTGGGTTGTATGGTAAGTATATGTTTGATTTTTTTAAGAAACTGACAAACTGTTTTCCAAAGTGGCTACGTCATTTTACATTTCCACCAGCAATGTATGAGGCGGCACAATGTCTTTTATTTACCAACATGTCACCAGGATTTAGCCTGAATTCCTGGCACATAGTAAGTACTCAATAGAGTGAATGAGTAAACGAAGGTTGGCTAAGAATTAGCATGTGGCTAAGCCCTCCTAGGAGCCTCATATTGTGCTAATCACCGTACTTAGTAGACCATCCAGTGGCGGTCCTCCTCTGGGATTGACATAAAACCAGCAGCACACTTTAGAGCCAGGCCGCAATGATGGTATCCTCCCCAGAAGGACCTTTACTAAATGATGTCTTAATAGTACACCCTTAACAGTATGCTCTCCTGGAACATAATAAAGGAATTAACTCCACACATAGTGGAGCATCTCTGCATTATCTGTAAAAGACTACTAAAGAGATTGTCCAAAACATGGGTTCGCGGAGAGGCACCTATGTGACAAATGCTTCTTGTGCTTTAACGCCAGGGTAAAGGGTATTTCCCAGCTGAAGTGGCCTTTATTCTTTAATCATGAGTCAGAGACAATGCATCATGTGCCCCTTTTTGCCTTGCCTGAGAGGATGCTCGGAGCAGCATTCAGTTAACGGTGAACCCCTGGAGGGCAGGAGTTGGCCTCTGGTTCCCCGGGACCTAGCACAGGTCTTGTCCTAGAGAGCTTTCTCAGCAACTGTTGGATGGGTGGAAGGAAATGGAATTGCAGTAATTTCATGGACTCAGAATGTTTTTACAAAATACTTTCTAGGGCTCCGTATATATTTTTAAACAGTCCGTATGTGCAGATTACTGTGGATGTTGTAACTATTACTTGGTGGTGTATAAATTATGACACAAGAACAAATGAAGAAAATAGAGTTTCTGATTTTAAAACATTTGCATCTGGAGGGAAAGGTAAATCACACGCAGAAATAGCTGTAAAGGAGGTGAGAAGGCGATGGATGCCATACAAGAAGTATTCAGGGCTACAGTGGCCCGAAGCCCAGAGTTTGGTTGAGGGAGCAGAAGGGGCTGGGAGGTGACGGGGGAAGGACAGGTAAGACGGCTGGAGACAAATGCTTGTAAGGAGGTAGGAGGGCCAGGTCTGGGGAGACTTCCACCCCTGTAGGAGGTGCAAACTGGTGGAAGGAGAGGTTTGCTCAAGAATTCTCAGGGAAGTTGGTCTTAAAAACATATATTTATCTCTTTTGATCCCCAGACTCTGCTTTTAGGAATTTCCCTTCCAGATGTAATTAAAGATATGCACAAAATATAGCTACAAAAATATTCCCTCACAGAGTAGATTTTAATAAAAACTAATTCTGCCTATCATCATGATGCTGAAAAATTTTTGGCAGAATCTCCACAGCCATTAAAAATATATTGAGGTAATATGTTTATTGAAATGGAAAAAATGTTCATGATTTGTGATTGAACTAAGCAAAAGGAAGGCATGTGCCCTACAATTCAACAATTCTATCTTGGGTATTTATCTCAGAGAAATTCATGTTCCCATGCACAAGAAGACTTGTACCAGAATGTTCTGTAGCATGGTTTGCAAAAGTGATCATCAGTGGAACAGGCAAAGAAACTGTGGTCTCTTAAATCCATGGAATCATGAATTGGAACATGGATGAACAGACTTGAGGGACATGCATCCCATGAACACATCTCTGGAACATAATGGTGAACCCAATGGATGAGGAAAACTGAAATTTAAAGAGTGTATTATCCATGTAGCAAATATCAGTTAATCGTGATTGTTTCTATGGGACGAGATTACTGATTATTTTTATTTTCCTATATCTGTATTTTCTGATTTTCCTATGGTGAATATGTATTACCAGTGCAATGTTTTAAAACCTTAAAAACAACAAATGGATTCTTAAAAACTGCAGGAAGGATGTTCCGGGAAGAGACAACAGTCGGATCGAAGGCTGACTGTGGAGAAGGTTCTAGCACATTTGAGTATCGGATAGTGGAGTGATGGGAAGCAGAACCTGGAAAGGGGAACTGGCTGCACAATGCGCAGGACTTGGGTACCAGGCCAAGGAAGCTCCAACTTGACCTTGAAGGCCGTGGGGCCTCAAACTGGGTCTCTGGCCTCTCGGGAGCCTCAGGTGTGTTCCCAGTAATCTGACTTCACCAGAATTTTTATAATTTGGGACTTTCATCTCAATGATAACCTAGAACCATGAGTCTGAGCATATTCTGTCTCCTGTGAATGACCCGGGCCTCATAACCCAGAACCGCCAACCCTGTTTTAGTGCCCACGTTGGTTTGTTCTTGGGGTCAGGTTGGCGCCAGCTGCCCCACTTTAATTGTCTCGGGTCGATGAGTAAAGAAAGAAGCCGGCCTCAGCTTGGCTGGTTCATTTTCCAGTGCCATGAGCTCAGCCCTTGGGCCTGGGAGAGTTCCAAGGGCCTAGGAGATGTTTCAGAACTGAAAAAAAAAAAAAAAAAAAATTCTGCGACTCTAATGTAATGACAACCAAAAAAACACACACTCAAATTCTATTAACTGATATAATTTCAATTGCAGAATTATAAAAATAAATTCCTTTATATGGAAAAATTATATTTGATAGGGAGTATAGGTACCTTTTAATACGTTTGACAAGGGGTCAGGTGGAGCCTCCCCCAAGGTAAAATGCTAGGGCCCATGAAGTTCCTTAAAACAGAGGGGTGGGCATGCCCACCGCAAAGGAGGCCAGGTGACAAGCCTGTGCGCTCACCTTATGAGAGGTTTCCCGTGGCCCAAATGGGAAAAGAAGTGGGTAAATTGAGTCGGCCAGCACAGCAGTGTAAGAGCTCCAAGTAAAAACAAAAAAACAAACAAGAAACCACACTCTTACTGGCCCAGCCAGTAAACCCCTCGTAATTGCAAGGGGTTATTTTCATTCTGCAAAATGACATCATGCAGCACGTTAAAGGAATGGTGTTTCATCTGAATGTCATTGGGTTTGCAGTTGTGCTTGTATTTCATCTGGAGCTTGGTTCTGTGGTTGTATAGGAGCCCAAGGAGTCTGTCCCTCTCTTTATATTTTAAGGAAGAATGTGATAAAAACAATTTAAATCAACACCGTCTGGCTGGGATGGTCGTCTTCCTTTTGGAAAGCCTGTTTCTATGTTGCTCGAGTTTGGGGAACATCACTAGGGGCACAGGGACCTGATGAAGGGCTTGGAGAAGGGGTGAGCCAGTGGGAGCACAGTTTCAGGAAGACGAGTTGGGCGCTATGTTCTGGGGGACCAGCAGCAGGTAGAGCAGGACTGGCACGAGGCTTGAACTCTGCAGGGTAGGGGCGAAGGTCTTCTTCTGAGCCCCCATAGTGCCAACGGTGGGACCTAGGATGCCACAGGAGCTTGTAGAAGACTGACCACCACCCTGCAATTTCCTATTAGTGGAGAGTCCCAGATCTCCAGGCTGAAGGCGGAAGACGAATCTGTCCTGGTCCCAGTGGGTTCAGGCCTCACTGCATTTTTGCTGAGTAACAGGGGTGAGGGGGTCAGGAGGAAGAAGATGCCTCTCATTTCTTCATCCCTCATACCCAACCCACCAGCAAATCATCATTTTGTTCTGCCTCCAAAGCATATACAGCCCAGCCCCACCACTCCCAGCCTCCGCCATCCTTCCCTGGACTGTATAAGTGGTGTCCTCACCAGTCTCCCAGTATTTAGAGTGTAAATACAAAACTTTAGTGGCTTCTTGCCAAACTCAGGGTTAGATCCGGACTCTTCATGGCAGCCTTCGAAGGCCTGAGTGACCTATCTCCACCCAGCTCTGCTGCCCCCTCTCCTCCTCTCCCCGCTTTGCTCATTTAGCTGCAACCACATTCTGGATACTTGGGATGCTTGTCCTCCAGGGCTGAGCAGGGTGGCTTCTTCTTATCCATTAAGTTTCATCACAGATGTCACCCCATCCCCCCGCCCCATTCCCCTGGATAAAGCAGCAACTGCCACCTCTGCCCCTCCTCCCCTTACTCCTCTTCAAGTCTTCATAGCACTTACCACTTCTTGAACTTGTCTTGTCAATGTATTTATTACTCTTTTAATCTCTAAATCTGTAGTAGGTCTCAAGCCCCCACGAGAGTAGAGCCATCTCTGTCGTATTCACCGCTGAATCTCCAGCACCTAGTAGAGGCCTGGCTCATAGTAGGTGCTCAGTAAAAGTTTATCGAGTGAACCGTGAGATAACATTTGCACCCACTAGAATGGCTATAATTAAAAAAGTGAAGATGTGGAGAAACGAGAACTTTTATACATTGCTGGTGGGAGTATAAAATGGTGCAGGCACTCTGTGTTTGTCAGTTCCTCAAACGAGTAAACATAGAGTTACCTAATGACCCAGCAATTCCACCCCTAGATCTGTATGCAAGAGAAATGAAAACATATGCCCATGCAAAAACTTGTTCATGAATGTTCATAACAGCACTATGCATAATTGCCAAAACGTGGAAACAACCCAAATGTCTACCAGCTGACAAACATATAAATAAAATGTGGTCGGTCTATCATTACAGTGCGATTATTCAGCAACAAAAATGAATGAAGTAATGATACATACCAGAACATGGACAAACCTCGAAAACATATACTAAGTAAAAGAAGCCAGACACAAAAAGCCACATACTATATAATTTTATGTATATAAAATGTTCAGAAGAGACAAATACATAGAAACAGAAAGTGGATTAGTGGTTTCCAGGGCCTGGAGGGAGGGAGAGAGGGGAGTAACTTCTAATGAAGAAATGTTCTAGAATTCGATAGTGCTGACGATTGCACAACTTTGTGACTATACTAAAAACTACTGAATTGTGTTGTTTAAAAAGGCAGATTTTATGATATGTGAAATACACCTCAATTAGAAAAACTCGTACACAAATGTTCATAGCAGCATTATTCATAGTAGCAAAAAAAAAAAAAGTAGAAAAATAACAAATGTCCATCAGCTGATTAATGAATAGACAAAGTGTGGTTTATTTATTCAAGGGGATATTTTTCAGGAATAAAAAGGACGTAAGTACTGATACATGCTACAACATGGATGAATCCCGAACACATAACTAAGTGAAAGAAGCCAGTCAGTCACAAAAGACTGCATATTCTATGATTCCATTTATATGAAATGTCCGGAATAGGTAAATCTATGGAGATAGAAAGTAGGTTAGTGGTCGCCCACGGGCGGGGAGGGAAGAGAACAGTGGGTAGAGGGTTGGGCCGTGATTGCTAACGGGTGCAAGGCTTCTTTGGGGATGAAAATATTCTGGAACTAAGTTATGGTACTTTTTGCACAACTCTGTAAATATACTAGAAGTCATTGTACTGTACACTCTAAGTGGGTGAACTTTGTGACCTATAAATTATACCGCAATAAAACTATTTTAAAAGTTTCTGGAATAAATGAATGAATGAGATGATAAAGCAGGAGTAAGACAAGGGAGGAGGAACAACTGAGAAACTCTTTCCAAGGTCTGGACAGAGTTGATTCTGTAAGACACCCCAGCTGGGGAGCCTGGGGTGCCTTTTAGTGTTTTTCTCTCCCCTCCACTCTGTTCCCTAAGTCTGAAATTCTGGCGGAAATAGGGCCAAGCTGTGCTAGTGGAGGAGGCATCTGAGATGGAGCACGACTGCCCCCTGGTGGTGACACTTGTAGATGTGGGCCCGGGACGGCCTTGGGGAAAGGGGCCTCCTGCCAGGATTAGCAGGGGAGATAGTGAGGCCCTGGGGAAGCAGGGGTGGGCAGAAGAAACTTCTAGATGCTTGGAGACAGGGGATTGCCAGAGATGACGCCTAGGACACTTTAAGTTTCAGAATTCATAATTATGACTGCTTTTCTCTGTGTCCTCCCTACAGGGATGGGTAAGGCTGTGTCTGCTGGCTCACTTCACTTCCCCAGCACCTGGCACAGTGCCTGGCACATTGTAGCTACTTAATCAAAACATGTGGACTGTAGTTTGTTGTAGCAGGAGGAACAGATGGAGAAGCCAGATGTGAAGGCAGGGTCCACTTTGTTTACCTGGTGACTCTGGGCGAGTCGCATGACCTCGGCAGGCCCTCTGTGACATGAGAAGTTATGGTGAATTTAAACAATGGGCAGCCTGGGAAGACGAGGGAGCACTGAATCCAGCATTTGCAGACCCAGGAAGAGATCCCTAACCTCCACTGACTTGCTGGGCGATATCAGGAAAGTCCCATTACGTTTCGGGCCTCTATTGTCTCCTCTTTAAACCAGAGAGAATAATACCTTTCCCACTGCTCTTTTGACCCCTTTAATGAATGTGTACTGAGAACTTACTGTGTGTCAGGCGCTGGGCTGGTGCTAGGTTCACAGGGGACGTTCCAGTGAGTGAAGCCTACACCGGCCAGTTATCCCACTCCTAAACATGTGGTCACGAAGGGTGGCTGAGGGTTATGAAGAAGCACAGGCAGCTGCAAGAGAGGATAGAGGGGGACTCTCCCTTAGATTAGGTCAAGGAAACCTCCTTTGGAAAAGGGCATTCGAACCGAGAGCCAAGGGATAGTGAGGCTTGGTGAGAAGAATGTTCCAGAGATGTGTGAATGCGTTCAGGCGGGAAGCCCTGCTCATGGGGTCACGTGGAGACCAGGGCAGTCAGAGCCCAGAGAGAGGAGAGGTGGGGGAAGTGGGCAGGGCGGACCCTGTGGGGGCACCTTTAAAACTTGGATTTTATCCTAAGTATGACCAGAAGTTATCAAGGTGTCCTGAACTGAGTTGAGTCTCGATCTCACTTAGGTTTTGAAAGAGCGCTCTGGCTGCTGCAGGGAGAATGGCTTGTTTGGGGGTGAGCTGTAGAAGTCCAGGTGAGTGATGAAGGCAGCTCAGACTAGGGTGATGGTGGTGGGGACGGAGGGGAGTGGACAAATCTGAGCTGGAACCCGAAGACAGAATCCACCTGGATGGAGAAGGATGAATGTGGACGGTGAGGCAGAGGTCACTGAGGGCTGCCCGCTTCACTTCCAAGCCGCTGGGGGACCGGAGGTGCCATTGACCGAGCTGGACAAGGTGGAAGAGTAGCTTTGAGGGGGGAGAAGGAGAGTTTGGCTCTGTGAGTTTTCATGTGTGTTAATTTTGAGATGTCTGTTCAGCAACCGAGGGGGGATATCAAGTAAGCAGTTGGAGAACAGGTCTGAAGCTCAGAAAATGAGGTCTGGGCTGTAAGCCCATTTGACATTTTCCCAAAAAATCCTATTAGCTTTTCTTTTTTAGGTGCCAAAGTAATATATGCTAGTCATCCCCAAATCAAACCATTCAAATGGGTATAAAGTAGAGAAATGAAAACCATGCTTCCTCTCACAGACTCCCTCTGCCTAAATCAAGTTGATATTGACAAATCAGGAAAATAGCTCTGATTTGGGGAAAAGCGGTTGAAAACTCAAAGTTGTATGGCCATCTGGCCCAATCGGACTCATGAATGTGCAAGCCCACCCCAGGCATCGACTTTCTGGAACAATTAAGGATGTTTGCTAAGGCAGGCGTAAGGTTCGCATTTCTGCACAACTAGAAGTAACAAAATGTTACTTTGTGGCCAAAAATAGAGAATTTGGTTCCAGCCGTGATTCCTGGCAGGCCCATTAAAACCTCCAAGGGAAGTTTTAAAATTAGCAGTATCTGGGGCCCAAGCGAATCTTTCCACATCAGAACTTCCTGAGTGTGGAGCTAGAAATCCGTACTTTCAAAAGCTTTCCAGGTCCGTTGGGAAAGTATCCTTGCTCTTTGTACACATAATGGCATGTTGTTCAGGAAAAGCAACGTTAAGGAAATGTTGCTACTGACGGCATGTAGACCTACCTTTTATGTTTTAGTGCTCAGGGTAAAAGGAGTTTGCAAAATATCATGTGCTGCAGGATTATGTTTTCCTCCTTTTGTTTGTTTGTTTGTTACAAGGAAGCAGCGCCTTTCAAGGGGGAAAAGAAACGATGAATGACTCAATTCCCTGTGTGGCCAAGTGGAAAGATCAGATTTCACTCACTCTATCCTTTGAAGATCGTGTCGACCCCCTCTATGTGCCCGGCCTGCACTAGGGACTGGCGAGCAGGTACCAATGCAGTTCTACCCTGGCGGGCACTTGGTCAGATTGAGAGGCAGACGTTAATCAAGTCATTGCCTGGATGAGCAGGGGAACTATAAGCCGAGTTAGTTTCCTGTAGGAAAGCGACATGGCTCTTTGAGAGGGTTTATCGTAGAACTGGACCTAGATTCTAGGGCCATGTAGGGTCTCCCTGAAGAGAGGTCTA
>NW_006443568.1:12753943-12754825 GCF_000325575.1 Pteropus alecto | reverse complement strand
GGAAAGAGGAAGAGGCAGGAAAGAGAGGGAACAGCCTATGCAAAGGTTCTGGGATGGGAAAGAGCCTGACGAAGTTGAAGAACTGGGAAATAGGGCCATGGTGGGGTGGCTGGAGTGCAGAGAGGAGGTGGGTGGGGGCCAGAAGGGCCTTGCATGAAGTGTTGGGTCTTGATCCAAAAAGCATTGGGAAACCACTAGTGTTTCAAATAATGAGATGTCCTAATCAGATCTGCATTTTGATGTGACCACTTTGGCTGCTTTAAGGTGAAAAGATTGGATGGCGGCCCCTAAGACAATGCCAGGAGACTGGATAGGACACTTTTATGAAAGCCTAGGCCAGCGCCGATGGTATCTGGAGTAGGGCATTGGAGAGATGCTAAGGAGTCAAAATGGGCAGCACCTGGTGATGGACTGGATATTGAGGTGAGGGAGAGGGAGGCTTTCGGGGTGACTCCCAGGTTTGTGGCTCATGCAATAGGGTACGACTGAGGTGAGGAAGTTTGTTAGAGGATCAGGTTGGGGGAGATCGTGGGTGCATCTCGGATGGGTTGAGTTTGAGGTATGTTTCAGAGACCCAAGTGGAGATGCGGCACGAGCAGCTGGATGTACTGACCTGGGGTTCAGAAGAGAAGCTAGGCTGGAACAAGGTCCCTAACCACGGCAGTACTGACATTTGAGGCTGGGTCACTCTGTCGTGTGGGGGCTGCCCTGTGGCTCATAGGATGTTTAGCAGCATCCCTGGCTTCTACCCACTAGATGTCAGTAGCATCCCTCTCTAGTTATGACGACCACAAATGTCTCCAGACATTGCTGAATGTCCCTCTGAGGGCCAAACTGTCCCCAGTGGCCATACCCTGGGCTAGAGGCATACATTTGGGAGTC
>NW_006443568.1:12728905-12753892 GCF_000325575.1 Pteropus alecto | reverse complement strand
GAGAAGAGGATCTGGGACCAAGTATTGAGGAGCACCGGCATTTCACGGCCAGATAAATGACAGCAAACCATCAAAAGAGGCGGAGAAGGAGAGGCCCAAAAGAGCGGGGAGAACCATGAGCAAGAAACACGACCAAAAGAGTGTTTTCAGAAGGAGGGGTGGCCGACAGTGTCAAGTGCTGCTGAGAGAGAAATAAAGTGTCCTAGGCCTGAACGCTGTCCACCAGGTTTGGTAACATAGAGTGAGCGGTCACCTTAGGATGCTCGGGTGGCGCAGTGGGCCAAAAGCCAAAAGGGCCTGGGCTGAAGGGGGAGGAAACAAGCCACTGAGTGTAGACTGAACTTTTGCTGTGAGGAGATATAGGAGGGTAGGTAGAGTTGAAAGGGGCAGGTCATTTGCTTGTATTGTTAAGATGAGAAAGACCCGTATTAAATTCCACGAGCATATTAAATGTCTTGGGGAAAGGTCTGGTTAAGAGGCTGAGGTGGAATGTGCTGGAGAGAGAGGGGTAATTAGTCGAAGACAGGAAGGGGTAGGACTCAGAGGACTGGGGCAGACGGGTCTGTGCTGGGTAAGCAAAGAGAGGTTGAAGGCTGCTGGGGTTGGGGAGCTTTGCACAATTCGTGGGCACTTTGAAGGTCCCCAGCTGAGAGTGGGGGAGGCCACACGGGCTGCGTTTGTGGAAGGGGCGTTGAGGATGTGGGGCGAATGGAGAACTTTGATACCAGGTTGTGGGAAGGGGGAGAGAAAGTTGAAGGACACAATGCTTTAACGAGCCAAGTGCAGTTCTGCATTAAGGAAGAGCGAGCTGGTTAGTGAGCTGCTCTCCTTATCACTAATTGTCTTTAACGAGCCAAGTGCAGTTCTGCATTAAGGAAGGGCTGGTTAGTGAGCTGCTCTCCTTATCACTAATTGGGTTCAAAACCGGCTCCACCCCTAAGTGGCTTACCATCTCAGTGTCTTAGTTCACAATCTGTAAAATGTGGATAATAACAGAACTTACCTCATAAAGTTGCTGTGAAGATTCGATTTGATAAAGTGTGTTAAATGCTTACAGCTTGTGGTCAGAGCACAGCCTAGGGTAGCTCCGTTGGCATCCCTGGGCCTGGAGAGCCATTTGGGTTTTATAACAGATACACCAGCAGGGGGCAGCATGTCTATGCAGGAAAGGACTAGGTGCAAGCCTTCTGGTTGTGGTACCCAAGGGAACAATGAAGTGGGTTGGAGGGGGGCCCAGGCCAGCGCTGAGCCCCAGATGGGTGGGGAATAGGGTCAGGAACGGGTGGGGTGCCCCAGCTCAGGTAGGGTGGGGAGCAAGCGGGTGAAAACTCATGAAGTGTCTCTGGGAATAGTCAGGACAGCTTCGTGGGCAGAGGGAAGAATAGCCTGGATGAGTCAAGAGGGAAATAGATTAATACTAGCTATTTCCCTGGGCCCAAAGCAGACCTGTGCTGGGTGACCAGGGAGTTCTGGGGAGAAAGATGAAGAGCTCAGCTTGAGAGTGAGCCTTCTTAGGTAAGTCTGGGGAAGGGAGAGGGAATTGTCCTGGAAATGAATGGGCAGAGTTCAGTCTGGCGTCTGGGGTTGGGGGTTGGGGAGTGAAATGGGCTGGTAGGGTATTGCAGCCTGGGAGTTAGAAAGCAGAGTTGGCATCCAGGAGCTGGGGGAGAGGGGCTTGGGAGAACCCCAGGAGAGTTAGGACCCCATATGTAGCCTCTGGGAGTCCCAAACCCAGCAGTCTGAGCCAGGCTGAGCTGGCCTCGCCTGGCTTTAAACTCTCCTCTGTCCAGATGAGGCCTCTGAAGGGCCAGGGAGGCCCTGGGGTGGGGTCAGTGCCCCAGCAGCTTGATTCTCCTGCCGGTCGGTGCTAAGTCAGCCTCTTCTTCCTCCTCCTTTTCTCAGGTCCCTTCAGTCTTCTGCCTGTTGCCTCAGCAGACGTATGACCCAGAGCCTATTTCTCAGACATGGAGAGCCACACAAGGCTGCAAGCACGGCCAAGACTGGGATTATGAACCAAGCCCTGGGGTTTACCACAGGTAAGAAAGGAGAATTAACTATCAGAGAATTCGTGCATTAAGTTTTTCAATGTTAATTAATAGACTGAAGGAGAAAAAAAAATCATATGATTATTGCCTTATAGGCATAGATGCACACAAAAGTCTTTTGATAAATTCAGCAATAATTTATAAATAAAAAATTCTAAACTAACTAGGAATAGAAAATAACTTGTAAAATTTGATAAAAATTGTATGCCAAAAATTTAGAACAAACATATTCTTAATAAACACACTTTAGGTGCCTCTAAGATCAGAAACAACTCGAAGATGCCTGATATCACAGCTACTGTTTAACTTAGCTTTGAGGTTCTAGCTGGCATTACAAAGAAAAGTAAAAAAAAAAGTGTAAGGATTGGAAGATAAAAAGTAAAACTGTCTTTACTTGCAGACTATATAGTCACCTACACAGATAAACCGATGCAATAATTACCAGTTAAAAGACTTATCTATAAAAATTAATAGCATTTTTCCATTTTGGCAATAGCCAGCTGGAAGATACAAAGGAAAACAAAATACTAAAGTATTTAGGAAATCAGCTTCCTCTTCCTTTTTCTTCTTTTCCCTTCCCCAAAAATTTAGCCCTAAAGCCATTAGATAGAGCAGAACAAGATGACATCTGTGCAGAGGGGCAGCCTGTGTTGACTGTTGGGGTCCCAGTGGGGTAAGGAGGGCATCCGACATAAGGGGAGCCAGGCAGGAGATGCTGGAGCCCAAGTGGGGTAAAGAGAGTGACATATGCTATAGCTTTGTCCATTGAGAGGACCTGGGGGCCAGTGATGCCCCAGCAGCAATGAGCACACCTAGTACTTAGAGCCTGGCCTCTAAATATCATTCTCCAACAAAAGGAACCAAGTTTCCTTGGATGAATGGCTGATTCTAGGATTGGGGCAGAGGAAGTAGAGAATGAGCCTCGATCATGTTGTTGTAAGAGAAACCAAGAAACTGCTCAAAGAGTGATGGGGACAACTTGGAAGGGCTCCTGCTAGTCAAAAATGGGACAATTTTAGAACAAAACAAATAATAGTAGCAACAGATTGAATGAATCCGGACTGCTATAAATAAATGCATTAATAAATTGAAAGTTTGATGAAAAGAGAATATTTACATAACTTTAAAGAACCAGGCCACAAAATACTTTTAATTACGAAGGGAAGAAAGGATAACTTTACAATGGCAAAACCTGGCAGATACCACCTTAATCGAGGGATCGAAGTTAATTCCATTAGCTCCGGGACAAATTGAAATTGTGTTCCAACTGATAGGATGCCATGAGAAGAACGCAGCATCCCTTCTGCGATGTTACTGCCAAAGATGCACAGCCTGAATCTAATCATGAGGAAATATCAGACGAACCTGAATGGATGGACATTCTGTAAAATAACTCACCTGTTATCTTCAAATGGGTCAAGGTCATATAAGCAAAAGAAAGACTGAGGAACTGTTCCAAACCAAAGGAGATTAAAGAGACATCAAATGCAAGATGTGGTCTGAACAGGTGATTCCCTTTGCTGTAAAGAAGGTCACCGGGACAGGCCAAAACTTGAATGAGGTCTGAGTTGAGATGGTGGTAATGTATCAATGTTAATTCCCCAAATTTGACGGGTTACAGTGTGGCTACATATGAGGTTATCCTTGTTTGTAGATACCCAATAAAGTATGTGGGATAATGGGGGCGTCAGGTAGGCAACGTCTACTCAAATGGTTCAGGGAAAAGAAAAAACCCTTTTGTATTGTTTTTGCAAGTTCCCTATATGTTTGAGATTGTTTCAAAAACTTAAAAAACCTAAAGTTTACATTAAAGTATCTAGAAATTAATTTAGGGAATGCAAAAGATTCCTAAGGTGAAATTTTAAAAATGCTATTTGAGGACATAAAAGAAGACATAAATAGGTATAAATCGGTACCTATTCCAAACTTAGGTTTAGGGTGACTTAACATCATAAAGTTGCTGGTTCTTCTCAAATTGATCTACAAATTCAGTACAACACAAAATTCTGGATTTTATTTGAGAGAAACTCAATAAGCTTGCTCTAAATTATATATGGAAGAATGAAGTCCACACAGAGCTAAGTCAATTCGTAAAAGAAAAATTAAATGGGAGAAATTTTCTTATCATATATATAGAAAAATAGATAAATAGATATGGATATAAAGATAGACAGACAGACAGACAGATTGATTTGATATATAACAAGAGTGGCACTACACCATAAATCAAAGAAGGAAGAAA
Source organism: Pteropus alecto (assembly GCF_000325575.1). Classification (NCBI taxonomy): domain Eukaryota; kingdom Metazoa; phylum Chordata; class Mammalia; order Chiroptera; family Pteropodidae; genus Pteropus; species Pteropus alecto. The sequence goes on along the minus strand of NW_006443568.1, from coordinate 12,749,605 downwards.
CAGGCTTTTTAGTAGATGCTACTGGGAAAACGGGCTCACTACACAAGAAATAAAACAAAACAAAACAAAACTGGCTCCCTACCCTGAGCACCACAAATGTGGATTCTAGATGTACGAAAGACCTAAATGTGAAAGAAAAGGGGAAAGTGATCTAGAGAAGGGGAAAGTACCTCTTAAACTAGACCCCAAAAGCACAAGCCACGAGGCAAGAAATGCTGGGTTTGATTATATCGAAGATTTCTGTTCCCTAAAAGACCTTAAAAACAAAATTAACAGATGGAAACTGATTTGTAAAAGATGTTCTCAATGTCTAAAGTTCACAAGGGATCGATATCTAGACTATACAAAGAACTTGTGAAAAGCAACAAGAAAAGGGACCAAAACATGGAGGAAAATGAGCAAAGGATATGAATAGGCAACTCACAGAAAAACAATCCAAATGACTAACAAGATGTGAAGAAATGCTTGGATGCATACGTAATTAGAAACACACAAAGTAAAACATCGGTGAGATGCCATTTCACATTCATCGGGCTGGCAAAAACAAGAGTTGGATATTTCTGAGCATTGGTGAGGGTTTAGGGAAAAACCCTTGTGAATTGCTGGTGGAAAGTGCAGCCATTCTGGAGAACAATCTGGCAGTGTGTAAGTGAAATTAAGCATGTGTATACCCTCTGACCCAGAAAGCCCAATACTGAGTTAGTAGCTGTGTAGATTGAATAAAGATCCCCATTTTTGCTGTCTAGCCTTGTCATAGCCTCAGGGTGGGCAGAGAGAATTTCCCCATCCCTAGACTTCGGGTGTGGCCATGTGACTTGCTTTGAACAATAGTATGTTAGCAAGTGAGACATGTTGATGCCTGAAATGTGTTTATGCAGCTGAGTTTGTCCTCTTGCCCTTCTGCCATCACCATGAGGCCACCTGAGGAGCCCACTGCCTGAGAATTGCATGAATATAGAAAGAAGAGGAGAAAACACGCGGAGAGCCATTTTTGCAACACCATTTGAATACCTAGAGCCAACTGTGCCCAAAGCCAGAATTCCCCTTGGACTTTTCAGTTATGCAAACAAAGTCTTTTATTTGCTTAAGCCAGTTGGATTTGGGCTTCTGTCGCTGACAAGAGAATCCAAACTAATTCATCTCCCTGACAGTATTTTAATTCCAACCTAACTGAATTACTTATCATCCTTTAAAAATTCAGTGCCTTCTGCCCTTGCTCAAATTCAATTTAACTAATACTTTTAAGAAGATATACCATATAAAAGACAGAGGGTTCCAAGAATAGGTCCCAATATCTTGTCTATGATAGATATGACTTACTCAATTTTATTAATTCTTTCAAAGAACCAATTTTTAGCATTGTTGATTTGCATTTCTGCTCTTCGTTATTTTCTCCTTTCTTTTTTTCTTTGGGTTTGATTTGCTGTTCTTTTTCAGATTTTTCAGATGGACACTTTAATCATCAATTTTCAAGCCTTTCTCCTTTTCTAATATATGCATTTGAAGGCTAGGGATTTTCCTCTAAGAACTGTGTTACCTGCATCCCACAGTTATTTGATATGTCATATCTTCATTATCATTCAGTTCAAATGTTTTCTGATTTCTATTTTGATTTCTTCTTTGACCACCGTAATGTTTAATTTCTAGGCAGCTGGGGATTTTCTAGTCTTATTTTTTATTCGTAGTTTAGTTTCTTTCTGGTTAGAGAATAGATTCTGAATAATTTCAAACTTTTGAAATGTGTTGAATCTTTTTCTATGGACTAGCATGTGGTCAATTTTGATAAGTGTTGCATATTCACTTGAAAACATGTGAATTTTAAGTTTTCAGGTCAAGTTTGATCATAACTCTTCTCATATTATGTATCAGAGACAACCTCAGTATCCTTATTAATACAGGGCTCTAAGCAGCTACTATCAATTGATAGGAGTAGGCACTCAATACCTATTTCCTTTTTGGTGTAGGGTTATGGACCAGATGTCAGATTAACTGCATTCACATCCCAGCTCTGCCACGTCCTAGCTGTATGATTTAGGGAAATTGACCTAACTTCTTTGATCCTCAGGTTCCTTGTCTGAAAAAATGCTGCCAATAATAGCTCCCTTGCTGCCTGCAGTTGTGAGGATTAAATCAAAATAAAGCATCTAGTAAGTACCCTCTAGCCAGACATGTAGGCCCTTGTCTTAGGCTGAACTTCTCTACCCTTCATCATCCCAAAGAATAGAGTGAAGGAATAAATGGAATCACTATAGTCAAGCTACAAAATTACCAAAATCAAATAGGTTGAGGTATGAAGAAATAATTCTATTCTTGTTTTAACTAGCCTGGGAACTTAAACTTTTGAACTTGTCTGTCCTGCGTCAATACTGAATATACATCAAACCTCCAGATAACCCTCTGGCTACCTCTTGAAGGACTAAGGAAAGAATGTTCACTATTCAGACCACTTGACATCCATTACCCAGACCACTGACCATCTAGAGAATTACCGTCTTGGACTAATCCAGAGGCTAAGAATGCAGGACTGATTCTTCTCAAGAATGCATTTTTTTTTGCTATAAGAACTCTTAGCTTTTCTTTCTTCTTTGGAACACTCTGGGTATTGCCTAGTTGTGTTTCTAGATTGCAAACCCTAAGACTCTTGAATAAATCTTTACTATTTATTTCTAGCCAAAGCATCCAGATTCTTTTTGAATTCATTTAACAACCCCATTCCAGCCTAAATCTGCTCATCCTTTAATGCCTAGGTAGGATCGATCTCTCCTCTGGTAAGCAGTTGCTATTGAGCCTTTGCCTGTTCTTGTTTTGGCTGCCTGACAACTGAACCCGTGTTCCTATTCTAGAGTTGTGGCAAGAGTCAGGATTGCCTCCCACTTTAAAAGCAAAACTCTCCAAATGTTTGTTTTCCCAGCTTCCCTTGCAGCCTGGGCATGGTCACGTGAACTTTGTTCTGCCAAACAGACGTTCCAGACTTTGAATTTGAAGCAGAGACAGAGAGATTGTGTCCTGTGGGGGCAGCAGAACTGGGCTGGAAGTGGCCTCCTTCATCTAGTGCCAGTTGTGGATCAGGCTTGGTTCTTCTTACCTGATCAGTTCTGTGAGTGATTTTGGTGACTTCTTGGCTCTGAGGTCTCTAAGCCTGGTTCTTCTACCTCCCAATACCCTAGGATGAACACGTTCACCAAGTTCCCTTGCTGCTAAGTCAGTCAGAGTTGGTTTCTGTTGTTAGTAAGACCCCCTCTCTTACCTCAAAGCCTCGTGCAACACCAAGGGTCTCCCTCACTCCCTGAACCCAGCAAGCCCTGGCTTTGACTACGGTCATATCATTTTGTGCCTCTATCATATCTCCCCTCCTATGAGCTCAAAGTTCTCAATCTAAAACCCTTAGAGCCAGAGGTGATTCCAAATTCAGAATTTTTCAGATTTTAGAAAGATGATTTTGTGCATATCCTGGGCCCATACCCAGTAATCAATTACATTCATATGTTCACGATCAATGGGTTATCCCATTAAAACCATAAATAGCATCAGTTCAGATCAGGTTTTGCCATCAAATGAGTTTTGGTGGTAATCTTATAAAAACACATTGAGTTTTCAGAGCTTTATAAATTTCAGATCGCAGGTAAGCATTGTAGATCTGTAGTAAAAGCTAGTGGCCAATATTAGCTAGCATTTGAGGACGTACTATGTGCCAGGAACTGTGCTAAGTGTTAATTCTCACCTTCATGCCATGAGTTAGGTATGGTTTTAATGTCCCTTTCACAGCTGAGAGAACTGAGCCTGAAATGTGAACATAAGAGCAGAAACTATCTGATACTGGGAGGGGATGTTATTTTATTTTTTAATTTTTATTTTCCAGTTAGAGTTGACATTCAATATTATTTTATATTAGTTTAAGGTATATAGTATAGTGGTTAGCCATATATATAATTTATGAAGTGATTGCCCCAATTAGCCACCTGGCACTATATATAGTTATTACAGTATTATCGACTATATTCCCTATGCTGTACTTCACATCCCTCTGACTATTTTGTAGCTACCAATTTGTAGTTCTTAATCCGGAAGGGATGTGATTTTAATGAATGAGAAAATGGAGGCTCAGAGAGGTAAAGTGACTTGCCCCTGTCACAAAGCAAGAAAGCAGCAGGATAGGAATCTGAGCCATCCCGCAATCTCCCTTTGAAGGAGGGCAATCCAGTGCCCCAGAGGCCAGCCCAGCCCACCCTTCCCTGACATTGCCTCTCTCCTGCTATGCGAAGCTCCACCTCACCCCTGCCCTTCTCTGTCCCAAATCTGTGGTAGGAGGAGCCGGCAAGCACAGGAAAGAAATGCCAGGCCTAGAGAAACAGTTACTCTGGCAAATGAGCAAATGATAATACAAATGCCTTCTCAGGAACTCTCTCCCACAAGCAAGTCTACTGCTTTGTTGACTGGTTATAAACATGCAAATACTCAAGGAATTCAATGTATTGACTCCTGGGCTCGGCTCCCTTTGCCCATCATCTCTTCTTCCAGTGTCTTTGAGTCCGTGGTTCCCAGACTTGCAATGTCAAAAGACACAAGAACTAATGGACAATTGCCATGCAAGAGTATTAAAAAAGCATAACTCCCAGCAACGTAAATCTATCTTTCCAGAAATTAAGGGCATTTTAATGCCAGCGTAGGAACACACTTAACTTAATTAAATAGTCACGACACTTGTTCTTTTTTGGTTGTTGGCAAAATTAAGCCCTTAATCACCAGCACAGTTACCTTGGTCCCCCAGCGGTTGGCTGACCTCCATTTTAGATTGGAAACTCCTCAGATAAGAAGCCACACAGGTTTTATCTGCAGTCTCGGCCAATCCACCTCTCCTTCACCCTCAAATAATCTTAGCTGCCTATAATAAATATTCACTTTTTGCTAGGATCAAAGCTAGGTGCCTTCTATAATGCGTGAGGCAATCACTGTTCTCAACCTCATTTTACAAATAAGAGACGTATGGCTCAGAGGTTACGTAGTGTGTACAAGGCCATACATCTAATTAAGTGCCAGAGCCAGACTTTAAACTTAAGTCTATCTAGCTCTAAACCATGACCCTGTGATACCTTTCCAAGAAATGTGAAAGAACAGGGATCAAAGAGCATCGCATGCTATGCAAGTATCTTACTTTAGGGAGAAGATCCTGGGGACCATATGTTAAGAAGCAGAACAGATCATTAGGACAAGAATCTGGAAGTTTCCAAAGAACTTTGATTCACATGGTGCTTGGGCCCATGGAATGCACATTGAGAATAATACAAGAAACATATATGCTTCACCAAGATCTACCACTTGCTAACATTCTACCACATTTGCTTCCTCTCTATACATGTTCGCACTGGCCAGTCGAAATTTCTGTGATGAAAGAGATGTTTTATACCTGCGCCGTGCAATACTGTAGCCACTAGCCACATGTGATTACCGAGAACTTAAAATGTGGCTAGTGTAACTGAAGGATTGAATTTTTCATTTTATTTATTTTTAATTAATTTAAATATAAGCATAAATAACTACCTGTGGCTAGTGGCTACTGCATTGGACATCACAGCTCGTCCATGTAAATACGTTCTTTTATTTTGCTGAACCACTTGAAAATAAATTGCAGACATCATAACACTTTACTCCTAAATACTGTGGTTTACATGTCTTTAGAACAAGGATGTTTTCCTACATGACCAGGGTATCAACATCATACCCAAGAATTTTTTTTTAATAACAAATTTATTGAAATATAGTTCACATACCGTATAGTTCGCACATTTAAAGTACATAATTCAATGTTTCTAGTGTATTCACAGAGCTGCGAAAACACTACCACAATCAATTTTAGAACATTTTTATCACCCTAAAAAGAAACCCGTATTCATTGGTAGTCACTCTCCATTTCTCCCCACCCCCAACCCAGCTCTAGGCAGTCACCAATCTACTTTCTGTCTCTATGGATTTGCCTATTCTGGACATGTCATATAAATGGAATCATACAATACGTGGTCCTTTGTGACTGGCTTCTTTCACTTAGCAGCATGTTTTTAAGGCCCATCCGGTTGTAGCAGGTGTCAATATTCATTTTTTTAAAAAAAAATTAATGAAGTAAAATTCACGTCACATAAAATTCACCATTTTAACCATTTTAAGGTGTACAATTCAGTGGCTTCCAGGAAATTCACAATGTTGGGCCACCATCAACACTATCTAGCTCCAGAACATTTTCTCACCCCCAAAAGATTCCCCATACCCATTAAACAGTCACTCCCCCATTACCCCAGCCCCAGGCAATGACTAATCTGCTGTCTGTCTCTATAGATTTGTTGACCTGGGCAGTTCATACAAATGGAATACTATGTGGCTTTTAATGTCTTCCTTTCACTTAGTATAATGTTTTCGAGGTTCATCCATGTCACAGCATGTTTCAGTACTTCATTCTTTTATGGTTAAATAATATCCCATTGCATGTATAGACCACATTTTGTTTCTCCATTCGTGAGTTGGTGGACATTTAGGTTGTTTTCACTTTCCGATTATTGTGAATGGTGCTGCTATGAACATTGATGTACACGTTTCTGTTCGAACACTTGTTTTCAATTCTCTTGCATATATACCTAGGAGTGGAATTGATGGGTCGCATGGTAATTCCATTTAACTTTTCGAGGAACTGCCAAACTATTTTCCACAGCAGTTGTACCATTTTACCTGTCCATAGGCCATGTGTAAGGGTTCCGATTTCTTCACATCTTAATCATTTGTTATTTCCTGTCTTTTTTATCATAGTCATCCCAGTAGGTATGAAATGGTATGTATTGTGGTTTTGATTTGCATTTCCCTAATGACTAATAATGTCAAGCATCATTTTATTTGCTTATTGGCCATTTGTATACATACCTTTTTTGGAGAAATGTCTATTTGAGTCATTTTAAAATTAGGTTGTTTGTCTCTTTATCGTTGCATCATAGAAGTTCTTTCTACATTCTGGATACTAGACCTTTATGAGATATATGATTTGCAAATATTTTCTTCCATTCTGGGCTATCTTTCTGCTTTTTTGAGTGTGTCCTTTGATACACATAAGTGTTTAATGTCAATGAAGTCCAACTTATCCATTTTTTCTTATGTTGCTTGTGCTTTTGGTATCATACCTAAGAATCCATCGCCAAATCCAAGGTCGCGAAGATTTACCACTATGTTTTCTTCTAGGAACTTTATAGTTTTAGCTTTTATGTTTAGGTCTTTGATCTTAACTGCGATTACATCCGGTTAATATTTGTACATGTTGTGTGGTAATTTCATTCTTTTGCCTGTGGATATTCAGTTATTCCTGTACCATCTGTTGAAAAGACTGTACTTTCCGCGTTGAATGGTTTTGGCACTCTTGTAGAAAATCAATTGACCATAGACTTACAGGTGTATTTCTGGACTCTCAATTCTATTCCATTGATCTCTATGTCCGTCCTTATGCCAGCAGCACATTGTCTTGAATACTGTAGTTTTGTAGTAAGTTTTGAAATCAGGAATTGTGAGTCCTCTAATTTTGTTCTTATTTTTCAGGATTGTTTTGGTTATTTTGGGTCCCCTTAGTTTTCATATGAATATTAGGATTAGCTTGTCTATTTCTGCAAAATGGAAGTTGAAATTTTGATAGGAAATGCACCGAATTTGTAGACCAACCTGGGGAGCATTGCCATCTTATAAATATTGTCTTCCAGTCCATGAACGTGAGACATATATATGGAATATCTTTCTATTTATTTAAGGATTCTTTAATTTCTTTCAATAATATTTTATAACTTTTAGTGTATAAGTTTCGCACTTCCTTGGTTAAATTTATTCCCAAGTATTTTAGTCTCTTTGATGATAACATAAATGGAATTATTTTATTCATTTCAGTTTGAGATTGTTTATTGCCTAGTGAAGAGAAATACAAGATATTATTGATTTTGTATCCTTCAACCTTGCTGAACTTATTAGTTCTAATAGTTTTTTAGTGAACTCCTTAGGAATTTCTATATGCAAGATCATGTTATTTGAGAATATAGTTTTACTTCTTCCTTTTGATATGGATGTCTTCTCTTTTTTTTCTTGTTCTTTTTTTGCCAAATTGTTATGACTAGAACCCCCAGCATAATGTTGAAGGGGTGAGAGAAGACATCTTTGTCTTGTTCCTGATCTTCGGGAGAAAGTATCACCAGTATGGTGTTAGCTGTGGGTTTTTTCTAGATGCCTTTTATCAGCTTGAAGAAAATTCCCGATTTCCCTAGTTTGCTGAGTGTTTTCATCTTGAAAGGATGTTGGGTCTTTTCAAAATTTTTTTTTTTTCTATCCGTTTGAATGGTCATGCAATTTTGTTCCTTCATTGTATTAATACGGTGTGTTACATTGATTGATTTTCATATGTTAAACCAATTCTGTATTCCTTGAGTAAGTCTCACTTGGTCATGGTGTAGTCAGTTTGTATTTGGTTTGCTAGTATTTTGCTGAGAATTTTTGCATGTATATTCATAATGGGTATTGGTCTGTAGTTTTCTTATAATGTCTGTCTGGTTTTGATATCAGGGTAATGCTGGCCTCATAGAATGAGTTGGAAAGTGTTCCCTCTTCTATTTTTTGGAAGAGTTTTAGAAAGATTGGTGTTAATTCTTCCTTAAATAGTTGACATCATTTACCAATAAAGCAAGATGGTGGTGGTGGAGACGGAGGGCAGTGATCTGGATTTGGAAATACTTAGGGATTTCTCAGGTGACACAACAGGACTTGGAGATGGTCTAGACATGGGGAGGGAGGGACAAGGAGCACACCCAGGTTTCTGGTGTGAGCCATGAATGAAAAGCAGTGCCCGTGACATAGGAACTCCCAGAGGGCTAAGGGTTGAGGGGTGAGCTGAGTGTTGTTATCTCTGTTTTGAGTTGAAGAAGCCGAGGTTCTATGAGGTAAAAAGATTGGTTATGTCTGGACAGCGGGGTGAGGTGGGGAGGGGCCAAACACCTGCTGCTCCTGAGGAAACTTCCAGCTGGCATGTGTGTGGTGGAGAGGGCGTGGGGTAGTTAAAGATGCTCCATTGCTTAAGATCTAGGAGCATCCTTGTCTGGGCATTCTGGAAGTAATTTCACACTTCATATGGAAGACAGAGCTAGCAAGAATGAAGCCAAGAAACTATTTCCTGAGAGCACAAAAATATCCTGGGTGCTAGCCTCCCTGCTGACAGCGTGTGGTGCCTGGCACACAGTGGGTGCTCAGTAACCAGGGATCCTCTGCTGAGGCTGGTCCAGCGCCTGCAGGTTGGAAGCCATGGAGGTGATGCTTTACCCACTCACTCTCATCCATCTCTCAGCTACCTCAGATTCAGGGGTCAAATTTGAAGAGTGGTCCCTTCCGCCACTGGGGAAAATCCAGGTAGTAGGACTAAAAGGAAAGGGAAGATGAACTTTGGTGAGTACCTACTATATGCCAGGGACGGAGTTAAGCCTTTATACCTATTGCAAGGATTTAATTATTAGATTGACTTGAGTAAATAAATTCCCATTTGAGGTTCAGAGAGGGGAGTACTTTTGCTCAAGGGCACAAAGCCAGCAAGTGGCAGGGATGAGGTTCCAACCTGGCTGTCTAACCCCTCAGCCTGAGCCCTTTCCATTACAGTCAAGACAGGAACCAAGTAGCAGAACAAAGAGGTCAAGTTAGGTTCTGAAGCTCCCAGGTGTCAGGAATTTGAAAAAGTGAAATCGATACCGATATAATTGCCAAAGTTGAATTTTAATTTCCAAAGCACCTCACCCTCCTGGTGGGAGATAAAATTCTCAAGCTGGGAAAATAATTACATCCCCATTGGAACACTTGGCTATTGGCCCCAAAAAGTAATTGGCAATGAATGTTGAAAATAGGGAGAAAGCAAACCCTGGCGGAGGGCCATGGGGAAGTGGCAACAATTTATTGTTCTTTTAGAATTACAGATATCAATAGGCCAATTCATAGATTGTGCTGGGATGTTGTTCTCCCAGATAAGAGATCTGCCTCATTCCCGCTCTCCAAAGCCCTCTGGGTCACACTAGGGGGAGGCAAGTGGGGCACTGTCACCTTAGTCCAACCTTGTTTATAAGACCCCAAGACATTGCAGCTCTGTCCCCACTCTTATTCACAAGGATTCCCGTCCCGCCTCACCAAGTTAGAGGTCTGTGAGAGGAGCTGACCCTTGTGTGGATCTGTTTCAGCCCTGGCAGGCTGCTGACATGCACAGGGCACCCAATATGAAGGAAGTATTTACCGAGTACTCAATATATTGAGACATCCTGCTAGGTGCTTTGTGGGTAACAAAGGACATTGACCCATCTCTCTCCTCCAGGGAGCTCACAGCCTCATAGATCCTAGGGTAGGAAACTATTTGGGGTAGTACCGGATGTGGCCTTAACCTCAAATCATCTATCACGCAAAGCCTTTCTTTTCTTTCCAATTTTATTTAAATCTATCTGGGCCAAGATATCTTCAACACCTCCCTACCACTTGCTAAAAGCTCTTGGTAGGCAACAGATTCGAGCCAGAATTCATGGACTCTACAGTCCTAGTTACCTTCTATTTACGGCAAAAGAGATTGATTTTCCATTTACGACAGAGATTTAACTCTAAAATAAATCTATTCAAGTTTTTTAAAAGGAAGAAAAAGTACATCCACTTGAAGAAGCATATCGGCCAAGTAAAAAAAAGAAACAAGTAGTGACGATATGGACATCTAGAGTTAAGCAAGAGGAAACACACTGCCCATCTAGAGTTAAGCAAAAGGAAACACACTGCCCCCACCCAGCGCCAAGACTCACAACTGTCTGTGGAACCTCTGTCTCACCTACTTCCAAATTATCCTTTTTCCTTTTGACCTGGGATCAGCTGGCAAAAAACCTGCTTGGGATAAAAGAGCAACCTTGATATTGTTTTCTACAGAAATTGTTTTCTTCCGTTCAACCCCACCCCCTGGGGAAAAAATTAATATAAACAAAACCGGTTGGATTTGGTTAACTAACGCAGGATGAGTTGAGTGTGGTTTTACAAGTAAGGTCTTAAGATATTTTAAGGGACAGTGATAAGAAAACAATAGGCATTTCACCCAGAGAGAGAGAGAGAGAGAGAGAGAGAGAGGGGATGACTTGGGGCCACCAGTCCCAATGTTGGGAACCCGATTCCCAGCACCAAGGCCCACTGGAGACCTTTAGATGCCTGAGCGCGGAGGTGCCCTTTACCAACTCTTCCCATGTAATCTGAAATATAAGTAACATCAAACCACAAATAAATACCTAACAGGTATGCCAAAATTAAAACTAGCATCAGCTGGTTTCTTCCCAGCATCAGCTGGATTCTCAGCAAGCAATTATCAGAGTTTGCTCCACACAGGCCTTCTCTGTTGAAGATATGGAGAGATCAGGAAACACAGATGTATAAACAGCCCAATAAAAAAAAAAAATTGTCTGCCATCCATTATCATAACACACAGTAGCTATGAGACGCCCCTTTCCTAGTTCATTAGAATAGAGTGGGGCCCAAGACCATGCCTTGTCCCACCTTGTACAAATAAGAAAATAAGAATTCAATATTACTAGTAGCTCCTGCAAAGGAGAGACTAGTGCGTGCACAATTTAATTATGTAATCTAATTTAATTTGTTGAACATTTGCTGGAGGAGAGACGAGGGTGAAGCCAGGTCTTTGTTGAACTTCTTAGGCATGGCGGGGGCATGGTGGGGGAAAGAGAGCTTGGTAGGTGGCATCTGTGGTAGAGTCTGACCCACTTTCCTCCCAGTGAATGGTTGACTGGTCTATGAACAGCTTCTGTGTCTAAGTGAAGAAGCACTGATACTGGTGCTTTAGAGAAAATATTTTCCTGAAGTTCTACTCCAGCCCTGGTGTGACATGCCATGACCAGCTCAGCTCTGAGGCCTGGAGAAGTTCTCCCCATCCCCCCCAACCCTAGGGACCCTCTCCTACTGCCCTCAGGGATGCTATACCCATGCTCTGGGGCCGGTGTCCATAGTGATTGTTTCTATAGGATATTTCAGGCAAGTTGCTTTCTGTTCCCTCCATTCTGGAAGAGCTCAGATGATATTGGGACAAGGAGGGTATTGTGGTGCCAACCAACCAGCTTTAAAAGTGTCCTGAAATGGATATGATTCTGCTGGTTGATCTAGGCACACACATGGACATACACCCATGGGCTTTAAGTAAGGGGAAAAGAGGGGGTGGGTTGGTGGTGCCTTCTCTTCCTGAAGAAGTAAGGAAGTTGGATTATTTGTGGCTCATTTTAGGGATAAATAAGGAAGCGAATTTTCCTGGATAGGGTATTTTCAGTAACACACACAAAAAACTTGGGTGGGGAAGGATTGTGAGGCTCTAACCAGAAATTCCAGGTATCTCCCTGTACTCCAGAAAGTTAAACTTAGCCAGGTCCCTCTGGGGCTGGAACTGGGAGGTTGAAGACTGGAGCTGCTTGCTCAGCTTCTTGGGCTGAAGATTGCTCTTACCTCAGTTTCTCTGAGTAGCTGCTCTCTTCTCTCAGCTGGCATGCTCAACTCCTCAGATTCCACATGGCTTCACGTGGCCCCAGTACCCAGGAGAATCTTACCTTCCATCTCTCTTGGTCAACAACTACCCTCCCTCCGTTTCTTAGTTCAATTTTTGATTGGGGAGTCAAGAGACAAGTCTAGGGATTGGCTGGACACGATCCAATCAGCTGTGTCAAGAGAGGTGGGTGTGTGAAAGGGTGTCCCCGGGATGGTTACCTAGAGCATCCGGTGCAACAGCAGTAGGCCCTCTAAGTAAGTGTGGTAAAGATGACAGTGTGTCCTCTCAGTTTGAGAACCAAGGAGTAAAAGTGGTTGGTGACAACAGGAAATGGGATGATAGAATCTCATTCTCTGGGCTTCTAGTCCCATTCATAGATCAGTCTCTTCTTTAGACGCTGCCATGTTGGCACTGCATGACCCCACCCCCATCCATAGTTGATTGGACAAGGAGTGGACATGTGATCCAGCTGGGCCAATCCAGTTCTCTCTTCTGAGCTCTGGCCCTGCAATGCTTTAATGCTCTTGCTGGGTAGCTGTGGACAGGCCATGTCCTGCTGCAAAGACCAAGAAGAGGAGAAAGTGGGTGGTCTGCAGAGAGAGGAGAATGAAGTAGTTGCAGAGTAGAAACTTAGAGACAGAAAATGATCTGGATTGGTGATGGGTCAGATCTCTGTTTCGAGTCTCTCTGGAACCTGGCTCCCTGCCCTTGGCTGTCACGGACAAACCATTTTAAAGAAATTCCTCTTTTCTATTAGTGTAGCAGGAGTGTTTTCTATTACTTGCAACTAGAATTCTCATTAATACAGATATGTAATAAAATAATAATAGCAATAGATGATATTTATTGAATGCTTATTCTGTGCCATATGCTCTTCCAAGGGGTTTATAGGGAGTATCTTATTTAAACCTCTCAACAACTCTGTGTGCTAGGTATTATTATTATTCCCATGTCATAACTGAAGAAACCAAGGCACAAGTCACAGACTCACTCGCTCAAGGTCGCATAGCTAATGGAGCCAGATTTGAGCCTTGGCAGTCTGACTTCAGAGTCTGGGCCACCGTCCATGTCTATAACTTTGTTTTGTTTTGTTTTGTTTTGTTTTGGTTGAGACTGCTGAGAAGTGGGGCTCAGGCCTTCTGAACTCACTCATCACATGCTCACGCCTGTCCTGCACCCACACAGAAAACTGGAGGAACCAGCAGTTGAAGTAGAGTGTTTGCCCTCTGCCCACCCTACCCTGAGCACTACTACCCCCAGGGGCAGAGGGAGAGTCCGGAGTCCCTGGGTTTCCATGACACTACGCTTTTGGGTGGTAAACATTAAACCCACTGGTCTTCATTCCTCTGAGTGCCTAGAGACCTCTGGAACCACCTAGGAGGAAGTTGGAAGAGTCTGGACTGTTCTGGAGGTGGGGCACATGGCCACTCTCACTTCCCAGAAGCACTTGCTGGACACTATGCGAAAGAGCAGCATTGCATCCTGCCTCCCACGCAGGGACTGTGGGGTGCCATGGTTAGGGGCCTGGGCTGGGACTCGCGTGCTGGCTGACTGCTCTTGACTTGATCTCTAAGCCTCTGTTTCATTAATTGCGGAATGGTGATCACAATAACCCATGCCCAGAGGAGAAAAATGAGATAATACATCCAGAGGGTTTAAAAACCTGGACAGGATTGGGAAAAATGTCTATGTATTACAAAAAGGAGGGGCCTTCGATAAGTATCCCGCAATCGCATTCTTTCAGAGTTTTTACTTTGTTTTACAATCCAGAAAGATAAATATCAGGGCGTTCAATGGAATCTCTCTGTGTAATGAGATTACAGGATATTTTAATTTATTTTCTATTTTCACATTTAAACTTTCTAGCATGAAAGTAGATGATTTATGTATTTAAAAACATGTCAAAGTTTACACATATAAAGTATTTTTATTATTATTTACTTCAACGTGCTTTGACAAGCATAAAGCTCATAAAGGCAAGAGTGTAGGTACTTGCCCAAGTCCTAAAGCCACTGGGAGGGGACATTTGTGAGTTGACTCCCCAGCACCCACTCCCCTCTTCTCCTTTTGGAGCAGATGGGGTGGGTTGGAACCCACCCATCTCCATTGGGGGCCCTGGATTGGTTTAAGTCAATTATTGTACTGACTGAATTGGGGCGCCCATGATGGAGGTTTGGTCCATGACACTCAATTCCAATACTTGTGTTTATTTAAGAAAATAGATTTTCACATTTTTGATATGTTATAGGTGACTTCTGCATGTCACCTGAGAACCTCCACCTGGGTGAGAACAGGGCCAAGAGGGAGGAAGAGGAGCCGCGAAATGGAAAGAGAAAAACCAGATTCTGATCACAGTACTGAGCCTCTGGAAAAGGTTCTCCTGAATGTAGACTTTGCTACAACCGTTTTTCATGAACCATTTAAATGTCCTTTATTTTCAAAAACAGTTTGCAAAGTTGGATTTTCTGTTACTTCCAAGTTGCTAACTCATAAAGAAACTGGATCTGGAAGTGGGATGTTGCAAGTAATAGACCCTACAATGCAGAACTGGTGGGGCCGAGGAAGAAGGCGGAGCATGGGTGAACCCCAGGCTCCTGGCTGGGAAGGTGGCAATTCTGAAACAGCTGCTGGTGAAGGAGTCGGTTATGCCGTCGTCTGTTGAATCTTGGAATTCAAACCAGGTGCCTGCGAGGCTGCTTTTTAGGGGACTTGTGGGAAATTTTCAGGATTTTGGAATAGTGGGCCATTTCTTTTAGTTATTTGTAAAGTCCTGCAAGAAAGAGACATGATTCCTTCTAAATGGGCCTGTTTGAAAGGAGAGAGGGAAGAACTGGGGCTTTGCTAAGAGAGGCCCTTTATACATGAGGTCAAGTTGATGGTGAGTCCAGGAGTCCAGCCGAAAAGCTGAATTCTCTATGCCAAGCTATATTTAATGTCAACAGAGGCCAGGAGGTGGGAGACTTACAAAACTGAAGACTCCTCAGGTCCCTTCCAAACACATCTCATTAAGGATTCTTTTTCTGACAAGGGAACCCAGCTCCCACTCTCCCATGTCTGCTGAGATGCAGACCATGGACAAGAAGCCAATTAGTGACATCTCTCCACCCCTTCCACGGCTTTGACATGCCAAGGTCAAGGCCATCCATTAAACCGACAGCTGTAGGGATGCACTGAGCCCAAGGCCAGTTGTCAGGAAATAAGATAACCCTAAGTCATGTGCTGCACCTAGAGACGTGGCAAGGTCTCCATGTATTTGACTGAACGCAAATAGATTAGACACTTTCCAAGCCTTTAGAATATTGTTAAAATTATCCCCAATCTGGCCAATATTGACCCACTGTTGTCCAAGCCCTAAAGTATCTTCAGGTCCCTAAATTGGTGTCTAACAGGAAGTGAGATGCTAAAGTGGTACAGTCTCCAGGAGGAGCATCTCCAAGACCCATCTCAAATGTGTCTATCTGACACAGAGAGATGGATGGACAGACCAATGCACAGGCAGGAGGTGGATGAACCTTCAGGAAGACTGTATCAGAGATGATGAAAGCCTTGTGTGTGTGTTGGGGGGTGGGGTTGGGGGACTGGAGGAGATCTTCTCTCTGCCATCCTGGGTATAGCTAAGCTCTTTTCCTACTTATTAGGAGTGGCTTCTTTTCTGCCTCCATCCTGGAAGTGCCACGGGACTGCTAAGGCCGGACCTGCCTGAATCTGCTCTGGCCTCTGGAATCCAGGCCCCAGCAGATGGCCTTGACTCTTCTACTTGGCCTGCAGCCTTCTTCAGGGCTGAGAATAAGAAGCAACATGCTTCCTCTCTGAGCTTGGAGCCTGCTCACAAGTCCTTTTGGAAATAAAGGACAAAAAGGAAACATTGTTCCCTGGACAATGGGTTTTTCTCACAGACGTGCTTCCCAGGCCTTTGTGAGGACAGCTTCCTTTAATGGCAGCTGGAACTGGAGGACATCCTCTGGGCCAGGGGCTGGCCAGCTCTTAGGCTACTGAGCACAGGGCTGACTGCTAGGCAGAGCCTGGGATGAGGATGGAGTTGCAGGTGTAAAAGGACACCTTCGGTCGGTCTATCTAAGAGAGAGGACTAAGACAGAAGATGAGGGCTGCAGCAAGGGCTAGGCTCGAGGTGGGGTTAGGGCAGGGTCTGGGGCAGGATTAGGGGGGTAAACCCAGGACTGGAGCTAAACCCAGGGCTGGGATGAGGCTTAGGGTTAGAGCTGCTCCTGGAAGGGCATGTGTGCACTGTTTAAAAGCCCAGGCATTAGACACAAGCAGCCTGGCTTCTTCCCTTACCCTCTGGGTGGTCTTAGACAAGCTCTCTCTTGCCCTTGGTCTTTGCTCCAATCTCGCCTGAACACTCTACCTGATGTCACAATCTGCCCCCTCTCAGCACTCCTCCCCCCGCTTATATCTCTTCTAGCTCTTTATCCATTCCCTTATCACCTTCTAACTCACCATATAATTTACGTATTTATAATGTTTATTGTTTGTGATGTCTGCCCTAACTAGCCTGTCAGCTCCATGAACACACAAATCTTTGTTTTGTTCACTTGTGTCCCCAGTTCCTAGAACACATAGGGCAGACATCCATTACATGTTGTTGGATGAATAAAGTTGTTAAGCCTCCCTGAGCTGAGCGCGTCCTCATTTGAAAAGTGAGGATGACATTAAGATGCTGCCTCAGGGTTGCAGAGAGGAGTGAATGCCGTCTCACCTGTGAAGAGCTTTGCAGCAGGGCGGCGGGCGCTTCTGCATATAACTTGTATATGCCTCGGTTTCTGCATCTGTAAAATGGGAATAAAAGTCCCTAGTCCGTAGGGCTTTTGTGAGGATTAGATGGGTTCATACAGACAAGGCACTTAGACCAGGGCCTCACGTGGAGTCAGTTCAATAATGTTGGGCAGTGGGATTGTTGGTTTAATGATACTGCCTCAGTTTCCCTAGTCCTCTCCACTGTTCTACTGAGTCGAAGGTAGGGCTGGAGGTGGCTCTGGGAGTCAAACAGCTGAACCTTTGGTTCTGCAGGGGCTTGAGATAAAATCATCCTTCCAATCTAGGGGTCAAAAAGACAAAGTGTTTCCAGACCCCTCCTCTTTAAGTATCCATCCAGATTTCAGGCAATCTTTCCCCCTGCTCCAGTCAGAGCTGACTCTGTGCTGCCCGCTGTCAACATGCCTTGGAGTTTTGTTCATCTCTCATTTTTTTTCCTCCTCGGTCGCTCACCACTGAGAGCCTAACACCCCTGAGCTTACCATTTCAGCATCTCTCACTGGAGGAGGCTCCTCAGGGGTCAGTGGAAGTGGGAATTAAAACTCTGGGGTTCCTGGCCTTTCACCTCTAATTTAGCTTCTAATGCCTGGTGAACTTCAGGCCTTGTTCAAGTCAGGGGGCACTTAATAAATGTGGAATAAATGAATGAGTAGGAAAAGCCTCAGCTCTGACCCTGACCTTTAGGTAACTAATGTCTCTGGCATTTGGTTTCCTCATCTCTAATGGGGATTGTAAATGTCTGCCCTCTCCACCTTGCATTGAGAGACTCAATGAGATCATCAGCTCTTAGAGCAAAGGGAGCGGGGAGGTCAACCAGTCCAATTTGCTTATTTTTTTTTTAATAAGGAAATGGAGCCCCAGAGACAGGGTATGAAAAGTATAGATGCAGAGAAACCTAATGTAATGAACTGCTTTCTACCAGTTGAGTGGTCCTGGAATCCTGGAATCTGGACTGGATTTAGAGATTGTCCAATCCAACCAGCCAGAGGGAATCTTAGCCTAGACAGAGAAGGTGTCTTGCAGATCACCCAGAAAGCTAGGGCAGAGCTGGGAAGTGGAGCTCCTAGTTTCCGGTCCAGGCTTCCTTCCTGTTGTATTGGTGTCATCAGGAGGGATGGTAGGGGTGGCCCTGCCTCGTCTGAACTCCTTCCTGTAGTATTGGTGTCATCAGGAGGGGTGGCAGGGGTGGCCCTGCCTCGTTTGAACTCTCATTGGGGGCAGAGCCCAGGAGCAGGGTAGGAGGGATGAGAGAAGAAGGTGGCAGGGCTGGCCAGGCCACAGTCCCTTTTGCTGATAACCGATCTCTGGACTCCCAAGGTGTGTGTGTATGGGGGAGTAACTAGAGGAAAATCACCCAGACACAAAGGGCCCAATGCTGGCCATGTGGTACAAACAGAAGTACCATCCCTCATAGCTTTGGGGAGGTAAGAAGTCAGGGACAGGTGCTGGGGACCCATGATAGGTGGGATGGGGTCCCCTCAACTCCCTGCTGGCCCAGCTTCCCTGCCTCTGTCTAGGCTGTGACAGACAGGTAGACTTTCCATGCCTGGACACTTGCCCCTGGCTTACTGTTGATGACATCATCTCAAGCCTCCTGGTAACCCTAAACTCTTCCTTGGAGTTTGTGAGCAATTATAGAGACCCTCCCAGATTTGGGGTTCAGTTCTGGATGTTTTTACCCATAACATCTTATGCAAATCCAAAGTGTTGTATTTCCTCAACTTCATTCATTTACCACCTCCATGAATTTTGCCCTAACAACCTAACCCATTAAATACATATTTACTCAGTGTTTTGATTCATTTTTTAAAAATATAAACTTAGGCTGAAAAGGAAACTTTATATCATTCCTGTAAATAAAGAAATAGTATCAATTGCTAAAAATACAAGAAGAAAGCAAAATAAATACAAAGATACTCTTGATTTCCGGTGCCAGGCCTCAGTTCTGGTTCCAATCATACTGACAAGTCACGTGTGTGCTCTCCCTGGGCCTCTGTTTTCTCCTCTGTAAAATAGGGTTGTTGGAATAATTCGATTAAAAAATGAGCAGAGGACCCAAACGGACCCAAACTTCTCTCCCAAGAAGACATACAAATGGCCAACAGATATAAGAAAAGATGTTCAATTTCACTAGTAGTAGGGAAATGCAAATCAAAACCACAATGAGGTACTACCTCACACCTGTTAGAATGGCTAATACCAACAAGACAATTAATAACGGTATTGGAGAGGTTATGGGAAGAAGGAACTCCTGGTGGTTACCAGAGGGAAACAAGAGAGGGGGAGGTAGAAAAGGGTAAAGGGGTCAAACGTATAACGATGGAAGATTTGCCTTTGAGTGGTGAACACGCAATGCAACGTACAAATGATGTATTACTGAATTGTACACCTGAAACCTATATAATTTTCTTAACCAATGTCATCCCAATACATTTAATAAAAAAATAAAATGGGGTTGTTGGGAGATAATGTATGCAAGATGCTTAGCCCTAGGCTGGCATGGAGCAGGCAAAAGAGAGAATTCTGGGCTGGTATTGGTTCTGCTGGTGCTGACACCTTCACTGCTCCGCTCTGGCCTCAGCCCCTCTTGTTCTCCCTCCTTCCCCCATTTATGTAGAATTTTAGTTTCCTGTGTACTTTTCAACCGCTGTCTCATATGACTCTCTCACCACGTGGTGAGGGAAACCAGAGGAGATGTCTGCTTCTTAAGGTGCAAGTCCTCAGGAATCAAGTGACCAGCCCAAAGACACCTCGGTGGAGTCTTACCTGGACCGACTCCACTCCATGGGAAGTGTGAGCCTCCTCCCCAGGTCACCTAGGAGGCAGGTGCTAGGGCTCTGGCTAGGACGCAGTCAGCACAATGCTGGCGGGCTGTCCCTCTCTAAGGAGAAAAGAGGGAAGAGCCCCTGTTCAGAGGAGACGCCCCTCTCGAAGCCACCCTTCCTAGGTCACCCTTGGCTTCCTCCCGTCCTAGCCAAGAAGACAGTGCAAGGGCAGGCAAGAGAGGAAGAGGCTGGCTGTCTTGTCTGGACTGGGAAGGAGAGAGGCCAGGGAAGACCGCCAGCCAGACACAGAGGTGGATAGAGACGGAGAGAGGGACATATGTATTGAGATGGATAGAGGCAGAGAGACCCCAAAAGAGACAAGTAGACAGGCACAGAGACAGATACAGAGAGGAGCCGACAGGACAGAGGGCGCCGGAAAGACACACACGAAGAGACACAGAACGAATTGGAGCCAAAGATAAAGACAACTAAAAGGACACTCGGAGACCAGAATCAGAGCCGCAGTCGCGGGGAGTGGGGGGTGGGGAGGGGTGCTGCGCCAGAAGAGCGGGGAGGTGAAAGGGGCAGGAGAGCTCCAGGAGCCGCGGGAGG
>NW_006443568.1:12709656-12728657 GCF_000325575.1 Pteropus alecto | reverse complement strand
GCGGCCGCCTTTATAAGCCGGCGGGGGAAGCGGGCCCGGCAGCATCGTGCTCCCGCCACTCCGCGCCCTCAGTTCCAGCATACTGACCCCACGTCACTTGTGCCAGAACAGACCTTCATCCACGAAATTTGCGCAGGTAAGGACTCGACGCTGTCCCCGGCTCCTCCGGACCTCCGGGAACGTGGTTGATCCCCGGCCCCTCCCACATCCTCCACTTGCCTCGGGATGGCAGCGAGGTTGGATATAAAGGTCAGAGTAGGGACCTCCGCGCCTGGTGGCCCTCCGAGACTTCCAGCTACTTGTCCCGCTCCGGGACTCGCGCGCATCCGAGGCTCCCCGCGGCCGCGCTGGGTCGGCTGGAGTTGGACGTGGCTCCCGCGGAGTCCGCGAGCTAAGAGAACCGGGTTCTGGACCGCCGATGCAGTCCTGGGGTCTCCGGCCTCCAGGACCGCTGCTCGGGACCCCCACCCTCAGTCCAGGCATCTCCCGCGGGTGCCCGGTAACTGAGCAGCTCCTATGGTGCCCCCTTGATCGGAGATCTAAAGACTCAGGCTGGCAACACCAGCCCCCTGCCTGGCGTCCTCCCATGTCCCCCACCTAGTAACCTCCAGACCTCGCTACAGCCGCCAGGGGAGGAGGCTGATCTGTCCCGGTAGGGTCTAAAGTAGTTTGGCCAGAGCTGAGAGCAGTAGAGGGAGGGAGGCGCTTGAGTCCAGGATCCGCTGGGGGAGGAGAAAGGGAACATCCGGCGTGTCGATGTCTTTTTGGGAGTCGGGGTGGGCACAGCAGCCATGGGGCAAAGCTCTGGAACCCCCGAAGCCCAGGGAGCCTGCAACCCATCTCTGGGCGTGTACAGGTGAGTGAGTTGCCCAGGGCTGGTTGCTGTGCCCAGCCTTGGGAGGAAAGGGTTAAACGCATGGTCGACCATGGTGAGGTGGGAAGCTGAGGAAAGCCCCAGCCTTCCCGGACGTTGTCGCCTTCTGACCCCCTTTCAATACTCAGTGGGGCTGGCGGAGGGGAAAGATCCTGACGATCCAAAGTCAGGACGATTCTCAGGACAGAAAAGGCCTTCGGGTCCGGCGTGGGGGGAGGGAGGGCAGGAAGCTCGGACTCCGCAGGTGCACAGGACTTCCCTGGGAGGCAGGGGTTGGCTCTCGCCCGGGTGAGGATGACTGCAACTGTTGATTGAGTCCCTACTGTGTGCCAGTCCCTCTCCAACAGTTCTCTTGCACCGTATTGTTTACAAATGGAGAAGCGAGGCTTAGAGAAGTTAAGAAGTAAAGAAATTAGGTAAATAGAGACAAGGATTTGAACCCAGACTCCCAATCCTACAGCCTTAGCCTCCTATTTCTACTTTACTACCCAAAGGGATGAGGGGCTGAGCCTTGGTTCCTCCTTCTTGTCTTTCCAGGGCTCAGTTCTGCCTCCCCCCATCCTCCAGACTGGCCTCCTTCAAATCTTTAGTCTTTCCCACCTGCCTGTCCACTCCCTCTCCCTGTCCCTCTGCTTCCTTTTCCCCTCCTGAACTCCACGCCTCTGAATTCCCTAAGCAGAAGAGGCCCCTGAACACAGCTTCCCAACTCCTCAGCCCCTGAAGTGAGACAGGCTTGGGTGTCTGTGTCGGTGGCCCCACCTGTAAAATGGGGAGTATACCTCTCCCATAAGATTATTCTGAGGAATAAAACTGAACTGAAGTCAGAAATGAGTGCTATCTTCATTTCTCACTGTCTAGCCCTGTTATCCGTGCTGGGAATACAGCAGTAACTTAAACAGACAAATACCTTCTTTCCGGAGCAGGCATTCCAACATTCGCATCGACAAACTTTTTTCACGCTCTGAAATTGACATTTTAGAATTGGAATCAAGCGATTCACAGGGAAGGAGATTAAAATGCAATAACGTGCAAAATTGATCTGCCAACATTTGGTCCTCACTAATAGAGAAGGTGACCTAGCTGTGTGGCCTGGAATGAGTTCTGTTCCCTTTAGGCTGAGGAGATCAATAAATAGCACCTACCTGCTATTTGAGGTCTAGATTGATACACATGAAGGGTTTAGCTGGCACCTGTGCTTAAGAAAATATTGGCTGTCATCAGCCCTAATCTCGCCAGAAAAATGCAATGCTGAGACTGGGTGTAGGGTTATGTCACTGCCCCTTCGTTACCCACCTTCGTCTAGGCTCTGCTCATTCCTTGATGGGCTGTACTGTAGGGTTGCCTGGTGTCCCCCTTGCCCACACTCAGATGCTTGGAAGTGGGGCAAACCTAAACTCAAGCCCTGCTTGTCTTGCAGCTTACACACCCAACATCCCCTGCAACCTAGATGTAGTCCTAACTTTACAAGTAAAGGAATGGGTCTTGGAGAGAAGCAACTTGTCCAAGGTACGCATGCTACTTGGGTAGCTAGGGCTGGATGGAGCCCCGGTGTCTAGAATTCCAAGTCTAGCGTTCTTCATATAGTATCCCTCTCTGGGGATGAGGCCTCTTAATCCAGGGGTAAGATCCAGTGGCATAACCTGGAGTTTTCACCTTGAAATAGAAATTGGAATTGTTAATACCAACCCCAAAGCTCGAAGAGAACATTGCGGAGAAAGTAAGCAAGCTGGGCTGAGAACCATGGGTCAGAAATCTCTGTGTGGCCACAGGAATGCTGACTCAGCTCCCGGGGAGGTGGGGGTGGGGTGAGGATGGCGGGGGTGGAGCTAGGTAGCGCTGTATGTTTTTGTTTTTGTTTTTTTTCCTCTTCTAGAGATGTCCTCACTTTTAAAGGACAGCTGTGGGCAGTAGATTGGAGGTTCATTCCCAGCACTGCTGTATGATCCTGGACAAGTCATTTTCCCATTCTGAGCCTTAGATGAGGAATAATATATAGGTTAGCAACCTGTACTTTGTGGAGTTGCTGTGAGGGGCCAGCACGATCATAACTGGTTTTTCAACACCGGGCTGAACCAGTGTTGACGATTGCTATTGAGACGTTAATAATAGTCCTAGTTTTAGCAGCATTTCCCTAACCGTTACCAGGTGATGCACAAAGGCCAGAGAGAAGGCCCTGTTTGGGTTACAAAGGCCTAGGTAGAGAGCAGGGTAAATCTGACTTTGGGGTCAGCATTCCAGTCCTAGCTGTGTGACCTGAGGCAAGTCACTTTACCTCTCTGAGTGTTAAGTTCCTAGTAGGTCCTCAACAACTTTAATATGATGCTTAGTGTCTTAAGAACATTCAAGAATAGTCTCCATATTTTTCCAACTCCCCATACCACCCCCCAACATTTCCTAATTACTCCCAGAAAAACTTTATGCTTAAAGTTTTCCATGCTGAAATTCTCAACCTCACTGTGGCATGAAATCAATTGTTTGCATTTAATTTGACTTCTCAAATTAAGGGGTAAAATTCGAGATGAGGGTAGGGGGTGGGGGGAGGAGATGAGGAAAATGAAGTTAAACCAGATGTGTTATTGTTTAACTGCAGGATGGTGGTTAAACTGCCCCAGTATTACCATCGTTCCTTCTGAATTCCAGTAACCGAGAGTCAGGTTTCACTAAAAATTGTAGTGTTCCTTCCTGGCTAGTGTGGACTTTCCTTCCCCATTATTATTATTATTATTACTATTTTATGTTCATCTGAGGCCACGAAAGACTGACCAGAGAGGAGAGCTCATGGATGCCTAGAATTTCAGAGCGAGAAGGCTGGCTCTGTCAATTGGCTGCCTTGCAGACCTGGGGGAATGAGGCCCTCGTGGGGGAGGGGCTGGCCCAGGGTCACCCAGTTGCTTAGGGCAGAGTTGGACTGGAAATTCAGTCTCCTGGCTCTGAGCTCCATGACTTCCCCCAAATACTCACTGTCTTGAACTGGGTGTGTATCCTTTCCATAGCACATTCAACTTTTTGAAAAGAAGGAATTGTTCAGGAGAGGATGCGGATAGTGTGGGTTGGTAGAAAAAGATCTTCAACTCAGGAGAGCAGAGTTTAGGGTCGTGACCTGTTGATATACTACCTGTGTGACCTTGTGCAAGTTACTTCCTCTCTCTGAGCTTCCTCATCTGTAAGCAAAAAGATGCTTAAGGAGCAAGAGCCTGGTTCTGATCACAGCACTTCCCTAAGACCTGGAAAGGGTCGAATTTAATCAATTGATCCTCAAATATTTATGGCCTAGTTTATGGCAGGTTAGTGACAAACTGCCTTCCTACTGAGGCAGGGAGCAGGTGTGGTGGATTGTTGACTCCTGCAGTGATTTAAAAGCGTTTATTTAGTTATCGGTGTTGTTAAACTAGGCAGTTTCATTTTACTACTCTTAAAAGATCAGAAGATGAAGCCACAGCCCTGCCTGGCCACCCAGGCTGGAGCTGATTGGCAGCTGCTCTGTCCACTTTACCACAGTCCCCACCACTCCTTACCCTCTCACGCCCAGCCCACCTGCCTCATTGACACTGCCTACCTGCCTTCTGAGTTTGCACTTTCTGGACTAAGTGCTTTGAGGCCACGGAACGGAACTCAGATCCCATCTGAAGAACCGCATGAAGCTTGGGTCAGCCCTTAGGAGGCTCAGGGTTAGGAATGCGGGACACATGGACATCAGCCTCTCTTCTGCGGCCTGGTGGTATTGCTGAAACACGTTGGCTAGGTGGAGGGAGCTTTCTTTTTTGCTTTGGTGGTCCCCAGGGAGAGACTACGGGCTCTAGAGGTTTTGGGGTGACAACATCAGCCTGTCAGGGCTCAGACAGCTGGGCCTGGGGCCTACCCCCTTGGGGACAGATAGCCCTGTGTGCTTCAGTCTAGAGATTATGCAGCCCCCTCAGAGAAGGGACTCTCTTGACATCTGCCACCTCACTTAATGCTCCCCCAAACCCTGTGCATTGGTGTTCACTCACTTCACAGACAAGAAACACCACCTTACACTCTGAACCCACAGTTCTCTGTTCTACCCCCTTTGCTGGGAGCCAAGGCTTGGTGATGACAGCAGACACCACAGCGGCACAGATCTCCAAATCGCCACGACTAAGCTTGAGGACAGCATGGGAGGACATGAACCCTCATGGTTAAATATAGGGGCTCTAGAGGCAACTGCCAAGATGAAAGCCTAGAAGGTCTTCACAAACTGTTCTGGGGATACAAAATGAACAAGGGGGATGCCGATTCCTGATAGTAACCACAGGTCTCTTGGTCCTGGCACCTGCAGAGAAGTTCAGAAATGTGCCTGTGTGGGAAGCAGCATTTTATGAGCACCCGATGGGTACCAGGCATCTTCAGCATCATCTTTCATCCTCATATATCTCACCCCCTGCTGTTTTGCAGTTGAAGAGACTGAGGTCAGAGGGCAGACACCTTAGGTTCACTCCCTCCCCTAGGTGCCTCTGTCACCCTGTCCTAACCCAGGGGAAGGAGTAGAGGGGAGGGGAGGCTGGGAGGTTATTTCTGGAAACACACCTCAGCCTCCCTGTAGTGACACCCTGACCCTGGCTTGTTGTAGAGAAGTGGCTTCCTCCTCCCAGATCTCAGTCCGTGAGTCAGGTGGGTGAACTTTACTTGGCTAGGTCTGCAAGCCGCTGAGCAAAGCTCAACATTGTATGTTATTTTAAAAAGTGCTTCCTTGGGTTGCTTTTATTTGAAAAACCATTATTCCAACTTTTAAAAGGGTCTACCAGGTCATATTTGCTCAAGTCATGCTCTTGTCTTTTCTGATCCACCTTTTACTTTGTCTACAAAACAACAGGGTGGGTACCCTCTTAGATCTCAAGTTGAGATTCTCAGGTCTCTGTCCTGTCACTCTCCAGGCCTCTTTGTTGGCTGTCACTGGACTGTATCAGGCTTGGCCTTTCTCAGTATCATTCCCCAGGCCTCTTTGTTGGCTGTCACTGGACCGTATCAGTCTTGGCCTTTCTTGATATCATTTGTCTCTTTCTTCCTCTACCTGTCCACCCTTTGACTTACCAGGCTCTTAACATATAGGAGTTAATAACTTACTCATCTGCCACCATTCTGGGTAGAAAGCGTCTCAGCTGATTCTGAGCCTTCCTCCCCTTCCTCACTCCTACTTAGCACTTCGCTAGCTGCTCTGTTTTCTCTGCTTCCCACCTCCCACCTGCACATACCACTGCTAACTAACAGCGCCATGCCAGGTGTGGTGTTCAGAGCCTCACCTGGAATCGCTTAGTCTGACAGCAGCTCTGTGTGGCAAGTGCTGTTATCCCCATGTTACAGATGAGGAATCAGGCACAGAGCACCCACCTGGGAAGTGGGATACATACCCATTTGTCCCCTACGTTTGCCAATCCACCCGCTCGAGGCTACTTCCTTCTTCATGGCATGAATGACACAATCCAACTTCCTGGAAGAATCCAGTTCCTTATTTATTCTGAAACCATCAACTATTGCAATTTATATTTCAGCTTCGGTTAGCCTATTAAGATATCAAATATAAATAGGGGTCCTCTCAATAGCTCGTCCAAGCCCTTGCATGAATCACCTGTGTATTTTTTTGTGAAAATGCTGTTTAAATTTTCCTCTTGACCTAATCCTTATAATTAACATTGATGGGCTTACTTTGTCAGGAACTGAGCTAATCACTTTGAATGATCTTTTTGCGCTTAACTTATTATCCCCTCTGTTTTACAGAACAGAAAACTGAAACTCAGAGAAGCCGAGTAAATTTCCCAAGGTCACACAGCTGGAAAGTGGCGATAACACTTAAATCCAGGTCTCATCCTCTCTTGCCCAATCAGTTTAGCATTTGCATTCACATTTTTATGTTTGGATACAAGCCCTCAGGAGACCCCTCTGTATACATTTGTTTTCAGTGAAACTGTCTGTCTCTGGGGTTTACAAAGTGACGTGGGGTTGGAAGGTCTCAGAGGGAGGGGGCCCAGCATAGGCACTCCTGGCTGGGCAGCAGCATCTCTTCTCCCAGACAGTGGGTCTCAGCTTGGACACCTCCTCTTCTAGTCGAGAAAAAGGAAAGGATCGTCTTAGCAGGAAGCATCCTCAGAGGGGCCTGGGTTTGAATACCAGGCTGCTGTTTCAAGCTGTGTGACCTTGTGCAAGTCACTTTTCCTCTTTTGGCTTTCAGTTACCCTCCTTGACAACCCTGGCTTGCATTGAATGAGACGTGGCCTTAAGACTTTTCTAGTTCACGGATGGCCAGTAGTTGGCGAGCATGTTGCTACTCTTCTGTCCTATACACATGTCAGACATCACTAATCAACCACTGCTTTTTTTTTTTTTTCCTTCTAAACCTCAAATTCCTTCTAAATACAGTCCTCCAGGCAGCCATTATCAATTACTTAGAGATGGCACGCAAGATTGAAGGACATCCCAGAACCAACTTAGATTTAATTATTGTGTGGACAGGGGTGGAGAAGGGACAGGCCCAGAGTGGCACCCGGATCAATGTCACCATGCTCTATCTTCTTTTCCTTCTCTGGGAAAGTGGGAAGAACCCAGAGCTGGACTGTGCCAGATCTCACCTCTGCTTCCCAGGTTCAGTCCTCAAGGGAGGCGCTGGTTTCTGGGGCTGGTCACAACCCAGGCTTAAAGTAAGACTGAAAAGGAGGTGGCTGGTTTCAGATCATCCTGGAAAGTTCTGCTCATCCCTTTCCTCCCCTTATATAATAATATCAGTAGTAGTAATAAGAGTTAACGTTTACTGAATATTTATTATGCACCAAGACACTCTGCTAAATGCTTTATGTACATCCACACTTTCGATCCCTAAAACAGCCCATTTTTTAAGTGAGGAAAAGGACTCAGAGGGGAAGTCACTTGCCTGAGTTGCCCCAGCTGGTGAACCAATGGAGCTACTGAGATTTGAATTCATGTCTGTGCAACCCTGAACCCACTTCCTGTCCCTGGCTCAGTGTGGGGACTGCTGGACTCTGGCCTTGCTCTTCCTCGGCTCGCCATCGTCATTTCTCATTCACAACTGTGACACTTCTTTGCCTGCGGAAAGTGCTCTTTTGTGCGGAGTCTCCCACATATGCATGGAGTAGCACAGCCAATGGCTTCTCCATTTTTTCAGGTTAGAAAATTGGGCCTGGGACCACACAGGGATGAAATGGTCATCTCTGCACCAGACATTAAGTGTCTTGCCTGTTCCCTGGGCCTTGCTGAGCAGAGGGGCCCAGGGGAGCCCGGGGCACGAGATGGGAACTCGGAAGTATTGCAGCTGAGGTGGGTTTGGGCTTGTGCTCTCGTCCCAGGTGGCCCAATTCTAGTTCCTGTTTTAATCGGCCATGTGACCCTGGATGAGTCACTTTAATACTTCCAGCCTCAGTTTCCAGGCTCCTGTCCTACTATTTAGTTTTTAAAGCTTTATTCTTATTCACGAACTCACTGACCCCCTTAAAGCAGCTCAATAAAGTATTATCTTCATTTTGCAAAAGGAGTCATTGAGGCTCAGGTCAAATCGATGGCAAAACCAGCCCTCGAACTCAAGTCAGGGTCTCGGGCTAAGTTCTTTACCCAGTGTGTCCCTGGTCTCTTGCATCTTCACCTTTGCACCTGCTGTCCCCTTCCTTGCAGGGCCCTTCCTGACTGCAATGCCAGTTGGCATCATGACTGCTTTTTTAGATCTTTCTCAGAAATCTTGAGCCTTTTGTAATCTGATTGTCCACATAGCACTCAGCTCTGAGTATGAGTTTCTGGAGGGCAAGAAGCCTATCTGAATCATTCGTGAATTCCAGCGTCTAACCAGGTGCTTGTACTCAACAAATGTTTCATGTCCTCCAGTGAGTAAAAGGCTGCCACACCTGTCAGGGGTTTCCATAGCCCAGCTGGGCTTGGTTAACTGTCCTCTTGGCTTAGATACCCAAGTCACCCCAAGCTGAGCCCAGCTGCCCTTCCCAGATCTCCACTGGTATCTTCATCTCACCACTGATGACACCAGCTCATAAATGGTTTGTTAGCGACTAGCAGCAGGACAAGCCAGTTTCCCTGTTGATGGCTCAGGGCCCTTAGTCAGGTATGGGTTCCCCCAACATTATACTTCAGATCGGTCTTTTTGTGCATTCTACTCACATATGTACCCTCAGTATGAAACATTAATTCCTTTGATAATAATAATAGTAATGGCTGTACATAGAGTAATGAATCTATGTGTACCATGCTTCCTGGTGCACAGTTTGAAGTTAGTACATATTTGGTGAGCTTGCATACTACATCCTGAGGCTAGGCCCAGATGGAGGTTTCTAGGAAGGGAAATTGAGCTGTCACCTCACTCCTGTTTGGGGCAGCCTGACATGTGTCAGCTCCGTAATTCCCTGCCACTTCTCATGGCCGACAGCAACAGAGACTAGCACCTCTCCAGACAGCCTTGAGGGAGGTAGTGCTGTGATCTATGAAAGATAGAAGGCAGAAATGGGGCTCAATATGGTTAAGTAACTTGCCTGTGGTCACAGAGCTGGTGGATAATGGAGATGAGATTTGAACCCAGAGCCTGGAGTCTTTCCCCTCTGCCTCCCAGTCTGCTAAGCCAACTGGTTTTGGCTCTGGCGAGGGTGCATGTGTCTGTCTTGGGCCTGCCTGGTCCAGAGATCCAGGCCTAGCTCCAAACGACATAATTTGTTTAGTAATAATGGTAAGAGTTGTCATTACTGAATCCCTCTGTATGGCCTGCTAAGTAAGTGTTTTTCATACTCTTTTTCTTTTGGTCCTCTTAACCTCTCACAGGGTCGGCACTCAAATCCTTTTTTTTACAGGTGAATAGAAGCACAGAGGAACACAGAGGAAGGGAAGGGACTTGCTCAAGGTCATGCAGCTCATAAGCGGTTAAGCCAGAGTTGGAACCTGGGTAGCCTGGCTCCAAAGTGTGAACCCCAAATCCCTTTGCAGGCCATATGTGTAAACTCTTCTTGAACCTGATGGTTTTCCGGAGCCCGACGGGGAGGGAATGAGAGGCAGGAACTGACTACGTGACACTCCCTGGCCCCGTGAGCTGAGGAGTGCAGAGTGTATCTGTCTCCTGTGTGATTCTTGGGGTAAGGGAGAGATGGAGGTGGGCGGGGCGGGAGCGTGCACAGTGGGACAGTCCTAGTGTCTCCAGGACCAGGGTGAGGGGGAGGCCAGAGCAATTAGCCTGGGAGAAGCTGCTGCTAACTCAGAAACCTCATTCTAGGGCTCTGGCCTCGGGCCTAACCCTCCTGGGTTTCTATCTCAGGCTTCCAGAGTCTTCCTGGGGTGGAAAATCTCAGTGCACTGTCTTATTTGACAACTTTGTCCTGAAATGTCTTCCTTCAACATCTGAATCCCCGGGCTGGCCTGCCTGCCTCACTTCCCCTTTTTGGGGGAGCAGATCTTTTCTTCTTGGGTAGCTACATGATCTGAATAATCAAGTGTTTCTCCGACTGGCCCTTGGCCAGACAGAGCTCAGCCGCATAAGGCCTCTAGCTGGGGCTCCGAGGCAGACCAGCCAAGCTCCTCATCTAATCAACAAAGGCAAAAAATGGGGAAACTGCCTGCCCTATTGGCCTTGCTAGGCCAGGACCCAGTGGTTCCTGTGACAGAGGCAGCTCTGGCTTTGGGCTTTGTCTCCTCACTGCCAGGAAGTGGCTCCTGCTGGGAGAAGAAAAAGACCGCCCCTACTCTAGGAATTTCCTGCTAGAGTGGCCTTTCTTGTCAGCGCACTTGGGTGCTGGTTTCTTGGCACCTGTCAGGGTGGGGAAAGGGAAAAGCAGAGTCAGGGAGGGAGAGAGAGATGTGCAGAACATTCATTCATTCATTCATTCTTTCAACAAACATTTCCTTAGCCCAACTGTCTGCTAGGCCCAGGGCGAGATGCCGCAATTCACTGATGAATCTGGTCTAGTTTTTGCTTTCAAAGAGCAGCCAGTATGTGGGGAGGTGGTTGTGTCAACAGACCCATATGGAGTGGTAGAAGGTAAAGGGAAGTTCGAGGGCCATGGGAGCAGAGGAGGCCACCTAACCATGCCCTGGTTAGAATGACCGCAAAAGATTTCTAGAGGAGGTGCTATTCGATCTTTTTTTCTCTCTCCAACAAATATTTACTGAGCATCTTCTACAGCAGGGTGTGGTTCCAGATGCTGGGGATGCACAGTCAACAACACAAAGTCCTTCCTCCTGGAACTCCATTGTACTGGAAGACACAGACCGTAAAGTCATTAAGTTAATTTCAGACAGTGATGAGCACTGCGAAGAAAAGAAACAGGGCTATGAAATAGTGAGGGACCAGGGCACTGTGGGGGTCTCTGCACCTGGCCTGGCAGGGAAGAACTCAGAGAGCGAAGCCTTTGAGCTGAAAAACGAGGAGTGAGCCCAGCGAGTGTTGCTGGCAAGAGAACAGCCAGAGCAAAAACCCTGCGGGAGAGAGCAGGGCCCGGAGGGTCTGAGTGGTGAGGGCCTGGGGCCAGGAGATGCTGTCAGAAAGGTGGGCAGGACCGCACGTTTGTCGACCTCCATCCTATCGGCCAGGAGAAATTAGGGGTCGGGTGACCTCCCGTTTGTTAGATGGACTTTGAAAAACAGTTTGACCGGGAATGGACTTTGGGACTTGCCACTCAAGCCTTCTCTGGGTACAGAGTGGGTGGCAGAGGCCCAGAGAGGAAAACTGACCCTCCCAAGGTCACACAGAGAGGTGATAGAACTGGTTCTAGGTTCCCTAGCCACCACCCAATTTCTCTCCAATATACCCACACAGCTCCTCTGAGTTAAGATGGACATTTATCAATCACTTACTGTTTGCCAAGAAAGTCACGTACCTTGCCCATGAGGCACGTGACTTTGAAGATGAGGCTCAGAAAAGTACAGGGACCTGGGTAAGAGTTGTGCAGACCTGGGTTCCTTATGGTTGACCCTGGCCAAGTGACCGCACCTCAATTTACTTATCAAATGGGGCTAGGACTACAGTTGTGACCCCTTAGCCACGGGGATACGTTCTAAGACCTCCAGTAGATGCCTGAAACTGTGGACTGTACCGAACACACATGATAAAGTTTAATTTATAAATTAGGCACAGTAAGTGGTTAACAGCTATAACTAATAATAAAATAGAATAATTATAACATTTTACTGTAATAAAAGTTATGTACGTGGTCTCTCTCCGACAGTATCTTATTGTACTGTACTTACCTTTTTAACTTAACAGAAGCACTTGACAGCTTCTCTTGGCATATCCTAGTTGCCAACATCGCTACTCTTGTACTTCGGGGGTCATTACTAAGTAATATAAGGGTTATTTGAACACAAGTGCTGTGATGCCTTGACAGTCGATCTGATAACCCAGATAGCTACTAAGTGACCCATTGGCGGGTAGCGTCTACAGCGTGGACACACTGGACAAAGGGGTGATTCGTGTCCTGGCTGGACAGAGTGGCACCGTGCGGGATTTCATCACGCTATTCGGAACGGTGCACTATTTAAAACTTATGAATTGTTTATTTCTGGAATTTTCCATTTAATATTTTTAGACCAAGGATGATCACAGGTAACTGAAACCTCGGAAAATGCAACCACAGATAAGAGGGAACTATACCACAATGCTTTCTTGCTTATGAGTCCGTTGTGGATTCAATGAGATATAATGCGTGTTGAGCACTTTCTATAGTACTTGGCAAAATGGGAATATTTACTGAGCACTTTCGTTTTCGTTTAAATTATTTTATGGACCCTGAGATCTATAAATAGATGAATCATAATGCTCGTGTCAAGCACTCTCATCATTGGTCCATAATGGCCCTCTTGGCTATTATTAAAAATAAATTTAAAATACCTATGAACTATCACCCAGTACCAAGACTAGAAATTTGATAATAATTGACATCTTCCTCTGAACTCCTCCATCCATCTCCCACCCACTTCCCTTCTGTGGAGTAACCACTATCCTGAACCTAAGGTTTCTCAATCTCTTGCCTTTTTTGATTAGTATTTTTATTTTGGTTTTGATTAGTATTTTAATTAGTATTAGAAGTACATATATATGTACCATAAATATGTATCTGGAGGTTCTCATTCCCTTTGCCTTTTTTGATTTGTATTTAAAATCATATTATATAGGTGTATCATATCTAAAAAAATATATTTATATCTATATGATAGGGAATCATGCACAATTTCTTGGGACTTATTTTTTCCACTCAATCTTACATTGCTGAGATTCATCCGTATGTTGCATGTAGCTGTAATTCTTTATTTTTAATTGAAGTATAATATTCTACTGGGTAACTTTCACAGGTTTTAATTCAATTTCTTGTCGATGGCATTTGAGTCATTTTCAGGTGTTTGCTAGTGTGGAAAAAGCATCCATGAATAATTATATACCTGCTTCCTAATGCATGCATTTAGGGATTTTTCTCTTGATATATTTCTCAGAGTGGAATTATTGGATTGTTGGTCTGTGAAAATTTGTTCAGTATTACAAAATAAGAGCATATTGTTTCCCACAATGATTGTATCAGTTTATACCCCCACCTGTAACATATAAGTCCTGCCGTTCTGCATCTTCTACAGTACACAGTATTGTCAGACTTCTTAATTTTTTCCAACCAGGTAAGTATAGTGATTTCTCATTGTAGATTTTATTTGTAATTCTCTGATTACCAATGAGATTGAATAAATTTGTATGCCAAGAAGTATGTATGTGAGTCCTCTCCTGGGAATGTCTTTTGCCCATTTTTCTATTTGTCCTTTGTTTTTTTTGGTCTGTTTCTTATTAATTTGTAATAGTTCTTTATATTCCCGTCCTGAGTCCAATCATGTTTTGGAAATGGAAATTCTAAAATTTACTGTAGTCTAACTTAATAATCTTTTCTTTAATAGTGTTTTGATGTCTTGTTTAAGAAAGCGTGCCTTACTCTAAGGCAGAAAGCTATTCACCTGTTAATAGAAAGCTACTAACAGTTTCTATTAAATGATTTAAAGTTTTGTTTTTCACATTAAGACCTTGGTCTATTGATTTCGCGTATACTGTGATTTTGTGTATACTGTGAGGTAGGGATCCAATTCAATTTTGTCCCATCTAAATACCTATTTTTTCTTATATTTTCCAGTTGTCTTTGTTGCTGATATATAGAAATGCAATAGGCTTTTTTGTTTTTGCATTTTGCATTTTGACCTTATCAAGCAAACTCACTAAATTCTTTTTCCAATATATGCCTGTAAATTTTGTGTAGACAATCAGTCTACATAAAATAATGTAGTTTTCTTTTGGGTTTTTTAATCTTTATGCTTTTAATCTTTTTTCTTATTGCACTGTCTAGGTCTCTCAGTACATTCTTAAATAAAAATAGTAGTACTAAGTATCTTTGCCTTGTTTTTTATTGTAAAGAGAATGTTCTAAAATTTTCCCGTTTAGAATGCGTGATTTGCATATTTTTAATAAATTGATTTTTTGGGTTAAGAAAGCTCTCTTCTATTTATAACTCATTGAGAATCTTTTAAATAATAATTTGTGTTGAATTGTATTAAATACTTTCAAAAAGTATCTTGAGATGATTATATGTTTTTTCTCTTTTAATCTGTTAATATATATATTACATATATAGATGTTCTGATATTAAACTATCCTTATATTCCTAGGATAAATTTACCTTGTTCATTATGTATATTTTGGTTATGGTCTGATAATATCTTGTTTTGAATTATATCAATTTTCATGAATAAAGTGTGTCTCTAATTTTCATTTTTTATATGGTACTTTTCTGCTTGGGATTTGCAATTATGATGGTCTTGTGGAATTAGATGGTAATATTTCTCTTTTACCTTTCTCTGGAAAAATTTGGGTGAACTTGCGATAATTTGTTTCTTGGAGTCTGGTAGAATTCAGCTGTAAAAATCACTTCAGCCTGTAAAAATTTAACTACTGTTTAAATTTTTTAATTCAGGTTTTTTATTTCTTCTCGAGTCAGTTTTGGTAAGTTATTTTTAAGAATATGTACATTTAATCTACTTTTTCAAATTTATTGTTATAAGATTGCTTATAGCATTTTCTTACTGTGTTCCTTTTCTATAATACCTGTGTCTTATCTCTTTCTCCTTATTTTTTATTTTATTTTTTCTGATTAAACTTGCCTCAAGTTTGCTGACTTTGAAAGAACCAACTTGTGGCTTTGATCATCTCAATTGAATCTTTGTTTTCTATTTTGTTGATTTCTGCTCTATAGAATATCCTTTTATTTGAGGAAGGTTTCTATTTTTTCTAACTTCCTAAGTTGGACACTTAGCTCATTAATATTTAGCTTTTCTTTGCTACATTCCACAATTTTTTGACATACAGCGTTTTTATTATCATTCAGTTCTAAGTAATTTTTAATTTCTACTATCACTTTTCTTTGATCCATGAATTATTTAGGAAGGTTTTCATCTCTAAGTGTGTGGGGAATTGTTTGTCCTTTTAAAACCTAACTTCTAACTTAATTGTACCATGGTCAGAGAATGTGGACCATGTAAAAACCTGTTGTTTAAAATGTGAGACTTGCTTTATGGGCTGGTATCTGACCAATTTTTTTTTTAAATGTTTGAATGTTCCTAAAAAGAATGTGTGTGTGTGTGTGTGTGTGTGCGCGCGCGCGTGCGCGCTTTGTTTCTATCATCCTACATTTTCATTTTAATTTGTCTTGATTTTTCTGTTTTATTTTTAATGTTTATTACTTGTTAAAAAATTGTTAGCTATAGCTTTTCTCTACAAAGACAAGATTAGCATTTTTCAGATCCCTTGGTCTCTCTCTTCCCCTTCAGCCCTTATTCTTCATCGACATGCCCTTTAGCCCCCTTGACATCACTCTGAAATTGTCTGGCCATTTTTAGTTCTGAGTTATTTTAGGTATATGTTCTTCTTGTTCTTTTCTTTGATCTGGGGATTTTTTTTAACACAGAACTTTACTACTATTTGCTCAGCCTTCACATATCTTTAGTATCATCTGTGGAATTTGTTTCTGTTACGTCAGTAGTTGCTTCAAAATTGTTTTTGTTTCTTTGGGTGGAGGTAGTTCTCTTTTTGTACAAACCCGAGCCCTTGAATGGTGTGATTTTTATTAGCATTTAACATTTGAATGACAATTTAGCTGGATATAAAATTCTCTGTTCAAATTTTTTCTTTTGGTACTTTGGTCAATTCGATTAGGTACTTATTCCTTTGTAAATGATCTATTTTCCTCTAGACTTTTACAATGTTTCCGTTGTATTTTGATAGTCACTGTAATATTTCTAAGTGTGTATTTTTCCTTATCTGTCATTTTTGATATATTTGGGCCCCATTTAAACTGATATTTTTCATGTTTCTTTAGTTCCAAGGTTATCCTCATTATTTCTTCAAATATTTCCTCCCTTGATGTGTTTTCCTATGCTAGGACTCCTATTATCTAGATGTTGGCACTTATACTTCCATCTCTTTCTTTTTGTTGATGTATAATTTCATACAATAAAATGAACAGATCTTAAGTGTTCAATTCAATGCATTTGGATAAATGTTGTTACCTTGTAACCATGACTCCAAAACAAGATTAAAAAAAAAAAATCATTTCTATCGTTCCAGCAAGTTCCTTCACACCTCTTTCTAGTCCATTTTGCCTCCAAAATGCAATCATTATTCTGATTTCTTTCACCATTTGGCCTTTTCTAGTTTTTCATATAAATGAAATCATATAGCCTGTACTCTTATGTCCAACTTATTTCACTTAAGATAATACTTCTGAGATTCACCTATGTTTGTTGGGTCAGTAGTTTACTTCTTTTTTTTTCTGAGTAGTTTTCCATTTTATCAACATACCACCATTGTATTTTCATTCGTATATTAATAAATATTAAAACTGTTTCCAGTTTGGGATATTATACTTATTACATTTATGTATGAATCTTTGTGTAGGTATTTTCATTTCTTTTGAGCAAATACTTAGGAGTGGACTTGCCGGATCATGTGATGAGTGTATGTTTAACTTTATAAGAAACTGCCAAACTCTTTTCCAAAGTCACTGTACTATATTACACTTCCATGAGCATTATATGTGACTTCTAGTTTTTTCTATACTCTTGACAATGTTTGATTTTGCAAGTAGTTTTGATTTGATTTTAGTCATTCCAGTGGGTGTGAAATGGGTTTAATTTTCATTTACCTGCTAATGAAGTAGCAATCCTTTCCATAAACAATTGGTCATTTGTACAGTTTCTTCTTGAAATGGCTAAGTCTTTTCTGTGTGTGTGTGTTGGGGCAGGGGATTGTTAATCATTTTATTGTCAACTTAGGAGTTTTTTATTTACTGGATTCAAGTCCTTTGTCAGCTATATGTACTATACTTTTCCATTATGTGTCTTGTCTCTTCAGTTTCTTAATATGGTATCTTTCAATGAACAGGAATTTTAAATTCTGATGAAGTCCAGTTTGTCAATTTTTTCTTTTATGAAGTTAAGACTCCTTGTCTACCCTAAAACCATGAAGACATCTTCTTATGTTTTCTTCTAGAAGCTATCTGATTCTGGTTTTATAATTAGGTTTATAATCCATTTTAAATTAATGGAATAAGATTGGGGTTGATGTTTTAACTTTTAACCGATATTTTACTATTTTTTTTCGTATCACCTGTTTCTTAATCCTTCCCAGCTTCCTCCTGGAAGTATTCCTCCATCTGATAGCCCAGTTCCCCGTTTCATTTCTCAACTCATTCTACCTACAGAATATTTTCACTTGGGTCCTTTAATACTTTCTTGTTCTGTTTTGTATTGCTCATATCTTTCCTTATTTCTTTTGAGTGTTTCTAATGCTTATTTAAAGTTCTCAGTCCATCTGTTGAATAAGGCTGATTCCCCTGGTACCTCTAATCAGTTTGTTTGTTTTGAAGGCATCGTGCTCCTTGGATTCTCTTTAACTCATGAGTTCGTTTTGGGGAGTGGGGTGGGGTGGGGGCTTCAGCTATTCTGTCTAGTGCTGTGTATTGGGGTAAGAATCTAAGTCTCTGGCAGCACCAGTGAGCCCAAGGGGATGACAGTCCCAGAGCAGAGACCTGCAGGCTCCAGAAACATATAATTCCTACAGGATTTGGCAGCACCACACCCAACCCCCAAGTAACTAACTCCGCAGGACTGGGCTTCACTTTGAGCACCCCCGGGAGAAGCAGCCAGGGAAGGGGGCTGCCTGCCCAGGTTAGAATCAACTAGCCTCGAGGTCTGGAAGGGAGGGGTGGTGGAGTGACTGAGGAGGTTCGTCAGTTCCCTGTTGATTCTGCAATTCCACGTTGCCTGCTGCGCTGCCCTGAATTTACTCCAGCAGACACTTGTGCCATCTGCCTGGGCTGCTGATGTCCAAGTGAGAGCGCTGGCCTCGGTTGTTCAAGGGCAGCTGGGGTGTGTGTGTGTGTGTGTGGCAGGGGGTGGTCTGCTGGGGGATGTCTTGATGTAAAGGCAAGAGCAGGAATCAACCCTGATATTCTTTCCTACAATATTCTCCACCATCCTAAAGATGTCACTCTGCCCCTTCTCCTGGCTGTAGCACCACCACCTGACCCTACACATACAAATTTAAAACCTTCTTCTGTCTCCCCAGGAGATTCTGTTTTCTCCACAATTTCCTTGCTTTAGTGACATTTTGCTCTTTTATTATTATGAGGTTGATTTAAAGAAGGGGATCCAGGAGTCATAGACCTCCATCCTCCCTCACTGGTAGTTTTAGGGCAGAGTGTATGCGGCCCCCACCCACACCACATCATCAGCCAGAGCACAACTACTTCAAAAGAAAAACAGCAAACTAATTAGAGATACCACTGCAGTCAGCGATATTAGAACAGATAGACCAAGAATTTTAAAGGAGCATTAGAAACATGCAAAAGAAATAAGGAAAGATATTAGAAACATAAAACAATAAGAAAGTAGAAAAAGAACCAAGTGGAAATATTCAGTATGAAAAGTATCATCATCATCGGTCCCTGCCCCAACCTTTGCACACACCTTACAACTCACTATTCTCAAAAAAGAGACCTTCATGGCCTCCAAATCTTTGCATGGGCTATTCCTTCTGCTTAGACTACCTTCCCTCCGCTTCTGCTAGAAAAGTTCTTGTGCATCCTCAAGACTCTTT
>NW_006443568.1:12703730-12709607 GCF_000325575.1 Pteropus alecto | reverse complement strand
AGTTAGGAAACCAGGGTGCTTGTCCTGATTCTTTAACTAACTGGCTCTGTGACTTCGGGCAGGTCACATTGCCTCTCTGGACCTCAGGCTCCTCCTAGAGGAAAAATGACAGTGTTAGGTAGCCACCTATTAGTATCCCAGAGGCATAAATAAGGCACTTACCTGTGTAGTGCGATTATCTGTAGAAGGTTCTAGAATGGGACTGGCCACGATCCCCTCCTAGGTCAGCACTTAATCACTGCGTTTCACTGAGCAGTTATTTCAACTCACAAAGCCTCAATTTACTAACCTAGCATAATGGTTAAGAGCTCAAATTTTGGAGTTGGACAGTTGGGGCTCATAATCCCAGCTTTGCCACTTACCTGCTGTGTTACTGTAGGCAAGTGCTTTAACCTCGCTGTGCTTTCCCCCTTCTTCTGTAAAATGAGATTGATAGTAAGAGTACCTATTTCTGAGTGTAGGAACGCGATGAATGCAGCTGTTGTTCTGCTGGTGGTTGTTCACCATTAGACAGATTTCTCCATTCAGTTCAACAATTTCTTGATGTTTGTCTGCCAGGCTCTGCTAAATCTTTTCTCAATGCACTGTCAATTAATTTTTATCTCTTAACGGATACTCTCTCCATTGCCTTTTATCTTTATAACAACCTTGCAAGATAAGGATGACAAGACCTGTTTTATAAAGAAGGAACCTGCAGCCCTAGTCATAAGGTCACTTTTGAAGCTGCAGGGCCAGGACTTACCCCGTGACCACCTCCTCCATGGCCAAGGTCTTTCCAATGCACTGCAGTGTTCAGAAAGATTAAACTAGGGTGTAGGGATTACTGAACAAATTCAGATGGGAAAGTTCAGTGAGAAGCTCTCCCACCCCCTTCTGCAGCTGTCTGCCCACCCTTGGCCATACACAAGATGTCTTTTGTAGGTTTCATGCAAATGTGGGTTTAGTGATGGGCCAGAAGTTAATTGAAGAGGCAGAACAAGGGTGCGTGGGACAATTACAGGCTCATATGACCTGGGATCGAGAGCCAAAGGAGTTTTGGGGAAGGGAGGAGTTCTTTTGAAGGACATGAAATCAGCAAAGAGGAGGATTGAGTTTCATCAAGCCCAGAGCAGAAGCTGGAGAGCAAAGTCTGTAAAAGCAGATGTGGACCTTAACAAGAGGCAGTTCCAGAGGGTGGCATTGGGGCTGAAAACAGACCCACCATGTGTTTCCACAGGTCTGGCCATGTGGCACCCCCTCTCAGAGCCTCGGTTTCCTTATCTGCCAAAGGGCTCCTACTACCATTCGAGACAATTGGGGAGAGGTCATGTGGGAGATGGGCAGCCCTGCACCAGAATCTCAGTTCCCCAGCTGGTTAGATTGACATGCATGAACTTGAGATTTAAACCTGAAACTTCAGTTTCCTCACCTGCAATTTGGAAAAATCACATTCTTGGTTTATCGAGATTCTTGCAAGGCTACAGTGGGATGGTTTTTTGGGGGAGACCTTCTCTGACCTGTTTAAAACTGTAAACATCACCTCTCCTTCCTATTCCCCTCCCTGCGTCCTTTTTCTTCGTTGTACTTACCCCCACCTGGCATCCTATTGATTTTACTTTTTTCCCTTGTTGTATGCTCTCACCACCTGCAGGAATTGGGCTGCTACCAAGAACAGCCCCTGGCATATAATAGGTGCTGAGTAAACAGTGGTCGAATGACTATTGATTTAATATCCTACAGTGCCCAGGTGCGTTGAGTCAGTGTCGGTCAGATCTTAGAGAGAGGGATCAGAGGCACAAGAGAGGGTTAGGACAGCTCACTTAGGGTGCCCAAGGCACCCCACAGCTCACAAGGGCTCCCCATGAAAGCATTTGGGCTCTGGATTGCAGGGTAGTGCCTGATCTCTCTCTGGCCACAGCCTGCAGAAGGTGAACCCTCTAGGAGAATAAAGTTGGATGGGCCTGAACACTTGGCTTCTTAAGGTGCCAAGACCCTTGGGCAAACAGGAAACCCATAATACTTGGCTTTCCTCTTTCCTTTAGCTTTATAAATCACTCTGACTGCTCTGAAGTGGAAGAAACTAGCCACCCAAAGAAATGACCAGTGCCACGCAAAGGCTAGAAGGAAAAGCAATGAGTTTGGAACCAGGTAGATCTGGGGGCATGGCCTGGCCCTGCCCCTCTTTAGCAGAGGGACCTTGGGCAAGTCACATCACCTCTGTGAGCTTCCTTTCCTCCTCAATGAAATGGGTGCAGAAGAATTCCCCCTGTATGCCGACTTCCTAGGGCTTTGTGCAAAACCAGTAAAAATGTGTGTCCTGACCAATCATCGCTAGACTGAAGGACACAGAAGGCAGAGTTTGTACCTTCGGCCCCTAGTACAGGGCCAGGCACGCAATAGGCACTTGGAACCTAATGGTCAAAGAGTTGTTAAAGGCAACTGACAACAGCCTGTTGGAAGGGGAGGGTCCAGGTCACCCATGGAGTGGCCTGTTAGGGAAATCCTGCCCAGGGACCTCTTACAGTTCTACAAGATTCCAAAAAGAAAACCTAACTTGTATTCAGTTGGTCTCTTATTTTACCATGCACTTGCAACTTATTGACTCATCTTTAGCTTGTTTCCAAGAAGTATTCTTTGGTAGGAACAGCAGGCCGAGTATGCGTGATGTGTTTCCTTAGAAGGTAAGGGGCTGAGAAAAATGGGCCGAATTGGAGTCCTGAGGTCAGACTCTGTGTTCCAAGTAACAGAAAGTCCAAGGCAAACAATTAGGGGAATTAATTGGCTCATATAACCATGACTTTTAGAGAAAGGCTTCAGGCATGGCTGCATCAAGCGGCTCAACTGATGTCATCAAAAACTCAGATTCTTTGCATCTCTCTTTATTCCACCTTCCAAGGGGTTGCTTCATCTCCAGGCTCCACATAAGGCCCTCACCTCATACTCTCCCCGCCACCTCAAACCCTCACGACACACCATCCAGATGGAGAGTCTTCCAGCTTAAGCCAATCAGGACCCATCTGGAGCTGCTGAAATGGGATCAACCCCACAAAAGCACATGGCCGAAAGGGGAAGGGCCGCTTGCCAAAGGAAACCGTGGTAATGTTAAGAAGAAGGAATGGGTTCTGAGTGGCCAGATGTTACGACAGATACCCGCCACAGTCATCAGAGGCGAAACAGTGGAAAGCCAAAGAAACATCTGCACGGCACATTAGAGTGTGCATGTTCCTTCCCCCAAAGAAGCCAAAATTGGAGGCGGAATGGCGTTAACCATCCCTGATTTACAGATGAGGGCATAACCCTTGAGTATTCAGCCTCTCTGTGCAGAGTTAGAAACCCAGAGGGCCTGACCTGCGAGTATGGGGACCAATGTGGCTGAAGCCCCTCCCTTTATGAAGGGAGTGCTCTGTCCAGACATGAGCGGTCCCAAGGAGGTAGCGATCGCCTTGGGATCTCCATCCAAGAGGAGCTAGTTAGGGGACAGAGGGAGCAGCCTGACACAAGGACTGGTCATGAGGCAGCAGCTGGACACACACACAGTGGGAGTCCAGCAGTGCTCACAACCAGGACCCCAGCACAGACACACACAAAGGTGAGGTCACCGGCATGCTGACTCGGAGCTCCCTGTACCTGGGGTGGCCGAGGCATCAGGTCGGCCATCTGTGTCAGGAGTTGGTGTATGACTGGGATGGAGGTAGCAAGCACATTGGATGTGGAGCCAGACAGGCCTGGCCGCGATCCCAGCTCTCCCGTGTGGTTGCTGGGTGACCCTGCACCTACCTCCTCCTCTCTGAGCTTCAGTTGTCTCTTCTGACCTGGAACTGATCATTTCCACCACACAGGGTTTTGGAAGGCTGAGCAAAAAGCTCCCGGCACGCAGTAGGGGCTCCGGTGAGAGTTTCTCCCTTTCCCTCTTCATAAATGTCTTATTAATAGCTGTGTCTCCTTGGCCAAGGTATTTAACTTCCCGTCGTGGCACTTAGCACATAGTGCTGTGAGATTAGATCGATGAATGCACGTAAGGCATTCAGAGCAGTGCTGGGCACTCTCATCACTATTACTCTAGGTAACGTTTCTTGAGTGTTTAATATGTGCCAAACCCTGGGCCTTTATCTCATTGTTTATTGTCAAATTCTCATTCTTACAATAGCATAGCGATATAGGCACTCGCTGTGATGATCCCCTTTGGGGATGTGAGGAAACTGAGGCCCAGAAAGGTGAAGTGACATGCCCAAGATGAAGAAGCCGGTGAGCAGCGGAGCTCTGCTCAGCTGTGTGCCCTCGGTTTCTTGTCCGCGGGTCCGGGATAGCCCCTGCCCTGCTGCTTTCCAGAGTCACTGAGAAGATCAAATGCAGTAGCAGCCAGGAGCCTCTGCCGGCTGGAAGGTCCTCTGGGAATGTGAGGAACGCTGTTTTTTAAGAACCCAGCTGCAGAGAGCACTATCTCTGGGAACATCAGGGTACTTTCTGCTCCAATGAGAGCAGAGTGTCTGAAAGCCCCTTGCACATGCCACCCAGGGATGCTGCTTGTGTTGGCCACCACCCAACAGGTTACAAGTTCATGGCCCGTTTCCCCACACTCCAGAGCTGCCTCA
This sequence comes from Pteropus alecto, assembly GCF_000325575.1. NCBI lineage: Eukaryota > Metazoa > Chordata > Mammalia > Chiroptera > Pteropodidae > Pteropus > Pteropus alecto. Next base: position 12,705,036 of record NW_006443568.1, on the reverse strand, counting down.
GCCTCTTCTTCCAGGGCTCATGTGGGGCCATCTGTGGAATGGAGACTTCCTCTCCTAGGGTTGGGCTGCCAGGGCATGTGGGGAGAGCCATGGTGGTCCAGTGCCCTTTGAGAGGACCAGCTGAAGTAAGGGGTTGTGGAGTGGGGAGGGATGTGTGTGTCCAGGGTCACTGGTCTGGCTGGGGTTGAAGCCAGGTCTTGAGCCCAAGGTCCTCCACTCCCCACTCTACAAGACCCAGGTGCTTTTGCTTCAGGGCAGGCCACAGGTATGGGGCACAGCTTAGGGACTTGGACTCAGTCATTCTTAGGTGTGATTCTCGGCCACTCTCACACTGTGGCCTTAGCAAGTCACCTCACCTCTCTTCTGTAGAGATAAGGGGAAGCCCCACCCCATCAGGAGACTATGATGCATATACAATGAAACAACATTTGAGAAGACTATGTAGTGAGTATGACTCAGATAGTAGTTGCATGTAATCTATTCATCTACAGATACATAATGTTCATATTGCAGAGAGAACAAACATGGTTCATTTCCAGTCTTGCCCGCTGCTTGAGGAGTTAGTGAGGAGACCTATCCTGGCCACTGATGTGCTGTGTGACCCTGGGGAGGTCATGTACACTCTCTGTGGCTTCCTAATTGTGGATTATGAGAGCCAAGATGAGACAGCCAATCTCCTGGTACCAGAGGGGGTCCTGCTGCAGGGGTGCTGAGTGGAGAACCAGAGTATGGGGGGTGGCAACTTCTCAGAGAAACATAGTGCATGCCCCTTACCCCACCCAGCTTTCAGGCTTAACCTGGAACGAGGTGGCCTAGGACAGAACATGTCTTCTCCGTGGGCTAGTAGAAGCCTGTGTGCCCATAAACAGCCACCGCTGACCCTCTCCTGCCTGGTGTTCCAGCCATGAGACCTTAGGCACGGGATCTCTGGGCCCTGCCATCTCCTTCCACCTCCCTGTTGCCAGCTCTCCTCCCACCAGTTGAATTTTGACTAGCTTTAGTCCTCTGCCCTCAGAGCCAGTTTGTGGCATCAAGACTGTCCAGGCACCCCAGGAAGTCCCAGAAAACCCAGACCTTTGGGGCTTCTGATTCCAGCTCTACTGTGTGGCCTTGGACAAGTAGCAGACCATCTGAGCTTCGACATCTTTATCTGTAAAATGAGCTGGCGAGAGGCATGTGAGTGACACGGGGCATGCAAAGGGGCTACTCTTGACCAGGCCGAACTCAGGGAGCAAAGCCCTTTGTGGTTGGTTCCCATTGCCTCTCTGTCCTCTGTCACCATTGTCAGCTCCTGCCTTTCTCTCTG
>NW_006443568.1:12703479-12703697 GCF_000325575.1 Pteropus alecto | reverse complement strand
GGGTCCACCTGTCAGGAGCACCCTTTCTCTGTTCATCTCAACTCTCCCAGCCTGGCTAACCTCCCACCCACTCCATGGAACCTTCTGGGCCGACCCTGGAAGTTCTCTCTTTCTCTGTCCTTCAAGAGGAAAAGAAAGCATCAGACTGCCTGGTGAGTTGTTTCATCCCACACAAGTCTGTGTGTGTGTGTGTGTGTGTGTGTGTGTGTGTGTGTGTG
>NW_006443568.1:12698750-12703298 GCF_000325575.1 Pteropus alecto | reverse complement strand
ATGGAGATGCACAGCAGCCAGGTAGGCTTTTGGTTTCTAGAGTCTTAAAGCTAGAAAGACCTCACGAGGCCTCCCAGGTGAGCAGGTCTGTGGGAGAGCCCAAGGGTGAATGGCTGCCTGATGAGTGGGCAAAGAAGGGTCTGTCCATTCTCAGCTCCAGCCCCTCCTCTGTCCCACTTGCTCATCAGTCCATCTTCCGCTGCCCCATAATCACAGCCGCTGGCCGCCATTCGTTGAACACTGACCATGTCCTGGGCCCTGTTTTAAGCTTTTCCATATATTAACGCATATCATCCTTATATGAGTTATATGCCCTATATCCTTATATGCCCTATAGCTTCTATCAGACTCCCACTTTGCAGGGGAGAAGCCTGAGGCACAGAGGCGTGGGGTCACTGGCCCTGAGCTACCCAGCTCGAGCCAGGCAGAGGCAGGGTCTGAACCTGGAAGCTTGCTCTTACTGCTGCTGAGCAGCCTCTGCAGCCACTCACCACTGACTGCCCCCACCACCCTCCCACCGCCATCAGCAGGGCAAGATTCTTGTTCTCCAGGCGCTCACGCCATGGTGAAGAGGCAACACTAAGACTGATAAATGCAACGAGGTCTTAATCACCCGCCTGGGGTTCTGGCAGCTCAGGGAGGAGCTGTAACTGCCACCTGGGCTGGGACGGGGTGCAGAGCAGTCCAGCAGGACTGAGGCCAGGGCGGAAGGATGGTGGGAGGACTTTATCAGGTGGACAGCAAGGAACATTTCAGACCAAAGGACGCAGTGTGCAGAGGTACTGAGGCTCGAGGTGCTGGAGGGACAGCTGGTGTCTCATTAGAGCCCTTAAAGATGCATGGTTTGGCAGCAGACAGGCTGATACCAAGCCTCCTGGACACTCCCACGTCTGTTTTCTGCCAGGATGGGGTACTGTCAGCGGCTAGAGTTCTGAGCTGGGCTCTCTCACCAGCACCTGGCCCACTGCCCTCTGAGGAAGTTCCTCCTTGGGTCTGACCTGCAGCCCACTCTGACTACCACACATTTCCTCCTGAGCCCTTCACCCAGAGGCTGCTTCATGGCAGCCGTAAATAACTTCCGACAGTGAATGAAAAAAGTCTTGGCCAGCCAGGCTTGCCAAAGATACTGGGCGTGGCTGATAGAGGGATTCCATGTTCCCCGTCTCTGACTTTGCAGCCCAAACGTTCCTGGGTTGGTCTTCAGTAGTGCTCCCTCCCCGGGCAGCCGCTGCAGCCTCATTCGGTCTCGCAGGAGTCCCCCGACCCCCATCCCATTCCCCTCTCCTGCTGAGAGCACAGGGAGCACCCGGCACTTCTCTACAGCCACCGCTCCTTGAAAGAGCCAGGAAGGTCCAGCTGACAGCCCAGAGGTTCCCAGCCTGCTCTGGGCTGATTCTGCCTGTTCCCTGGAGAGTAGGAGCTGGGAGACCCAGGGTAAGTCTCTCCTCTTCTTGGGCCCTCAGTCTTCCCATCTGGGCAGTGAGATTATCTCTAAGGCAAAGTTTCCCAGGCAAATCTGCTTACCGTATGATTTGCCGGTGCCTGTCTGGAAGATTCCGACTGAGCAGATCTGGGGTATGGGTAACAGGAATTTATTTGGGGGGGTTGTTTTGTCTCTTGAATTTCTCTTTTTAAATTTGAATATAGTCCCTCCATTAAACTAAATCCTTCCCCACCCCAACACTCCCTTAACTCAATTCTTATCAGATCTTCACAACACTAGATAGGGTGGGGTTCATAGCCCCTGGATGAATTTTACATATGGTATATGTACTTTTATAGTATAATATACTTACATATAGTATATATACTTTTAACTCCCTGCCAGATCATTGTAAAGGAGATTTTCATCACCCCAGAAAGTTTCTTCATGCACTTCCCAGTCTATACTTCTCCCCAGGTAACCACTTGGGAATAGGACTCTGTCCACCCCAAGTGATTTTTGTGGTCTGGTACATTTGAGGAAATCTGCCTAAAGGACCTTCCCTACCCCAGATATTCCAGGATTGTGACTTCTAGACTGGGAGCTCCCTAATGACAAACTGCTGCCCCTCTGACTCCACTAGTACAGCTGAGAAGCACAAAGTGACACTCCTTGGATCTCATATCGATTTATAGACTGGGCAGGAGTGGAGCTCTAGAGGGCATCCAGGCCCAGGGGCTGGGCAGGGTGGGGAGCATCCCTGTGGTAGAGAGCCTAGAGCGGGGGTAGCCCCTGGCTAGGTCCCTATGCATAGTTTGGCTCAGCAATCTCCCTCCATGTGACCTTGGGTCATCTTCACTACAGCCCCCCCCACACCGCCGCCCCCCACCCCGGGGCCTCCATTTCCTCACCTTAGAAGAAGGACAACTGTATCTAGCACTCAGGGTGGTTAATGAGGGTTAAAATAAGCTCAGCTATGTCATACTCAGCACACCAGTGGGAGATGGATGCTCCATGAATAAGACAGTAGGCTCAGAAGTGCTTGGACGGACCCAACTTCACACGGCTGGGAAGTGATGGAGCTGGGGCTTGGACCAGACTTGCTGGCTGTGTGACAGCTGACTGAATGACTTTCTCGATAAGCCCCGATTTCCCCATATATCAGTGGGGCTCATGAGCCCTACCCTGCCTCGTAATCCTAGGATGTTGTGAGGATCTGATACAATTTGAGTGACGGGATTATTGAGAAAGAAAAAGGTTTAATAGAGTGATGCGACTGGTTTTCCTATTTTCATGGTGACCTCAGTGGCCTCTCTGGGGCCAGGAAGAGAGGACCTCTCTTGGCACCAAAAGGGTAAAGTCATCTCCCCTGATCTTGGGTACTTTGTACCATGGGATATGAAGTATGATTGAGAAAGGCCTGGCCTCAGAGGTACACAGCTGGCATTGCTCCCAGGCTATGTAGCGCTATAAATGGGGTGGACCAGCTGCTGCTCCTAGGGAAAAACGGACTCCAGCCAGGGGTTCCTTTCCTGCTCTGCTCTTATCCTCCAAGGTGCCAGCACAACGCTGGTACACAGTAGGTACTTTTCCCACCCTTGCCAGTCAGGAACCTCCAAGATGACAGAGACTGTCTGTCCTGTTCCCTCTGAGTCCTTTGTACCTGGAACAGTGCCAGGTACACAGCAGGCTCTCAGTAACTGTTTGGGAATGAAGAATGAATCAACAAAGGTGAGCGAACAATCATCAGGTGGGCAAGGACTGGGCTGGGGGAGGGGAGCTTCTTGCGCTATTCCCCTCCCATTTCATCCTTCCTGGGCTAATCCTCAAAGATTAACGTGGGGACAAAGCCAGGTCACTAGCCACTGACCCAGGGCTTTGGAGTGAGCGTCCGAGGCTAAGTGTGACCAGGCGTGTAGAGGGTTGCGGAGGCTGCGTCTAACGGCCCTCTTTGCCCCAAGATGGCCCTCCTGTCCCCGACCCTGGACACGGTCCTCACAGCGGTCCTCAGCCTCCTCCTCCTGGTACTGGCCTTGGGCCTGCAGTGCTTCTTTACCTGCCGCCTGGCCAGGCCCCTCAGGTAGGAGAGCGCACCCTGGACCGACTCCCACCCCTGCCAGCTTCCCCACCCTAAACGCCATTGGCTTCTGTTTGCTCTTGTGGGACAGCAGAAGGGCAGGCACTTGCCTCTCTCCCTCTCTGCTGCGGGGAAACTGAAGCCCAGGGAGCTCGAGGCAGCCTGAGATTGAAGGCTGAGGACAAGCTTTATTTTCCCCACCAGATCTATTCTACCGCACACCTCAAAACACCACCCCAAATACTGAGCTTTGGCTCAGTTTCCTAAACTGTAAAATGGGGCTAATGGCACTTGTGAGGATTAAGTGAGCTCGCAGTTGTAAACAGTTAGCCCAGGGCTGGGCACAAGAAACAGTAGTGATTTTATCAGCTCTATTATTCTGTCATTTGTCCTGGACCTTTTGAAACCCAGCCCAGGGCTGGCTTTTTGCCCAACCTCCAGGGCTCCCGTACCCTCTGCCCCAGGATACCGACTCAGTCCTCAGGGCCAAGGCCCAGCCCCTCGGCCCAGCCCCTCCACTCCCTTCCCTGACCTGCCAAGTAGCTGCTCCTTCTCCCAGGCTAGAGCCAAGCCAGGCCTTCTGCACACTTGTCATGAATAATCAGGGCACGTAGCTAGCTGGGAGCCTGGCAGAGACGCTCAGGCTGGGAGGTGGGGGCGATGGGGTTGGCACACACCCGCTGCTCCATTCTGAGCTGGTAGATCATTGGCAGAGGGTGGTGGGCAACCGGAGCCCCTGCAGCCCCACACTGGGCCCCACGGAACCCATCACTCAGAGCTGCCAGAGGACAGACTTGGAGCCTCTGAGTGGGGGCAGGGACCAAGAGGGGAAACTGGCTTCTGAAGGGTTTCCTGGATTCCCACCCTCTCTCCTTTCCAAGCAGAGGCAAAGAGAGAAGGCTGCTGACATTCTCCGGGACAAGCCAGTCTCAATGCCACATCCCTACATCCAGAATTCAGAACATTCCAGCCATTACCATGGAGTCTCTCATTAAGTCAGCATTTACAGAGCTGCTTCAGTGTGCATAGGGCTAGAGACGGATAAGAT
>NW_006443568.1:12690913-12698710 GCF_000325575.1 Pteropus alecto | reverse complement strand
CTGGTTGAGTCCTTTAGGTCTCCTGGGACACCCTTCACTTTTATTTTTCCGTATTACATGTTTATTTTGGACCCTAGGTACAGAGAGTTGAATAAGTCATACTTCTCAGTGCATGATGTGTTATTGTGAGCTCAGTTCTTGTTTTATTTATTCATTTTCCCCTTCATCCCTGCTACCTGTTCCGTGTTCCCCATGACCAATCTTATCACTCCCCAAAGGTCCTCATACTAATGTGTTTAATATACCCTTGAATTTGTATGTGTCCTTATAAATTATGCTGTGTTCTGTATGTGGGTGCGGCTTACATTTATATACAGAGAACTGCATTTTATTCTTTGCATTCTTCACTCGATTATGTATTTAAGCTCCATCTACACCACTGTTTTGACTTCTGGTCTTAAGATGACTGCCACACAGATCTTGCCGCTACAGCCCTCAAACTCAACATCACGTTGAGTTTGTTGCAACATCACGTTTTTTATTTTCCCCACCAAATCTATTCTACCGCACACCTCAAAACACCACCCCAAATACCGAAAGGCTAAATGCTTTTCCTCTAAGATTGGGAACCAGCCAAGGATGTCCACAGTTCAACGTGGTGCTGTAAATCCTAGCCAGTGCAATAAGGCAAGAAAAAGAAATGAGAGGGATGTTGATTGGATAGAGAGAACTAAAATTGTCCCTATTTGTCAATGACATGATTGTCCACATAGAAGAGGGCAAGGAATCCACATACATAAACACAAACTCCTAGAACTAATAAGCGAGTTTAACAAGGTCACAGGATACAACATTAAAACATAGAAATCAATTATATTTCTCTATACTAGCAATGAACATTTTAAAACAATGATATTATAACAGTGCCCTTAAAAGTGAAATACATCAGCACAAATCTAACAAAACACAGGATCTGTGTAATGAAGACTACAAAGAACTAAATGCATGGAGAGACATACTATGTTCATGATTGGAAGACTGAACATTGCAAATATATAAACCCAAATATATAAATATAATACCAATCAAACTATAGTGATGAAGGACAGAGCTGGCTGTCAGGTTTAGGGATGGGGGCTTATATGACTACAAAGAGACAGCACAAGAGAGTTTTTAGAGTGGTAGACTTACTGTATCCTGATTATTGTGGAAGGTATACAAATCTATACATGTACTAAACTTCAAAATATTCATTCTACAGTAGGGTAGCCAGAAGCCCCGCCCTTGTATGGGTCACCATTGGTGACCTCTTTGCTAATTTTGGAACCAGCAGCCCTGTAGTCAGAGTTCTGCTCTGCTACTCGCTTGCTTATAGTCTTGGGCGAGTCACATCTCCTTTCAGAGCCTTGGTTTTTCATCTACAAAGGAGGTCCCTCACGGGCCTTTTTCATCTTGTCTCTGTCCTTTATAGATTGTTTATATAAGTTCCCAGAGAGTAGTGTTTTTATTTTATTGAAATATAACATATATAAAAAAGCGTCCATATCATAAATTGACAGCTTGTTGGGTTTTCAGACAACCCACACAACAAACCAGCATCCAGATCCATCAACAGGGCTGCACCTCACAAGTCCCCTGTACCATAATTCATCTTCACCTCCGCCCCGCTGTAGCCTTTATCTTGTCTTCTAACACCCTTGGTCAGTTTTTATACTTCGTGTCTTTGGAATCACACTATATGGTTCCTTGGGTCTGCTTCCTTCACCTTTGCAAGATTCATCTATGTTGTCTTGTGGAGTTGTCCATCATTCCTTCTCATTGTTATGTAGATTTCCATCTTGTGAAACCCCACAATGTATCTATCCGTCCTGCTAAAGGTGGACACAGTTTCGAGGCCATTATGAACAGGGCTGATATAAACATTCTTGTACATGTCTTTTGGTGAACACCTGTATGCATTTTTCTTGGAGGTAAATGAGTTAGAGGGCATGTGTATGGTGTCAGCTCTGGCAGATGCTGTCAATTTTCCAAAGCCGGTCTATACTCCACAAGCAGTGAACGGATATTCTGGTAGTTCCACATCCTTGTCAACACTTGGACCTATCTGTACATACAAAGGAAGGATGTGGGGTGATTCTTCCCTTCCCCCAAAACTCCCTTAGAGCCCTGGCCTTCAGCTGAGTAAATAAGCACCGGAGTACAGACAAACAAGGCAAAGTCCTTGCTCTTAGACACTCTCAGTGTGGTGGGTGAGGTGAATCAGGAAATAATCATTACTTTCAAAATAGGGAGGTACATGCAATGTTTGAAATGGTATGAAGTTGAGGTAGTAGATTGTCATGAGTGATCATCCTGGAAGCTTCCTGAAAGAGGTGACTTTAGTTTTTAAACTATTTTGAATACTTTAATGTATTGATATTCTATATCAATGTGATAACATTTTTATAATAATAGGATTTACTCTAGAAACGTTTGGAAACTAAAGTAGAATAAAAAAAAAAGAAAAAGAAATTATCTGAAATCCCACCACTCAGAGTTAAGTGCTATAGATGTTAGATGCAGGGTATTTCCTTTCAGTTCGCCCCCTCCTCTCCCTCACTGCTCAGCTGGGTTTTTAAGGAGCCAAGTGGATAAAGAAGGGGATTGAAAAGCACAGGGCTTGCAACTGGTCACACGTCTAGTAATGCTGGGTGTTTTGTGGGGTGTGATGCCTAAATCCTCTCCTCTGGGCACTGGAGTGCAGCAGCTACATTTTTATGGTTGAATCAAGGTAACTTTTTCCAGTGGTAAAGTGGTTTCTTATCTATCTCAACACTCTTAACGGTAGAATATTGCTCATCTCTGCTGTTTCTCATGTGAAAAATAATAAAAATGGAGCCACTTCAAAATGGAGTCGGAGCTGCCATCCCAGAAGAACTGCCTTTGCATGTCTTACTCCTCAAACCTTTGCAATGTTAAAACTGGACAAAATAACCTTCGGACTGAGCCTAAAGCAGCATTGTATCCAAATAACTGTTTGCAAAGATAACAGGAAAGCCAAGTCATAATGACTATGAAAATTAATGACATTCTTTAGAATTATCATCGCTGTGAGTTTATCTGCACCTATAGAGAAATTTCTTCCTTAGTGGATGTCCACCCATAGAAATTCCTTCTATTCATGTAATTATTCCCCTTCCCTTTCTCATAAATACTCCATTGCCTTCAACTCCTAATCTGAATATTATTTGGGTTTCTACCTGAATCGGTGCTTCCCAGAATTGCAGTTCTTTTTGGATCTCAAATAAATGCTTGTTGCCTCTCACTCTGACGTTTTTCAATTTTTAAGTTAACACACAACAAGTGGAGTAACCATTTTTATCTTGGTAGAAATAATAAAGTTATTTCCCAGTGAAACCCTTGCCATTTAAAATTCCTTATCTGCCAGCAACATTTGTACACAACGGGATTAGTACCTTTCTCGGCTGCCTCGTGAACCTAACAGGATGACCACAATTTGAAAGTGTTCCTGTGCCCTTAATACACGCTTATTTTAGGAGATTTGTAAAGTTCAAAAAATAAAAATAAAAAAGAAGAATTGATCATTCACAGTCCTACCGCTCTGAGAAAGCCACTGTTAACATTTTGGTGTATTTTCTTCTAGTCTTTTTTTTTTTTTTTAATAACATTTCCAAAAATATTATAAAGGTAACATCTCAACACAGAAGAAAATTTGGGAAATGCAGAAAAAATAATTGGAGTCATCTGTAATGTTACTATCCAGAAATGGCCACCCTTACTTGCTAATCTTTTCTTGTATGTCACTCCTATAGTTTTTATATCTCTCACTATAAATGACAAGTTCTGGAAGAGAATGTAGCAAATGTAGATGTCCTACAACAGAAAATGTAGGTGTTGCTCTAAGAAAGGGTGGACTCTTTTTGCCTCTGATGTGCTTGGGACGCAAGTAATTAAAAGGCTTAAGACTAATGTTCTAGAACAGTGCTTTTCAAGGTGTGGTCCAGGAACCAGCAGCAGGGGCATCACCTGGGAGCTGGTTGGAAATAAAATCAGTCTCTGGGTGAGGCTGGGGGTAGGGAGCAGAATCTGTTTTAATAAGCCCTCTAGGAGATTCTGGTGCATGCTACGGTTTGAGAAGCATTTCACAGAAAGACTGAACTCTGGTGGGTCTGGGCTTCAGACAATTAAACGTGAGAGTTCACTCGGGAAATGAGAAGGAGCCACTTTACAGCATGGCACTCATTTAGACTTCTACAACGGTTTGCGTGATAAGCTTCTTGAAGTGGGGCCATCTAGGTTTGTTTCCCAATGCCTAGCCCCAGGCCCGGCCTATAATAGATAATCAACAAATGCTTATTGAATGAATCAGCAAATGAATAAGTGAATGAATAAATGAACTCTGGAGCTGTGCCCTACATGGCCTTTTTTTTTTTTTTTTTTTTCATTTTTAGGATCGGAACATCGCCTAACATCAGCTAACGGCTGACTGCTGCCAGCCCACCCCATCTCGTCCACATCGATTGTACTTCTGGGCTCCAGAGAGAGAGAGAGCAGGTCTTGGAGTGAACCATGATTTCACCATTCTTAGTGCTGGCCATTAGCACCTGCGTTACCACCTCCTTAGTGCCAGGTAGGATTGGAGGGTGGGGCACAGGCAGAGGGATGGGAGACCTGGTGCAGGTGGAGTAGGATGAGCTCAGTGTCCACGTCCAGGGTCATAGAACCATCCCAAGTATTTAAGAGCTGGAAACAAATGTTCAAAACGGGAGATTCCGGCTCTGGTACTGCATGTGCTGGTGTTGTAGGTCAGTCTCTCCCCCTTTATATTTTCCTGTTCTTTAACTGGTGTTTCTCTTCTCTCTAACAATCCAAATATAACTTATTCTATAAACTCCTCCAAGTCTTGGCATGCTTAGTCTTCTGTTGTTGGTTTCGTCTGCTTAACTCATGGAGTAGTACGCTTCCTTGTGGTTTGTGATTCTTGCTTGTGAACTCATCTTCAACAGGAGTTCTTGTTTTTTGTTTTCTCTCGGAAACTCATATGGACGTGTGGTATTGTATTTGATTTTTCAACTAATTTTAGATAAGTTTTTATATTAATTTCTCAGATTGAGGTTCTTACGCTACAAATTCAGACCCCACTTAGACCTGGCTTTGATTTGGAGTAGCCTGGTTTGCCTGCCATAGCTCCAAGGCCAAATGTGCTCATTAAAACAGCTTCAACCTAGACCTGCATCTGGCCTGTCACCTCAAGGGTCCCTCAGAATTAGCTCCTGTTTACCACTCTGGTTTTGAATTCCCTCTTAATTTCTGCCTCCTGGGGATAGCCCTTCCCTCTTTTCTTCCTTTTTCAAGCTACGTAATGTTTTTGATTTTTTTTTTTTTCCCCAGCATTTCAGTATCTGTAGTTGTAGAGGGGAGCCCTCCTTGGCTCAGTCTATTATGAGTCTGCAAGCCCCCATTTATTATTCAAGTAAGATGGAGTCTTACTTTCTCCATCTGTTCAATGGAGATAATAATTCTCCTCCTTTAGGCTGCGATGGGAATGAAGGGGACGGTCACTGTGTCTGGCAGGGCAGTGGGAGCTCTTAGGAAGAATATTTTTCAATGGATTAGGATATTGGGATACAGAGAAGGACTGACCCTCCCAAATCGCACAGCAAGTCAGTAGCAGAGCTAAGAATAGAACCTGAGCTGCTGGATTCCCGGGCCATCGCTTCCTCTGAGATCCCATGATACATTTCGGTGTGTATTCTTGGGAACCCAAGGTCACTCTGGGACGGAGTCCCTGCTTCTTCAGCATTCGCCACCCACCTGGGTAGAAAGTGAGCAGAAGGATGAAAAGCGAAAGAACGAAAAAGTGACAAAATGAAAACTCTTCAAATAGTGAGCAACTAAATTTTTCGAATCTGCTTCATTTTAGCCCTTCTGATGGATGTGTGGTGGCAGTACATTGTGTTTTCTTTCTTAAAAAAAAAAAAAAAATCAGGTATAACTCACACTAAACTAAACAAATCTTTCATATATAGCTTGATGAGTTTTTACCTATTTTTCTATACCTGTAACTACCACCCAGAATCGTAAAGAACATTTCCTGTCCTGGGACACCAAGGGCTTTCTTGAGCCCCTCCCGACCAAGCCCACTCTCTACCTTTAAGCCAGGGAAGTGACTAGGCCTACTCCTGTCACTATAGGTGAGTTTCGCCCGTTTTGAACTTTGTATAGATGGAATCATACAGCATGTACTGATCAAGTACTCTATGTAGCATTGTATCATGAGCATTTGCATATGTCATTTAATGGTCTCTGAAAACAGTCGCCTCCAGATACTCCATTGTCCAAAGCCATCAATGCTTAAATTAGTTCTCTGACAATGAAGTCAGACAACCACTGAACCATTTTGAGGAACAAGCCCTGGGATGGCTCTGTTGAAAAATACAAAGGCCCTTGCAGGGAACAAACACGGGGAATTCGGCAAACTGCTAACGGAGATTTTGGGGAGAAGAAATGACAGATGCAAGGCAGGCTGATTGAAGGGGCGTCTGCCCCTTCAAGGGCTAGGGGAGGGCATGTCGTAGGTGGTCAGGATGGGTAGGAGTTCACCCAGATGGCGCCCAAATAGCCAAAGCCTTGGTTGGCACCGTGGTGTGTGTGGAGGAAGGCAGGAAGGAGTAGGAACCAGCCCTGAGCCAGGGGGATCCCTGATCAAAACCACGGTCCCAGGCTTTATCTCGTTTAATCCTAAAACCGCTTGTAGATAACTATGTTCTCCCATTGTCCTGAGTAGAAACTCCAGTGAAAGGAACTTGCCTGTAGGCACCAGCTAAATGGAAGGGCCAGACTACACCTGGGGACTCTGTCAGGAGGGTCTAAAATTGGTGAGCTCAGTAGATACCCTCAGAAGAGAAAGGTGCTGCTGGGGCTGCCAGGGGGGAGGTGGTGGGCTAAGAAATTGTGGGTGGGACTGACATAAGGGGAGGCCTTTGGGGGTAGGGGCGTAGAGTGTGGGTGGATCCAAGGCTGGAGGTCAAGAACTGCTTCCTTCTGTCTCCTTGCCCACCTGAGGCAGGAGCACAGACTCATAGATGTGTGGGTTTCCTGTTCCTCTTCAGTGACTCTAATCTTAGGGCCCTAAGTTTCATTTTGTAACTTAGCAGAGGAATAATGATAACCACCCCATAAGGCCATGGGAGGTGAAGGAGCTGTTACTGTGTGTGAAGCACCTGGCCCTTGCCTGAAAACCCCGCTATGAGAAAGACCTGTGCTCTTACCCACAGCCGTCCTGAAAGGCAGCGTGGGCCTGAGCTGGGCCAAAGGATGAGGATCGTGTCCTCAGCCCCACGCAAGGAACACAGCCTTGGACATGACCCTCCCACCTCTCCTGGCTTCAGCCTTCCCTTCTATGCCATGGGAGGCCATTGAAAGAGAGAGTCCCCGAGGAGCTTTTATCTCCAGGCTTCTGTGCTCCGATGGGCAGGGGTGATGAGGAGAGCCCAGCAGACGGTGGGAAGGGCCCTGACCCCGTGGACAGGGATCCTGGGCCTCTGCTTGGAAGAACAAGGAAGCCCAGGTCTGGCGATGGAGTTATGAGGGGCAGACGGAGTGGGCTTTTGAACCTCTCCTGTGAGTCAGGTGTCACATGCCTTATCTAATCCAGTCCTCATAAGACCCTGAGAGGAAGGTATAAACAACTATTTGAAGGTGAGGAAACTGAGACTCAGGGAAGTGACTTGTCCCCACAGCTGGCACTTGGCACAGCAGGGGGTTTAATTGAGGGCTATGTTCTTTCCACTGGAGAATTGACTACTGGAAGACAGGTGGGCAAGAGAGGGAGAGAGATAGAGAAGAGCGCATTCC
>NW_006443568.1:12637840-12690897 GCF_000325575.1 Pteropus alecto | reverse complement strand
GTGAAGAAAGTGCTCATTTATCCTAACAGGAGGGCGATTATGTGTGGCTACTTTCAATTTGGTGTGTTAAACAAAAGGCGAGTCTTTAAACAAAAGGCAAGTCTTGCTTTCCAGCACTGCTATTAACACTGTCACTAAGTCAGTTTCCTGCTAAACCTACTTTAATGAGTAAGCCAAGCAGTTTATAATTGATGGCTGGATACGTCTGGAGACTCCTGCAGTTGAAAGTAGTTTGTTCTCCTAACCGGCTTAAACATTAGCCTCCTAATTGTGCTAGCACAATTCATTTGCTGCCTTAGCAGAATGTCTCTCTACTGAGAGGAAGGAAAGAGCCTGGGCTTGGGAGCGAAGCCCAGCTCTGCCAGCATCTGCCAGTGCTGTGTGGCCTCGGGTGAGTCGCTTGGTATCTCTGAGCCTTGGTTTCTTCATTCTGTGCTGTCGGGAGACAACCTGGGGTCTGCTGGCTCGTTTGGAGAATTGGACTGGCATATGTTTACAGATCACGTGATGGCTGTCAGATGGGCAAATACTGCTCCCTCCCCAAGTCCTGGCGCTATGCCCTCAGGCATGGGAAGTTAGGGTATCCATAAGTCTGGGGATGAGAAGCTGTCCCCTCCCCTGCCAAATAATTCTGCCTCACTGTCTATACAGAGAAAGAGAAAGACCCCAAGTACTGGAGAGACCAAGCTCAGCAGACCCTGAAAAATGCTCTGAAGCTTCAGAATCTCAACACTAATGTGGCTAAGAATGTCATCCTGTTCCTGGGAGATGGTGAGGCCCAAGGGAGGGGCTGGATGGGGCACCTAGGTAGGGGCCCACGGAACCAGGTGTGTCGAAGAGGCTGGACCTCTGGGCGGCATGTTTAAGAAGATGCGGGGGCAGGCTGTGGACTTAAGAGGTTTGCTGTGCCATGTGGTCCTCTAAGGGTCTGGGTGGGGGGTGGGGGAGGTAAGGGGCTGCCCAGTCACATTTACAGAGACATGCTCTGGTGCCCACTGCTCAGCCTGCCTTGGCACCAAACTAGAGAGGTATGGGTGTCCGAGAAGACTGTTTGGAGAGGCAGGAAGCCTGAGAGACTGAGGCCTCCCTCTACCCGCCACAGGAATGGGTGTCTCCACGGTGACGGCCGCCCGCATCCTCAAGGGTCAGCTGCACCACAGCCCTGGGGAGGAGACCAGGCTGGAGATGGACAAGTTCCCCTACGTGGCCCTCTCCAAGGTGAGCTCCAGCCCCAAGCCCGCTGGGCTCAAGCCTCCCACTTCTCAGCTTGCCAGGCTGCAGGAAAGGGCGGGGGAGTGGGGTCTGCTAGGTTTCTCAAGCCGCCTTAGGCCCTGGCAAAAGCGGTCGGCCCTCCTGGGGTCTCCGTGGCTCCACTGTGAAATGCCAACAGCAGCAGCTACTTCCCAAGACTATTTTGAAGGTTTTAGCTCATTGATTTTGAAAAATCTATTGAAGAGTGATGTACACAGAGGAACGTTCACAAGGGCACAGCTTGAATTTTCACAAACTGCGCTTGTTGGTAAGACCAGCTCCAGGTGGAGAAACTGACCGTGACAGCAGCCAGCGGCCCTCCTGAGCGCCCCCTCCAGGCCCTAAACCCCTGCGCCCCACCCCGACTTCCATCACCATAGATCGGCTGTTCTCGCTTTTGTCCTTGATGTAAATGATGGAGTCGTGCAGGACACACTCTGCTCCCAGCGGTCCTGTTGCCCTTGTGCTCTACCAGGGTGGTTCGAGAAGTTAGTTTACTGGTGTAAAGCGGTCGCTATTGTTTGTTACCGGTGTCGTTATTGTTGGTGGTCATTCTGTAATGGAGATCCTAGACGCTCTGGGGAAGGGCAGGGGTGCGGGGAGCAGGGACTAACTGTAGCGTTTTCGTGCCTTCAGGGAGCTCTCAGGTTGGCCAGGAAGGGCGACAGTGTCAGCGTCTCTCCTGGACGTCTGAGCGTATGGGAGCGGGGAGGGCCTCTTCCTCGTTTCCCCATTCTAGATCCTGCCTCCTCATCGCTTCCCCTCCCCTTCCCCCAGCCAGGCTCTCCCACTCCTTCAGGGACCCCCTCACTCCCTTCTCCAGGACTCACCTGCCTCCCGCTCCCCCTCAGACCCAGGGAGAGGCCTGAGCTGACCCAGCCCTGCTCCTCTGCCAGATGTTTCCATGTGTTGGAGAGTTGCCTTCTTGCCCCTTCCTGCCGCCCTGGCTGCTTGGGCAGAGGGCGTGGGGGTAGAAGGCAGATAGCTAGATCATCCTGTGGCTCTGGGGGCACCATGGTGGGTAGCAGGGCTCAGGCAAGGCTGTGAGAAGCCTCTCTGTCTCCCTCATGCCCCGGGCGCCATGGCGTGGGTGGGGGTGGGGTGGGCAGCAGTTGGGGGGCCAAGGCCTGGCCGTCTCCTGACCCTCCTTTCCCACCTGCAGACATACAATACCAATGCTCAGGTCCCTGACAGCGCAGGCACCGCGACCGCCTACTTGTGTGGGGTGAAGGCCAACGAAGGCACCTTGGGGGTGAGCGCAGCCACCCAGCGCTCCCACTGCAACACCACTCAGGGAAACGAGGTCACCTCCATCCTGCGGTGGGCCAAGGATGCCGGTGAGCGGGGTTGGTGGCAGGGGAGGAGGGGGCCCAGCTCCGCGACCTGTCTGGGCCTCGGTCTTCCAAACTGTGCAATGAGAAGAAGATAGAAAAAGATGCTGTCTGGGCCTCTGCCAGCCCCAGTGTTCTGGGAGTCTGTGAAATATTCACGGGATCCAGTCCAGGACAGGGCAGGCCGGTGGTTTAGAAACCCACTCCAATGTGGGTTCTGGTCCTGGCGCAGGTCCCTGAGTCTACTCATTTGACTCTAAGATGGGCACAAAAACGGCCCCCTCATAGGCTGGGTGTGAGCAAGGCAGGGGGCGCAGCGCAGCACCAGCCCCGTGGGGGTTCAGTAATGCCCCCCGCTCCCTTCCTACTGGAATCAGGAGGCCCTGGCCCATGCCCCCAGGAACTTTAGAGTCTGGGGATAAGACCGATTGACACAGGCGACAGAACCACACCACTGGGAGCCCTTAGGAAGGGTCCCCGTGTTCTTGCAGGGCACCTGGAGGGGGGACTTCCTGTGGGAGTGGGGTTCCGCAGGGTCCTGGGTGGAGGGGAGAGCTCCAGCCCAGGTGCTCAGGGCTCAAGGGCCCGCCGGTTACAGAGGAAGAGCATCTGAGCTGCCAGGGGATTTGGGAGCCACTGTCTCTCACTTGAGTGACTGACATGGAGACTGAGGCCCAGGTGGTCAGTGTAACTGACAGGAGGCCAGCCTTTAGCTGGAAGAAGGTGGGAGAAAAGAGCTTGGACGGCCCATCTCCGGACAAAGCCAACCCCTCCTCTCCCACACCCCAGGGAAATCTGTGGGCATCGTGACCACCACGCGAGTGAACCACGCCACCCCCAGTGCCGCCTACGCCCACTCCGCCGACCGGGACTGGTACTCCGACAACGAGATGCCTCCGGAGGCCCTGAACCAGGGCTGCAAGGACATTGCCTACCAGCTCATGCACAACATCAGGGACATCGAGGCGAGTTCAGGGGATGCGGCCAGGGCTTGTGAGGCAGGGCCTCTGGTGCACCCGAGGCCTCAGGTACAGGCTGGCGCTGGAGAGACAGCTCGGCCCGGCTCCCCACACACCTGGGAGGGCTCCCAGCCCATTAGGGGCTTTGCGGTCGGGGCAGGGAGGCTCTGTAGGATTTCTCTGCGGTGGAGCTGAGGGATAAAACCTGATGTGGCCTCCACCCTACCTCAAGGACCAGGCGCCCAGGGATCATTTTGTAAATTGGAACCTGGCGCTGTACCCCCACGACATAGGAGGAGAGGGTGGCAGAGCGGCCATCTCAGGGAGTAAGTACCTGCCCTGTCCGTTCCCACATGCATAGACAGGTACGTGGCCCGTGGACTCAACCATCATGCCCAGAGAAAAAGTGATGTAGACAGTGGTTAGCACAAACTCTCAATTTTAAAATTCCTGGGTTCAAATCCTTGCCTTACTGTTTGCTAGCCCTGTGACCTTGGATCAGTTATGTAACCTCTTCGAACCTTCTCCCTTACAACCTCTTTGTAAAGAGTACCTACCTTGTAAGCCCAGTTACAAGATCTGAATAAAATAATCCCTGTGGAGTTTAGCATAGGGCCTGACACCTAGCGAGTGCTCAGGAAGTGGTAGCGTTATGCATGAGCCGCTTGTCCTTGCCCCGAAATACAAGATTTGAATATTGAGCAGGTTCGTGTATGTAGGTGAGCCCACACAGCTGAACATCGTCCACCTGATGTTTAGGTGGGTCCCCATTCTCTCTTCTTAAATGAGAACCTCTGGCTTGTTCCTTTTCAGGCTCTTGTCATTTACTGTGGGCCGAGGCAGGGGTCTGGTAGGGGGACATGGGGACTTTGAACCCCTGAGCCTAGAGTGAAGGTTCAGTGAGGCTCAGAGGAAGCCCCCAGGTCCTGCCTACCCCTTGCCTCTGTTTCTAACCCCACCAGACAAACTCACTGGCTCCTGGCCCCACCCTCTCCCCCACATGTAAACTCCCAGTTTTTAAGTGTCACCTGGCCCCTCTGTCAGCCCATGACTTCCCTTTTCCGAATAGTGGACCGAACACGTCTTTCAGGACAAACGGTCCTGTTGACTGCTCCCGGCGAGTGTAAATTCGAGGCAGAGCCACTTTCCCGACTGCTTCCACCTGTCTCGCATCCTGGGACAAGTCGCTTTTCTTCCCGGAGCCTCCGTTTCCCCACCTGTACAATGAGAACAGAGAGCCCCACCTGCCCCCCCACTGAAGGCCGAGATGAGGTCATGGATGCGAGAACGTTTGTTGTATGAGCACAGGGTGTAATTACGGGGCTGCTCCTCGGGGAGATTTGGCAGGAGCAGCCTGAGAGGGAGACAGGAGCTGGAGAGATTTCTCCGGTGGGGGCGAGGGGCGGATTGGGGGGTCCTCAGGGGCCACTGGGACATGAGCGAGGGCGAGCGTGAGGAGGTGGGGCCCCAGTGAGCACAGCCCCTGCCCCTTTGATTTTCTCTTTCTCCTCATCCTTTTTTTTCCCTCGTCAGCCCCGCATCACCACCACCCCGAAGCCCCCCAGCCCCAGGCTGTACATGAAACAAAAATCCTGGTGTCCGCCCTGAAAATAAATATCTATTGCTAAAAAAAAAAAAAAAAAAAAAAAAAAAAAAAAAAAAAATACAAAAAAATAAATAAAAGAAAGAAAGACACAAACCCAAACCCCAAAGCCAAACAGCAAGTCTGTTATTTGGGAGTTTAATGAGCCCGTGTGAACTCTCTGCTAGGGCTGGAAACGAGGAGGCTCCAGGCAAGAAGATTGGGGGCTTCATTTCCACTCTGAAAATACCAAGGGGTCAGGTTCTGTGGGAACAATGTGGGGGGGCAAGGGGCCAGTGACTCGGGGCCCCTTCTCCTCCTTCCTCCCACAGCCTGCCCCACCCTGAGCTCCTGGCTGGTCAAGCAGTAAGGAACTTGCCCCTATGGAAATAATTTCGTCTCCAATTCCTCATGCCAGTGACAATACCGCCCTCCCCCCCCGCCACCATGGAGGCCACCCCTGGGTACCAGGACGGCACTGTGTTATTGCATGTCCTCCTGTGGCAGTCCTGTGGCTGTGGCAGTCCCGTGGGTGGGTATCGTTTCTATTGTATAAGTAAGGAAACTGAGGCTCACAGAGGAGAAGTGACAGGCCCTTGGTCCAGAAGGGATAGAGTCAGGATTCAAAGCTTTGTCCTCTGTAGTTCCCCACGATCCAGGCTGGTCCTGGGCTGCCTTCCCCACCTCAGCCTGGGCCTGGACTCCCCGCAGAACCTGGGGTTCCCAGGAGGAAAATGAAGTGGCCGGAGACAGTGGATCCGAGGCCCACCACCGCTGGGCTCTGCTCTCCCAAGGTGTCAGCCAGGGGCGGTGGCCTGGGCTGACGCCTGTGGTGACAGGAGGACACCGTTGTGGTGGTAATTGTGGGCGGCAGCTGTTATGCTCTTGGCTCTGTTTTAAAAATAGTCAGGACTTCAAACATGGACTCCCAAGGAAAACAAACAGTCCCACGTCCCTCTGCCCACGCAAGCAGCGTGGTGATGTAAAATTAGCCTGGCGGTGACTACACAGCCGTGGGCGCTGGCCCGCTGTTTGCCCAGGCTCCCAGCTGGGCTGCCCCAAGACCTCCCTGGCCGAGGCCTCCGGCCCGCAGGCACTTTGCCTCTCGCTGTGGGAGACGAGGCTCTTGGAGTCTCCGTCCTTGGTTCTGCGGGCACAGCAGGGCCCCAGTGCCAGGGTCAGAGAAGCCTTGGGTTCGAATCCTGGCTCTGCCCCTTGCTGGCTGTGTGGTCTTGGGGGAAGACATCTCATTTCTGCGCTCATTCTTTTATTTGGAAAACGGGGACACAGGTTCCCTTGTGGCCCTGGTGCGAGGTTGAGTAAGATAAAGTGTGTGAAGAGCTTAGTGCCTGACACACAGTGAGTACTCTATAGGAGGAATTATATTTACACAAGTGGGAGTTATGTGCCAGGCTTCTGGAAAGCCAGGAAAGGGAGGTTATCGGGAGCTCCGATATTTCACGCAGGAGCCCAAACCCCAGTCCCAGTTGACTCATGACGTCACCTCTCCAAGTCAGAAGAGGCTCCGGGAGGGCAGGGTGGACTGAACCCAGGACCCCTCAGACTTGAGAAGCATCCACAGCATCCCCAGGCGGGGACCACTGGGGCTTCTGGATGTCTTAGAACTGCAGAGTACTGATGGCTCCTGTCCCCTTTAGGTGATCATGGGGGGTGGCCGGAAGTACATGTTTCCCAAGAATAGAACGGATGTGGAGTATGAGATAGACGAGAAGGCCAGGGGCACGAGGCTGGACGGCCTGAACCTCATCGACATCTGGAAGAGCTTCAAACCGAGGCACAAGGTAGCCCGCTCAGGGGCCAGAGGACTGCAGGGTAGCTTGTGGTGGGAGTGGTGCTGGGGTAGCCTTCTTTGAATCTGTTTCCTCTTCTAAAATGTGGGCATAATTTTCACCTCAATGGGCTCAAATGGTCTAATGGATACATGAATGGCGCACAGTAGGTGATCGATCAATTCCTTCCTTTAGGGGAGGGCAATAGAAAGAGCTAGGTGGCAAGTGGGGAGGGTGCGCCAGGAGCAATATGCATGGCCTTTCAGTCCACTTGAGCCCCTACTGTGTGCAGGGTCCTTGGCTGGGCATGAGGTCCAAAGGAGGAATCGAATGGTCAAAAAACATGGAGCATTGTGATTGGATGGTGGGATGCCCGGGTCCTACGGGAACCCAGAGAAGACAGACCACAGCGGGGGCCTGAGAAGGCCTGGCAGGGGGAGGTGGGGGTGGAGGAGGCAGCCCTGGGAGGGTCTTGCAGGCAGAGGTAGCAAGGCGCGAGGTAGAAGCCCTCCACAGCGAGTTGGCTTTGGCTCGGGCGAGGGCACGTGCTGGGGGAGGGAGGCTGGAGCGTGGGAAGAACCCGAGCTCTGGTTCCTGGAGTGGCTCTGGCCTTTTAAATCTGTGCTGCTGGCCACTGGGCCTGGGGCCGCTGGGGTCTGGAAATGACTGTGGTCAGGGCTGAAGACAGGGAGAGCAAGCAGCCTGGCAGCCACTTTGATGTCACTCTGGGGTTAGATTTCCGAGGGTTCCAGGGCTGGCCCTCGGGGAGGCCTTGTGGGCTGGTGCTGGGCCAAGAGTGAGTTGGGGGCAGGGGCTGGGAAATGGCCCCCACGGGGTTGATGGGGGTGCGACTGAGCTGCTTTGAACCATTTCCATTCCTTCTGAGTCAGCTCAGGCTGGGCCAGAGCCACCCCCCGGCCCAAGCCAGAGAGACTGCACCTCTCCCAGACTCAGTTTCTCTTCCTGGAACATGGGACCAGAGCCAAACCCTTCTTGCCCAGGCAGGGTGCTTACCCTGGAGCTCAGACTATACCCCAAGAGGGAGGAAGAGGGAGGAAGAGGGCCCACAGCACTGGACCGGACCAGGTGTCACTGTGGGGCCCCAGAGAGGCCATACATTCCTTGAAAATCATGCCTTAAGAGTAGATTCTAGAGTGTCTCACTTTTACTGCCAAATAGCTATGTCATCTGTGTATCTCAGTGTCCTCATCTGTAAAATGGGAATAATACCTACCTTATAGGGCTGAGGTGAGTATTAATTGAGATGGGAAACAAGGGAGGGGGTGGGAGTGGAGGAACAGAGCCCCATTTTCTTAGCCTTCCCACCCTCTTTCCCCATAACAGCCCCTGAGATTTGAAAACCACGGACCCTCATGCCATTGCCCAGAGAAGGCAAGGGAGTCTCCTGAGGACACACAGCTGGCTCCTGGCAGAGTTAGGGCCCCCAGTGGGCCCTGAGTCCCTGCATTAGAATTGCCATTTATTCGTCGTTTCTTGAGGGCAGGGAGGGACGGTAGGGGCTCAGGGAGGGATTGTTAAAGGACTGAAGGAAACAAATACACGCCCCAGACTCAGAGCAGCTGAAGTAGGTTCTTCCAACTCCCCCAGCCCCAGCACGGCTGACACAGGCCCTTCCTCCTAGCATTCCCACTACATCTGGAACCGCACCGAGCTCCTGGCCCTCGACCCCAACACCGTGGACTACCTCTTAGGTAAGGGGGTCGGGGGTGGGTGCCCTGGGGTGAGGGCTGCGTGATCCCTGAGGGCAAGGACCCAGCCCGCCTCCTTACTTAGTGACCTTTGCCCTCGGGCTCCAGGACCTGGGAGGGGTGAGGAAAGGGTTCTGGTTCATAGAACTTCAGGCTGAAATATGCTGGCTGTACAGGGTGAATAACCCCCCTGAGCACAAAGGGAAACCGAAGCTCAGAGAAGGGAGGTGACCTGAGGCATGCCCAGGTGAGTCTGAACCCCAGAGGGAGCTGGGATGTCAACAGATCTCAGGCTGCAGAGCAAGGGGGCCTGGAGGCCACTCTGCTGTGTGGCCAGGTCAGAAGCCAGATAGATTTTCTCTGCTGGTCTTGATTGGGGGTTTTCATCTCCTCCCCAGGGAATGGGGAGCAAGGGTGGGGCCCAAGGGCAGCTCTAGGCCAGGTGGAATGAGACCTGAGCACCGCTCTATGGACGTCTGGATCCCCTTTCCCACCTGGCTGCTGTGCCCAGCAAGTGGTGGCAATATCTCCCACAAACCTTTCCCAAGGAGCTCAGCCCCCAGGTCCTGGTGTGTCATTGGAGATTATGGGCTCAGAGCTGGGTGCCTGGAGAATCCCCCAAATACACGCACACACACATACACACACACACAGCCCTCTACTCACCTGCGTCAGGTGGAACAGACCCCATACCACACACAGTCTGTACAGAGCTACACATGTGCCCATAGAACATGACAGTTCACTCATGCGTCTTAGAGCCAGAGTGCTGGTTTCAAATCCAGCTCCTACCACCTATGAGCTGTGCAACCTTGGGCAAGCGATTTCTCCTCTCTGTGCCTCAGTTTTCACTTTTATAAACTAGGAATAATGATTCTTCTACAAAATGGGGGTAACGATACGGCCTGCTACAGGGTTGTCATGAGGATTAAATGAGCTAATGCATTATACAGGTTGTCTGTTGCTGCATAACAAATTGTCCCAAAACTTAACAGTTTAAAATAAGAGTGAACATTTATTACTTCACACAGTTTCTTTGGGTCAGGGATTTGGGAGCAGCTTAGCTCGGCCTCTCATGGGGTCATAGTTGTCTGAAGGCTTGGCTGGGGCTGGGGCTTCCAAGATGGCTCCTTCGCATGGCTGATAAGTTGGTGCAGGAAGTTGGCAGGAGACCTCAGTTCCTTGCCATAGGGAATCTCTCTAAATCCAAGAATGTGCAAGGCAGAAGCTGCAGTGTCTTGTGCCCTGGCCTGGAAGTCATACATTGTCATTTCTGCAGTATTCTATAGGATACATAAGCCATCCCTCGTCAGTGTGGTGGGGGGACACACAAAGGTGTGAAGTCCAAGAGTCAGAGCTTATTGGGCACCGTCTTGGAGGCTGGCACCTACATGCTTCCCAAGCACTTAGGGTGGCATGTCACACAGAGTGAGTACTCTCTTAATTGGAGCTCTCATTTGGCTGCACACACACTCACAGAAGGGCAGGGTGCTCTGGAAGGATACCCAGGACAGAAAACACCAACTTGGTACGTGTGGAATCTTGTGACGTAGGCAAGGAATGGGTCCCTCTCCTTATTTCATAAGTGAGAAAGCCAAGCTCAGTGAATAGAAGGGACAGTGACTCCAAATCTTGTGCTGTTTCACTGCACAGGGCACTGTGCCCTTCACACCTGACTTGTAAATAACATGTAAACACAAAACCAAGCCACCCCGTCAAGTCCACGACACAGTCTTCCACCCGAGGGCCATGGGCCCCTGTCCGGGGCCCTTCAGGTTTGGGGGTAGGCTGATGAACTTGAATCCCAGATCTCCTCCTTAGCAGCTGAAAATAGCAAGTCACTGACCCCCTGAGCCTCAGTCTTCTCCTCTGTAAATGGACATGGTGATCCTTCTCCATGGTACAGCTATGAGAATGAAAGGAGGCAGTGCTCAAAGCACTTGGCACACTTAGGGCCCCAAGAGCCATCCAGATGAGCTTCCTTTCCCCCACTTTACCCCTAAGTTGTAAGTGGGCAGCCTGTGCTCCCTGAGGCATCACCAGGTTCCTTGGGGACCCTCCCAGCAAGGCTCTCACCATCCACATTGTCTTCAGGTCTCTTTGAACCGGGGGACATGCAGTACGAGCTGAACAGGAACAACGTGACTGACCCGTCACTCTCCGAGATGGTGGAGGTGGCAATCAAGATTCTGAGCAAGAACCCCAAAGGTTTCTTCTTGCTGGTGGAAGGTAGGGGCCCAGGACTGGCTGCTGGGCCGCTTCCCTGGGAGCTTCTGGATACAGAGTCCTGAGGTCAGGGCATAGGGAGGTCCAGCTCTCAAAGAGGACTGTCCAGCTTGAGGATGATGGAGGAAAGTCCTTTTGTGGGGAGAGGTTGTGGGTTGGGGAAGAAGGGGGTGGTCCTGAAGCTCCCAGCCCAACAAGCTATTCTCCTTTGGGCATGGAGGTGGCACACCAGATTTACTAGTCCAGGAAGCCTTCCTGAAAGAGGAGACCAGTTTCTTCCTTCTTGGAATTCCTCCCTGAAACCTGGCTTTGAAGGGGCATGCAGCCCCCTCAGCTTCACTCCTCCCAAAAGACAAATCGGCAGGCCCCAGTAGACATCTGTGCTCTGAGCAGCTGCCTGGTAGGGCTCAAGGACACAGGCCCAGGGGCCTCCTCTGTAAATGCCTGTTGGTCTGCGGGAGCCCTTTCAGATGGACGGCGGACATCTGCTGTTACTAGGCACATGTGAGGCCAAGGTCAGGTTCATGAGAAGAGAAGGCCCAGGGAAGGGCCTGGGATATCCTAGGGTCCTCCAGATTGGGAGAACTAGATGCTTTGGGAGTCAACACAGCCATATGCCGACACGTATTGGGTTTCCCGGGGCCCTGGTAAGGCCCTGGAGTCAGACTCTTGGGCTCTTGACTTGATGCTGCTGTCCACTGGCTGTGTACCCTCTACCTGCACATTTTTGTAAAATGAGGCCCCAAATAGGCCCCCTCTCTTAGAAGGGTTATTAGCATCCACTGTGTTCAGAGACATAAAGTAGTCGGAACAGGACTGGGCAGAGAATACATCCTCAGTGTTTCTATTATTTCCATTATTATGATTACGCAATAGCTGAGTCAATAACAGGAAGTTTGAGGATCTGATAAAGGTTCCGGAATCTCCCCAAATTGTAACAGCCATTGTTACATATTCTACATGTACACACGCATACACACACGCACGCACACACGGACATATCTGTATACATACTCTCACCCCACATACACACACACGCTCAGGCCCCTCCGCGCTCCAGAGGCCAATGACCGCCAGCCCAGTTTGACTGGGCTTTCTTGCCAAACCCCGGGGTTCCCATTTGAGCACGGCGGTCTCTCGGCCTGGCCCCGAACAGGCCTCTGACGCCGAGGAACCAGCCAGGAACGAGCGGTGGTGAGCATGGTCTCCCTTGGGAGCAGTCCTCTTTGTGAGCAGAGCCAGAACTGGGCCCGCCAGGCCAGCTGCTCCCAGAGCCACAACAAAGGAAGGACCCGCCCTGCCAGCCTGCCAGGCCAGAGTGGCAAGGCTCAGGCCAGTGGGAAGGGAGAGCGGCCAGGCGCCCAGGACCCTCAGAGTTGGGAATGTCCACCAAGGCATCATCTTCCTGTCAGAGATGGGGAGGCGTTCCCTCAGGTCACAAAGCCCTTGACCATGACCTTGAAGCCATGCCGCATGCCAGGTGTCTTGTGCTCACCTGGGGGAGGCGGCATGGGATGCAAGCTTCCACAGGCCTTTCTGGAAGCCTGCCGTGGGTCCTGCCCAGGCGCCGAGGGCTTTCGCCACCCTTTCGGACTGTGCTTTACACTCAGAGGGGACTATTCAAAGTGGAGATGCAATGACGGCTTTAGAGTGAGTTGCCCGAATTCACATCCCAGCGGATTCCACCCTGGGGACATCGCAGCGGATTCCACCCTGGGGACAACTCAGTCTAGGCCTCAGTTGCTCTACCTGTAAATGGGGGTGACTATATTGATCTCTGCCCAGGATTGTTGTAAAGGGGAAACAAGACATCCGCTCGTCATGGCTGGCACCGAGGGGGCACGCCACGCAGGCATGTGGGTTCCCTCCCTGCCTCTCCAACGTTTCGGAGACTCCTTCGAGCAGCTGGAGCAGCAGTGCTGGGAGCAGCTCGGGGTGGTAGAAAGAGCACAAGTTTTGCAGTCAGGTGGATCTACTTTAAATCCTGGCTTTGGACTCTCCATGCGTGGGCCTTTGGTCCAGCAACTGAGCTGCCGTAAAGGTCGAATGGCTGTGTTAAAGCCTAATGTGGCTCCTGGCACGTGACAGTTCTCCATTGATGAAGGGTGAACCGGTAGAAGTGTGGTGGGCTTGGGGTGCCGATCTTCTTCCCCTCCCCCTCACCCAAGGCCTTTGCCTTGGTGTCCCAAGGAGGCAGGATCGACCATGGGCACCATGAGGGCAAAGCCAAGCAGGCACTGCACGAGGCGGTGGAGATGGACCAGGCGATCGAGCAGGCGGGAACCATGACCTCCGTGGAAGACACGATAACCGTCGTCACGGCCGACCACTCCCACGTCTTCACCTTTGGCGGGTACACCCGCCGTGGCAATTCTATCTTTGGTAAGTGGGCCTCCATTGGGGTGGGCATGGTGCACTCCCGGGGCCTGGCCATCCAAGAGCAGGAGTTGGGCGGAAGGGCCAGCAAGCCCAGGGCCTGGCGTGGTGGGACTCGGTGAGAATGGAGTAGGGAGGAAAATTTACCGACAGGTGGGGGAATGCAGGATGAAGGTCAAATGCAGGGGTGGATGGGTGGCTACCTGGACAGTGGATAGATAGGAGAATGAGAGAGGGGATGGATGAAGTGAGGGAGGGAGGGAGGGCCAGACTGACAGACAGGAGGGATGTGGGCAGAGGGAAAACAGGGATGGTTGGCTGGAGGTAAATCAGGTTTGGGAGGTGGCTTCATGGAGCTGGGTCAGAGCCTTTCAAAGGGACTGTGCTTCTGGGGCTCCAGCGTGACCCCCGGACCAATGCTTTCCTGTACAGGTCTGGCCCCCATGTTGAGCGACACAGACAAGAAGCCCTTCACCGCCATCCTGTATGGCAATGGGCCTGGCTACAAAGTGGTGGGCGGTGAGCGAGAGAATGTCTCCATGGTGGACTACGGTGAGACTGCCAAGACCCAGGCCTTGGGGGGGACAGGGCACCTCTCGGGGCTGGGCCTGAGAACAGAATGTAGGCTTGTGGTCAAAAACAGAGGTCTCGGAATAGCCAGGACTGAGTCAGAACAATCTCAATTTGAATCCCCTTCTACAATTTAGTAGCTCTAGAGCCTGGGGCATATAACTTCACCTTTCTCAGCTTCAGTTTCCTCCATAAAACTGTTCTCAAGGTTTTCTGAAGGACTAAATGGGTCTGATGAACTTAGCATGGAACTAAGTTAGCACATGTAGGTGCTGCCATTTTTATTGGCTACATAACATTCCAATGTAGGAGTCTTTCCAGTGTGTTCATCTACTTCCATATCGTTGGATGTTCATTTGTTCCTGATGTCCCCAGAGGCCCCTAGCAGGGTTGGGGTGTCAAGTGGTGCAGCCAGTGGTAAGAGGCTCTGCTGAGTTGACTCTTCTCTTCTCACCCAAATAGCCCAGATGAGGATGATTATCAGTTCTAGGGGTTGAGCATGCATGCTTCTGTGTCAGAATAGACACAGGCCCGAATCCTGGGATCTTGTGCAAAATGACTTCCCCCCACTAAGCCTCAGTTTCCTCTTCTGTAAAATGGGGGTATTTGAGCCAGTCTGGAAGGGGCACGGAGAAGCTGCTGTATAGCGCCCGGCTCCTGGTAGGCTCCCAGCAAATGTTTCTTCCGGTCCACAGCTCACAACAACTACCAGGCACAGTCTGCTGTGCCCCTGCGCCATGAGACCCACGGCGGGGAGGACGTGGCCGTCTTTGCCAAGGGCCCCATGGCGCACCTGCTGCATGGTGTCCACGAGCAGAACTACATTCCTCACGTGATGGCTTATGCGGCCTGCATCGGTGCCAACCGTGACCACTGTGCCTCAGTCAGCTCATTGGGCAGCTCCTCCCCAGGGTCCCTACTGCTCCCGCTGGCCCTGCTCCCCTTGGGCATCCTGTTCTGAGGGCCCGGGACCCAAGCACCCACCAGCCCACGACAGATGGCCAGCCTCCCTCCCCCAGCCTGCGCACCGCCCAGCAGCCCACACCTCAAGGGGCAAGGAGGCGGGGGCCTCCCCAGCCTCTGCAACTGCCAGAAAGGGACCCAGAAAACCAAAGTCTGCTGCCCGCCTCTCTCCTCTCTGCAGTTCTCCTCTGGGGCCAGACCAGTTCCTGGCCTTCTGCCTCTACTCCCACCCCGATGCCACTTTGGCCAACAGGGTAGGTTTCTCTTGGGCAGGCAGAGATCACAGACTGCAGAAATTCTCAAAGCATCTTATTTTTCTAGCAAACATATTTCTCCACACCTGGAGGCTCTGGAGCTTCCACGGGACATTCCAGACCTAACCCTCACCTTCTGCTGTCCTTCCATCTGGAACCCTTCAGGGCCCGGCATGCTCATGTCCCTACCTGCAGGGGAGACCAAGTCCTTCTGCTCAGGTTGGGGGTTTGCTCACTCACTTATTCCAAGGCCACCCAGGGCTCCCAGGAAGTCAGCTCCTAGGACTGACTGTCCAACCCCAGTGTGGCCAGAGCTGGGAAGAGCAGCCTGGCAGAGCAGACACTTCCCAGCTCCGAACACACATGCCAGCTCCTCTCTAAAGCGACTCTCCTGTCTGGAATGGCAAAAAAAAAAAAATCTCTTTTTGGTGTTGTTTAAAAGGGAACACAAAACATTTAAATAAAACTTTCCAAATATTTCTGAGGACAGAGCTGAGTCTTTGTGGTCAATGAGGAAGAGACTGAAATAAGCTCATTTCTCTGGGAAGAACTGGACTCAAAGACCAAGTGTGGAAGGGAGGTCAGGCGGGGAGGAAGGAGGCCCCTCCTAGCCCAGGGTCTTTAACACTCATTACCAAGGTGACTTTAGACAGATTGCTTTGTGTCTCTGCATCTCAGTTTTCTCATCTGTAAAATGAGAGACAGGCCACTCCTGGGTTGCTATAAGGATTAAAGAAGCCTGCCTCTGTGTCCTGAAACCCACAACAGAAAGGCCTTCAAGGGCTCCATGACGCCCTGGCTGCATGGCACTCGCCAACAGAACTATATACCTTGGCCCGTATTAGCTGCTCATTCATTCATTCATTCACAAATATTGAGTATGTGCTAGGGCCTGTACTAGGTCTAAAGAATTTAGTGGTAAACAACATTGACATGCTGCCTGCCCTCACAACTATGGCAACTACGATCTCTTTCCATACCTGATTGCCAAGCCTGGGTACTGGGCCCAGGATTGCACCTGACATGGGGCGTATACAGAACTTCCCAAGTTTGTTCCTCTTGCTTCATTGGAATGAATGTCCCCATAACAATAATAACAATTAACATCGATCATTTATCATCTGTCAAGTTCTGTGATTGATGCTTGATATGGATTCAGCTCATTTAATCTTCACTGGGAAATAGGCCCCCGTCATCCACATTTACGGATGAGGAAAATAAGGGTGTTGGAGGTGATATGATAGCTCAAGACCCTCCAAGCTGTGGAGCTGGGATTAGAATCCAGATCCGTCTAATTCCAAAGCTTCTACACTTAATGAAACCCTTTGTTTATGATGCATTTCCAATCTCCTGCTAACCAGGCTCTGAGGCAGCCAGTACTAATGACACATAACACACCCAAGTTAGATACAAACTCAGAAATATGAGAAACCATATATCAGAAGTGGAGCAACCTTCAGTTATCAAAATGCAAATGAGCAGATTTCTCTCTGAGCTCCCTAGCAGTCCTGGCAAAAAGAGAAGTAAAACCAAGCTGTTGCTGGGATAAAAATTAAACTACATGCCTACCTTCTTGCCAGGACAAAGATATATGTCATTTTGAAGTATATAGTATAGTTTGTAGGTGTTATTCTCATACCACCTTCACAATTTTTGTCATACCTCTATGCTCTTATTTCCTAAACACTTCTTTCAATTCACATTTAAGCAGTCAATTTTTGGAAGTTCACCGGTACCACCTGAAGTCAACTTACATATCTCAGGGGAGTGCAAACCATACTTTGCATCTGAGGCTGGGTTTCCCAAAGGCAGACGTGAGACAAGGATTTGTGTACAAGTGGTTTGTAAAAAGAACCCAGAAAGTAGGAAATAGAAAGTGTAGAAGTGAGACGAGAAAGGGAAGGAGACATTGCGATCCAGGGGGTGTTATCAAGCAGGTTGCCATTTTGGACAACCAGGGCTCCGTCCTACCATGGGCCTCCAGGAGATGGGGGGAAGCTGTACCGCAGAGGTAGCCCTCAGTGGGGCAAGGGCGCTGGGCTATTTATGCTTCCACTCTCATCCCTCACTGGCTAAGTGCTGCTCCTGGGAAAATTACTTCCCTGGCCCTCCCAACCTGCCCTTGGAAGGGCTGGGAGAAAGCCCCCAGGTATGCATTGCAACATTACATGCTCGAAGGATAAAAACGGGGCACCAACAGCATCTTAAACTTTGGGATACACTGATAGGGTTAGAAAGTATGGGCTCTGAGTCAGAAGGATGAGGTTTCATGTCTCTGCCTCATCGTGCTCTTGTTTCTATGAACTCAGATGAGTTCTCTAACTGCATTGATGTTCCATCCCTACACCTGAATGTAGAGGGAGCATTCAGAATCCCTCTAGGAACCAGGAGCTCTTCTTACCTTGAGTCCGGGCGGTGGGCTGATGTGTCCTCTAAGAACTGATGATTAGACACCCACTGCTCTAGAGTCCTCCCCAAGTCCCCCTCACCCAGGCTGGGACCCTGCACCCTCAGGTCACTGATCATTTTTTATTGTTACTGTTGGTGGGCTCTGAGTCTTGATCGAAGCCAGAGGTTGAGGCAGAGGTCATGGAACTGGAAACTAGAAACTAAGGGTGACAGTACCCACAGCACAAGGGTTTCCATAGCCCTCAGATGCTTTCTCCCGGAGGAAGAACAAAGACGAGCTGACAAATTTTCTTCAATTCATCCAAGGTACCCTGTCTTCTGTTAAAAATAAATCCAGAACTTAACACAATGAGATTTTATTTCTATTACAAATGTCCAGTGGTGTCTTTGGCCAGGTGACTGGCACTCAGGCTCTTGTGACTCTTCCTTCCTCTAAGTTCCAGATGTTCTGTTGAACCAGAACTTGTATCTACTAAGTTCTATCTGACCAAGACATTGTTGAAGGAGATGCAGATGGAGGAGACACTCACTTTGCAATCACTTCTTCCCAGAAGTTCCCATTGGTGAGAACTAGTCATATGATCCCACTTAGATGCAAAAAGGATGCTGGGAAATGTAGTCTTTGGTTGAATGGCTGCTTGCTACCAACAGCTCTGTAGCAGATTCTCAGCCTGGGTACTAGCGACAACTTGGGGCTGGATGTTTCTCTGTTGTGAAGACTGTCCTATGCATTGTAAGATGTTTAGCAGCATTCCTGGCCTCTAGATTTCTACTCACTAGATTTCTAGGGGGCAAAGTCACACTAACCAACCAGTTGAGAATCTCTGCTCTCTAATAAGGTAAGAGTGTGGGAAGCTTGAGCGGTCAGCAGAAGGTCTTGTCTCAGCTTCACTCATACTCAGGGCCCCTTCCAACTCACATGCTCCCCAGATGTCATGGAGCATCCTCACAGTGTTTTTAAGACATTGGGAACTTTCACATATGACGGGTTTCTGGCTTTTTCGAAAGCTTGGAAGGTGTGGCTGGCATTGCCCCACTTTTCTGCAGAGCAATGATCGGCCAGAGCAGAGAGATGGCTGCCAATCAGTGTATTGCTCCCCTGTTTGCCACAGTCCCCAGAATTCCCTGGACTTTTACGCTAAGCCCCTCTGGACATATGTCACCTATCTGGCCTTGATGGAGACTGAACTCATGGCCCCTGCTTTACTCTGTGCCAACCGTGGGAGACAACAGTGAACAGGACTGAGGCTCTGTCCTCAGAAAGCCCACGCCTCATGACAGAGACTGCCAGAAGCAATCCCAGTGGGTGGGGAAGCAAGGAGCTGTGGGAGCAGGGACGGGCCATCTAACCAGCTGGGGGCACAGTGCAATGGGTGAAGAGGCAGAGAAACCAATGAGTGAGCTGGGGCTGGACAAGGTGAGGAGGACTGAGACAGGGCATGAGGATACAAGAAGGAATTCAGAGGAAATTGAGGGAGGGATGGTCAGGAGGTCCTCGAATGCCATTCCAAGAAGCTGGGAGTTGACCATGAAGACCTTGGGGAGACATGGAAGGTTCTGGAGCTGGGGCATGAGCATCATTTTTGAAAGATCATCTTGGCGGACAGTTTCAAGAAGAGGAACTGGAGGCTGGGAGACCAGTCGGGAGCCTGCGCCACTGGAACAGGCAGGAGAAGCTGAGGCCATGGAGATGGAAAGGGAGACAAGTTCCAAATACGTGCGTGAGAGTCCCGGCCCCTGTTTGTCAAGAAGGAAGCTGGACCAGCAAACTGACCGCTCCAAGATTAAGGGCAGGAGGGAGAGGATACCTACTACGCACCATCTGCCCTACTAAGCACCTGAGATGTGGCTGTGATGGTGCCACCATGAGGGTGCATTTTCCACACATACCCCTACACCATCCTGTGAGGTAAACAATATCATCCCTATGTTACAGATGAGAACGTGGAGACTTGGCAGAGCACAGCGACCTGCTCCAGGCCCATAGTTCAACCTCTGCAAGTTGAACTTGGGTCTGCCTGACTTCCCATCCATGTCTCCCCCACCCTTCCCACCTTACTTCTGGGGTGCTAATCCCTCCAAGGAAAACAACCCAGGCCCATCAGCCACAGAAGCCCTTAGATGGGGTTGTGAGAGCCCCAAGCGGCATTTATAATTAGTCCCGGTGGCTAACCCCGGACCTCCCACTGAGATCTAGCACCAGCTGGTGGGGGTGGGGATTAAATTCTCAGAAGAGGATTTGGGCTCCCAAGTTCCTGTGTGGCTTCCTGCGGCCTCCCTGTGATGCTGTCTTGATCACGGCGCCAGCACCAGGCCCTTTTCTGGTTCCTCAACCATCTTCTTCCGAACCTCAGAACCTCAGGATGGAGAGCACGCATGGACAGGGTGGGGACGGAGCCTGGGCTGGGGCCACTTCTCTGTCCTGTCCATTGGAATCAAGGCTTAAAAGCATTGAGATAGTGAGGATACCAGCTCCAGGCACAACCGCAAGCCTTCTGTGGGGTTGCCTGAGTGCTGGGTGCTGTTCCAAGTGCCTCACAGCTCACTGAGCTCATTTATCCTCCCAACCCTCTCACAGGGCAGAGGCTGTTACCGTCCCCGTTTTATAGATGGAGAAACGGAAATGGAGAGAAATTCAATAACTTATGTGAAGTCACACACCACTTATGAGAGAGGGAGGCAGGACACGAAGCCAAGCAGTGTGGCTCCTGAGAGCAGGATTTAATCCTGCCTTTGTGTCCCTTGGCGTCAGGCAAGGTGAGTAGCAGAAGGAGTCAGGAATGTAACTCTGCAAAGGTTCAAGGGATGGGACGTCAGTGGCAGAGATCCTGCTGTCTTGGGCCTGTGCCCTTGTCCTAGTGGAAACGCCCAATGACTTCCACCTGCCTATGCCAGGACAGGCTGGCTCCAGGGTCTCCGGGGTCAGCCTGGGCTTGTTTGCTCTGGCAGAGGGCCCTATCATCAGCCTCCTGCCCACTCAGATCACCTGGCTGGGGAACAATGGCAGCTGTGAGATTGTGCCCTGAGGACAGTTGGCTGAGTCAGGGTGAAAGGAGCATCTCCGGCAGGATCTGGAGGAGTCTGACATGTAACTGTTAACTCCTCAGATCTCAGGGCCCCGGGGCCAAGATCTGAGGGGCTGCTGCCTGTTCTCAGGGCGTGAGCAGGTGCTGTCCTGACACGCTCGCACCCTCGCGGCCAGAAGCAGTGCTGCAAGGTGCTTCTTCTGCCCTGAGCCCTCCACTCCTGAAGGTTCTCCTGGGACACAGGCCTCTTTCCAAAGTACCCCAGACAAAGCTCAGGCTGGAGTGGGCTTCTGCGGGCCAGAGCAGGAAGGCAGCCCAGAGAGGGTCAGACACCAAACTGAAGTCACACAGTAAAGTGGGCAGAGGAGCCCAGCTTCTACCTCAAGCAAAGGACCCTAATAGCCTCCTAACCCTGGGTCCAGCCGGTTCAGCGAAAGCCATGCCTTGGGACTGTGGGTGCCACTGAGAAGGGAGGACTCATAGGGACCCAGTGCTTGCCTCACGCCGGCGCTTCAGCCCCCACTCCCCAACTGTCTTTCCACCCTCTTAACGACGCTGAAGGTAGAGGGCCCTGGCAGTAGCCCCATTTTACAGATAAGAGAACCATCTGGCTGAGGGCTCTACTGTAGCTGGTGAGGCGATGACATTTGAGTTGAGACCCAGTCGGTAAGATGGCGGCTTTGCCGGAGGAAAGACTGTTCCCAGCAGGAAGAAAGCAAACGCCCCTGAGGCGGGAAATGAGCTTCATATGCGTGCGGGGCAGAAATAAGGGGATGTGTCGAGAGCCCAGAGGTGGGTGGGTGTCGTGCAGAGCACCGTGGGAGCCTGCATCTTCCGGAAGGTGAGATGCAGGGAGAGACGTGATCGGGTTTATGTTTTGGAAAGATCGCTCCGGCTGCCGTGCAGAGGAAGGAGCAGCGGTGCCAGGAGCAGATGCCAGAGGGCAGTCCGGAGGCCTCTCTGTTGCTGGGGGTGAAGATGGTGGTGGCTTGGACCAGCCAAGTGTGCTGGTGGCGGGAAAGAGCTGGATCCCAGGCATGTTTGGAGTTGAAGCCAGCAGGGCTTGCTGAGGGACAGAATGCAGGGAGCGGGGGAAGAAATAGAATCAGGGATGCCCCCGAGTGTTTGGCCGGAGCACATGGGTGGCTGGGAGTGCCGTTCATGGATGTGGGGGAGCAGATCTGGGGAGAAAATAGAGTTGGTTTGGATCGTGTTAGCTCAAAGATATCTGCTGGACCTTGAGGTGGGCATGCTGGTGGGTAGTCAGGAAGGAAAGATGCTCAGAGTTCAGGGGAGAAGCCCAAGGTGGAGACAGAAAGATGAGGGTCATGGTGGGATTTGAAGCTGCGGGGTGGAGAGAGGATGTGATGTGCCCAAAGTCACAGAGAGCCAGTGGCCAGGGTTTGAAATGGAGCCTGCCGGACTCCGAAACTCAGAATCTCCATCCAGTCCCGCAGGTGTACAGCTCTGAGATCTGAAAACAAAGGGGGCTTTACCCAAGGTAAGGGGGAGCTATAAGCCTGCGGGGCAAGGAAAAGCCCCTGCGAATGAATTTGGTAACACCTGAGATCCTTCTAATGTGGGCTGCCCACCCCCCAACTACGGCCTGTCCAGCCGGAGGAGCCCCTGTTGAGTGTGGAGACCTGTCCCCTGCCCATTGTCCAGACAGGCAAACTGAGGTCCAGGGGAGGGCAGAGCTGGGATGCAGGTATTCTGCCCGACCTCTCCACCAGCCGCTAAGGTGGGCTCCTGTCTGAATCAACTCAGTGGTTAAGTCGAAACCATCTAACGGTGACAGTCCTGAAGGTGGGGCGGTGTTTCTTTTGAGGCCCTCGGATGGAACTGGGGTCTAGAGGTTTCCCTCCAGGGCTCTCCGCAAGGCAGCATTCGCCCCTGCCCGCCCCCCACCTAGACCATCCCTGGCAGGACTCCTCTAGGTCAGCCTTGAGTCTCCAGTTGTGGCTTCTGCCCCGTGGCCAGGATCGCGGCCCCCCTGGCCCCCGCCCAGACCACCCAGCGCCAGGGCCTGGTGGAGCCTGGCGGGGCTGATGGGCAGTGCTCCCAGGCTGGCCAGCCGCGGTCTGGCTCCGCCCGAGAGGCTGTGGCCTGGGAACCACTAGCTGGCTCCTCAGGGAAGCGGCTGGGATTTCCAGAACAAACAGAAGGAACCGCAGCCTTCCCCCCCACCCCCACCACCATCCCCCTGCTCCACCCAAGGAGGGGGGTGCCTCTGACCTCCTGTTCCGACACCCCCGACCATCTCATTCTCCAGTCTAGACCAGTGGGGAAGGAGCAGAATGGCTCACCTGTGGACGAAGAGGGCTGTGACTGGGAGACTCCCGTGACCCTAGGCAGTCCCTAGAGCCACTCAGAGGAGGTCTGACTGAGCCTCAGCCTCGGGCAGAGAAGAGACAGATCTGGGTTCTAGCTGAGCGGCCTTGGGCAAGTGACTTCGCTTTTCTGTGCCTCGGTTTCCCCTTCTGAAAAGTGGTCCCAGTAGCCCCTGCCTCCCAGAGCTGTGGTGAGATGATCTGGAGTCCCCAGGCTGGAAAGTGCCTGGCTCAGGACTTGGCGCACGTCGGTCCTCAAGGAACATCAGTCCCTGACCCATCACTGGCTCTATGGGAGCCAGAACAATCCCAAGGAATTCCTGGGCCTGGCAGGGCAGGCCGGGACAACCTCGCTGATTCACACCAGCTGGGGGATGGGGGAGCATCTGACTCCACTAAAAGCCGCAATTAGAGCCCAATTTACAGAAACGCTGTGTTAGTTCTTCCCAGGGCTGATGTGATTATAGGCTCAGAGCTAAACCGTTACTAACAGGATGGCACAGAGGCCCCATCCAGGGCATGGCAGGATGTCCAGCCCTGTTCCCTTGCTGTACAACTGGGGAAACTGAGGCCCTGAGCAGGAGAGGACAAGCTCCAGCTCACATTCCAGATTAAAGGGGGGCCAGGCCCAAACCCTGCCTCCTGATGGCCGCTCCAAGCTCTGTCCCCACCTCTGGCTTTTCTCAGGACGTATTGCTGCTTTGAGAAGCTAGAGACACCTTGAAGAAGCTGACATTCCTGGAAAAGGAGGGATGGGGGCTGACATGGCCGAAGCCTCGAGACGAAGTGGGACCTGCAAGAATGGCCTCAGTGTGATACTGACCATGGAGCCAGGGTCTTAGGGCCAGCTGGCCACTCGCGGTCCAGCCCACAGGGGTCTTAAAATGATACGGATAATAACATTAACAACGCATACGATGGCTCCCCCTTCGAAGCGTTCACGCTGGGCGGGCATAATCTCTCATTCTCACGGTGACCCTGCAAGGTTGCTGCCTGTGTTCTCTCCACTGGAGAGAAGGGGAAACTGATGTTCTAAGTGGTCAGTGACTTGCCCAAGGTCAGGTGGGGAGCCGGTGGCAGTGCTGGCACTCAACAGGTGTGTTCCTGTTGGGATGAGCTGCTGAGGTCCTTTGGCACAAGGTCTGGAGCAGGGTCGTCTCAGAGGGTGGTGACGGTTTAGTGAGGGAGTCAGCAAGTGAGCAAATGAATGAATAAGGGGCTCTGCCTCTGGGAAGATAAGGGAGGGCCACAGGCCTCTCCTTAGTTGCCCCCTCCAACGAGACCCCTGAAATTAATGGCCTGCAGGAAAGAGCCCATCTGTTCTCCCCCCCAAAACAAGAGTCCCCAACTTTCTAGGTCCCAGGAATCCCCCTGGGTGTCCAAATGCCCACTAAGGAGCACTAAGAACCACCTCTTTGGCCTGTCCCCCCACCTCCAACCAGAAGCCAGAGATCACCCTACCCTAGTCCCCATCCCCACCTGCACCCTTGCCCAGGCAGAACTCCAGGCTGGGGTTGGGGTCTGAGGTGGGGGTGAGGCAGGGGAAAAGCTGTCCTCTCTCCATCACCTCTGCCTCCCTCCTCTCCCTCTGCAGCTCACTCTGGGGAGCCCCTGGGGTGGGGGCAGGGCACACTCCAGTTGGCTCTAAGGAGCTTGGGAGGTAGGATGCTGGAGCCCCTTCCTGGCCAGCCAGCCTCCCACTCCCATGGGGAGGGGTAAGGAAGGTTCTTCATTCATTCAACAAACATTTATGAAGCCCCTACTATGTGCCAGGCCCTGGGTTAGGCACTGGGGCTCAGCAGAAAGCACACACAGACCCTTCCTCTTAATGTCTATGGTTCCACTGAGAAGGTGACCGGTGCTGTGTGTCATGTGCCACTCCACGCTCCCAAGGACTGTCCCTACCCGCAGAAAACTGAAAGCTCCCTGTGGGCAGGAGCTGTGCCTCCCCCACGAGACCGAGTTTTCCCCAGGGCATGGTCGTGACATCCCCACCAGGCTTGGGCTCCCACGGCTAGAAATCCTGACATTCCTGAGAAACCTCTCTTCACACTCCAGAGCCTCCCTGGACAGGGCTGCCAGATAAAATATAGGATGCCCAGTTAAACTTGAATTTCAGATAAACAAGGAATAATTTTTAGTTTAAGTATACCTCATGTGAAATTTGGGACATACTTAAACTAAAAATTATTCCTTGTTTATCTGAAATTCAAAGTTAACTGGGCTCTGTGTGTTTCTACTTGCTAAATCCGGCAACCCGATCCTGGAGCTCATTCCTTCTTCTGTCACCTGGCCTGGCCAGATGGCCCAGGTCATGCCTGGACATGGCCCCTGCCTGCCCAGTTGTAGCTCCTGTTGGCTCCCAGGACTGCTGTCCTCCCTACCTGCAACCCTAACTCCCAGGCGGATGCTCGCCCACCTGGCGTGCACAGTCCAGCCTGTGGACCGTCAGGAATGCTGCTGGTCCTCTTGCAGGATGGATGCAGAGAGAGGAGGACAGAGCCGCAGCTGCAGAGAAGGACTGCGCGCATCAGAGACTGAGAGAGGCGGAGACGCAGAGATAAACGGACACAGAGAAGGAGCAGATGCAGCAGTGGGACAGAGCCAAGACGGAGAGAGACAGAGCGCTTAAGGCCCCCTCCGCAGAACGGCTTTAGGGAGACCAGTGCAGTGGCTGGAGGGTCCCGAGATCCCACCAGGGTTTGCCCTGAGTGGATGGTGGCAGAGGCTGGGCCCTGAACAGGTGGGCCCTGGGAGGCAGCTCGGGGTCTCCTGCGCTGGCAGTCAGGGGTGGGCGTCTTCCCCAGCCCCTGGTGCTATCCCCTTGCCCTGCCTCCCAGGGGCAAACACAGGGACATTCATGGCTTCCCAGAAGGACCCATGGGGCAGCCAGAGTGGCTTTTAAAATTAGCCTCTCTAACCAGATCTGGTTATTTCAGGAGGCTCCGTCCCTGCCTGTCCCTTTGGCAGGGCGGGTGCAGGGAGGGATCTCCACATTCCAGGGTCCCTGGTTAAGCACCCCTGCGGCCTGAGCAGCAGAGAATGTCCAGGTCCCAGTCCCCTGGCACTGGGCGGGCCTGTGCCTGTGGCTGTCTCTTTGGCAATGGGGCCCCAGGGTTAGCCATGTATGTCCAGGGACAACCCAGATGGTGGGGGTGGGGGTGGGGAAG
Organism: Pteropus alecto; assembly: GCF_000325575.1. Classification (NCBI taxonomy): domain Eukaryota; kingdom Metazoa; phylum Chordata; class Mammalia; order Chiroptera; family Pteropodidae; genus Pteropus; species Pteropus alecto. Next base: position 12,664,951 of record NW_006443568.1, on the reverse strand, counting down.
GACAGAAGAGGACCCCTCCTACTGGGCATGGGGTTCTATGCTAGGTATTTTAGTGGCCATGATAGTCTCTTCACAGCAATAGACTTTGTCCCCATTTTACAGGTGAGGAAAATGAGGCCTGGAGGGACAGGTCTCAGTTCTGAGGCAGGGAGATGGAGTTGCTGGGGCAGCCAGGCACCCAAGTGCCTCCACAGGAGGCCTCTTGCCTCCTGTGTCTGGAGAAACCTCTGGCTGCCGTTTCCGCCACCAGAGTTATTTCTAAGCCGAGTCCAATACTTTCCGGAACCCGGTGCCCCCCGCCCAAGCCCTAATTCCAGCCTCGGGGCAGTGTCCCGGCTCGCCCTCCCCACCTCAGAACCCAGGGCGAGCATGGAGCTGGCGTGGGCACAAAAGAAACAGCACTGGACACTTTGATCCCAGAGGCCAGACTGGTCCTCAGCCTCCCCCAGCCCCACCTTGGAGACCGGGGGGAGGAGGGCGTAGGGTGAGGGCCTGGGCTGAACCCAGCCCAGGGGCCTGCCCTTCCCACAGATGGGAACTGGCACAACCTAGGGCAAAGACAGGTTCCGCTCACCAAGCTGCCTCTGCATCTGCCACAACAGATCCAAGAGCTTTGGCTCATCTGCGAGTCAGAGCTGCGGCGTGGGGCACATAGTAAAAGAAAGGATACAAGTGGGGTGCTCAGGATCTTTAATAAAAGGATCATCAAGCCCGGTAAAACCAGGAAGCTGAAGCTCAGGAGAGCAACCGACATTATTCCGTCCCCAAAGCCTCACGTCAGATATTTGTGCCGGGCAGTGCCAGTCACTCCGTCCTCCACCCCAAGCGCTGACTCCACACCCTCTGATGTGGGTTATACATGTCATCTTCATTCATGGCTCATCACCCCTCATACCCAACACACACAATTTTTGGAGCCGACCATGGGCCAAGGTTTCACCAAGACCTTAATGAAGTAGCCCCTCACCGAATCCCCACATCAGGGTACCAACGTCAGGACTATTAGCATTCCTACTGTACAGACAAGGAATCTGAGATCCAGTCACAGAGCTTGGGAGTGAATGACCTCAGAGCCAAGCTCTTGACCTTAGTGCTGAACTGTGGTTGCCTGCCCTTGGGGGAGGGGTTGCAGGGGACACATGAGAGACTGAGGCAGAGCGTTCTGAAGAGCCAGGCCCCGGGAGGGGCATGAGGGTTGGAGGACAAGGGTGAGGCTGAGCAAAGGAGGGGATTGGGGTCAGGAGGGGTCCTGCTGTGCCCAAGGCAGCCTTAGAGCCAAACCGAGGTGGGCGGGGCTGGGGCTTGGGTGTGAGTCACAGACGCTGGGTGGCCCCAGACATCCAAGAGTCACGGAAGGGCCCTGATGGGAAAAGCAGGGGCAGCCCCCAGGATGCACTCAGCATTGTCCTGGGGAGGCTGGGGAGGCTGGTGGCGAGAACGGTGTAGGGTGGCTGCAAAGCTGTCGGGGAGGCCAGGGCGTGGTTGATCTTAATGGAACCCAATTCTGTGCCCATCCCCAAGCCCAATAACCCCTAACTCACCCCGAACCTGCTCTTCCTCCCATGCTCCAAGCTCAGAGAAGACTCCCCATCCATGCACTACTCAGGCTGGACCCCTGAGAACCTCTTCAACTCCTCCCTCAGCCCCATATCCCGTTGGGACCTTCATCCAGACGCTCAGGGCTCCCAACACCTTCCAGGCCTGCACACTGCCCCCCTGGCCACCCTCTGACCCCAACAGCCTTCTTGATCCTCCCCGCCCTGCTCTGACACTGTCCAGCCCGTCTCTGCCAGCAGCCCCACTTCTCTTGTTATGGCTCCCCATTGCCCTCAGCATAAAGCTCCGGCCCCTTAGTCTGGCATTCAAGGCCATGTGGCCTCTAGCTTCATCTCTCTCCATCTCCCTGTGCCCTCCATCATCACCTTCCCATCACTCAGGACTGTTTGCTACCTTCCCAAGCATCAGCCGTCCTATCCCTGGGGGACGCTTTCCTGACTAAACCTTTCCAGGATGCTCAGGCACCACTGTTCCAGTCCCCCTGCCTCTCTCAGCCAGGCTGGCCCACTGCTCACGCACACCTCTGTCACTCATCACTCTTTATTGTTAACTGTCCTGCACTGAGCTCCTCTCAAGCTGAACGGACTCATCCCCAACTGCCAGGTAAGTGATCACTCGTTGCCCCCTGGTGGCCACATAGGGGAAATTCTTGGGCTTCGCTGAACGGGATGGTGAAGTTGATCATTGAGCACCCACTGGGTTCCAGACACTGGGCTAGGTGTTTGATACCCACCAGCTCAATGAATGAATCTGCATGATAAACCCTTGGGAGAGGTACCATTGCTCCCATTTTACAAAAGGAGAAACCGCGGCTCAGAGGAGCTAGTAAGTTCTCTAAAGCCGCTCAGCTAGTAGATGGTGCCAGGACTCAAACCAGGGTCTGCTTGATTCAAAGCCTTGTTCTTCCCCCTGTGGAGAAGAGGACAGAGTGGAGGGAAGGGCAGTGCCATGGGGAGGAAGCCATGGCTGGTGGTCATGGAGCCCGGGGTTTGGCCTTGGGTGTGCCCACCGGACCCAGCAGCTCTGACGGGCTGGGGTGGTGGTGGTGAACAGGCTTCCCCCTCCGGCTTGGTACCACTGAGATCCACCTGGGATCGATCTGGGCAGGGTTCACGCAAAGCCAGGTCCAACTCTGGGTACAATAGCGATAAATAGAATTTATTTTGTACAACTGTTACCGACACACACACGGCCACAGGGGCTTCCAAAAATGGGTGTTGGGGCTGGAAGGCTGGCCCTTGGCGTGGCTCCTAAAAAGTGTGGACAGACACACACAAGGATGTGGACTCACAGCGGCTGTGCCTGGCCGCCCCCTCTGTGGGGGTGGGGGGCGGGGCAAAGGTGAAGCCTCTGTCTCTAGGCCAGCCAAGACCCCTTGGCCTGGGGTGACCAGAAACACGGGATGGCAGAGGTGAAGCTGGGTGCTGGCTGAGGAGCCAGGTAGGGTCCCCTTTCCCCCACAAGGGGGTCACTCGTCTGTCGTGTGGAGGCAGTGGACAGGGCATCAGCAGATCCGCGGTAGAGCTCGAGGGTCCAGGAGGGGCGACGGGCAGAGCCAGCTCCCTGCCCCTCAGTCCACCTGGGGCCCCAGGGACCCAAGCAGCAGGGTAGGGTGATGGGAGGCCCCTGGGAGGATATCCCCATTCTGGGGCAGGTACATGGAATCACAGTCTTCAGTGACCTCTGAAATAATCTTGTCCGTTTGTAGCAGAGGTGTCCAGAGAGGTGTCCCAGAGTCACATGGCGGAACCCATCCTGGAAGCCAGGACTCAGGACTGCCGGCCCAGTGCACACTCCACCTCATCTCACATCCCGCTGCCCGCAGGCTCTGTACGCCCTAGTGTAGCTCAGTCTCCCCCTCCCAGAGGGGCACCAAGGCGTGTCGGAGGGCCCAGGTGGGGGCAAGCCAGGCCTGGAGTCTTGCTTCAACTGATGACCCCCTGCATCAGCCCAGCCCCCAGCCTGGGGTGTGGGGGTGATGCCAGCAGCTTCCCCGATCCCGGGCCTGGATGGCTCCGCCCTGCAGAGACCACCCAGACAGTGGGTCGAGGGGAGGGTTGGGGAGACAGGGGGCAGCCCACAGGCTGGTGTTGACTTTGGGGGCAGAGGTCCTGTCTGCCTGAATTTGACACAGCATCTTCACCTTGTGCTTCTGCGACCTCGCCTGCAGGGTAAAGGGAGATGGAGAAACCACAAAGCAGGGACACGGAGACACCCTTGGGGTTCCAGGCTCTGGGTCTTTCCATCCTACTGGGAATCCCCCAGACCCCTCTCTCCCAGTAATTCCAAGTCCCTTTCAGGCTCCCATGAAATCCCCCCAGCAACTCATGAGCAGAGGTGAGGCAGCATTTATTAGCCTCACTGCACAGATACGGAAACTGAGGCCCAGAAAGGGGCCAACGATCTGCCCAAGTCACCCAGTATCTGAGTGGCAAAGGATCGGAACCCAGACGCATAGCTCTCAGCCCAGAGAGGGGAGAGAGGAACAGGGAGGAGCCGGCCCACGCCCCTGCCCACTGCCGCCCATTCCCACCCAACAAAAGCTGAGGGCTGGGTCTGACCTGCTCAGTCACCTTCCGAGGGGAGCCTGGCTAACAGCCCTGCACAGAGAATGGCGACGAGGCAGGGGACAGGACAGATGACGACATGGAGCAGGAGACACAGGCAAGCAGAAGTCACTGGCTGTGCCCACGCGGGGTGAGCCCAACCCCTCCTGGCCTAGGGGACACCTCTTGGTCTAGTCTCCACCCCTGGTCCCCTCCAGGGGCTGCGTGTACCAGCTGGGATGTGTGCTGCTCAGCCGCTTCCAGCTGGATCTTGATCTCTGGACAAGCAGGGTCCCCCGACTTGCCGGCGTCTGGATGGGGTGACCGCGAGGGGCCTGGGGAAGGGGGCAGGAGGGAGCCACCTCACTGGCTGCGGGGAGGCACCAGGGAGATGGGCATGGATGGGCAGTTGGCACTGGTGCTCGCCAACCCCGCCAAGTGCCTCCCTCACCCTAACTCCTGTCTTTACCTCCCCGTCATCCTCCACGACCTCTCCAGAAGCCACCAGCGTTCCAAGCCACCCAATCACCTTAAGTTTGATAATGACCCTCCTGCTGTCTCCTGCGTCACATCCCCACCACCTGGGGCATGAGAAGTGGACTCAGCCCTCTGTGCCCAGCCCTGTCCGCCTCCCACCGCCAGAGTGGCAGAGGAGGCCGCCTGTGGCCTGGTACCTGGCGAGCTGCCCCCACTCGTGGTGCTGACACTGTCCTCCAGCCATGTGCTATAGATGAAGGAGTCCCGCTTGTGTGGTGTCCCAGAGGATGAGATGCTCTCCTGGGGATGGGCGGAGGACAGGAAGCGGGAGGTCAGCTCTTGTCCAGCGGCACAGGCTTGGCTTCCCTCCCCCTCCAAGCCTCCTCTGTCCCATTTCAGTCTACGACCTCCCACCACTGCCCCCCTGCAGAGAGGAGGAGGGGGGCCCAGCCACGCCTGTGCCCGGGTGACCACAGGAGGACGGAGTGGGAACAGGCATACGCTATGTACTCCTACTCATTCATTCAACAAACATTCACTGACGTTCTCCCGGGCAAAGCCACGAGACGTTGCATATGGCCCCTGACCTCAGGTGGCTCGAAGTCTAGGAGGCAAGACAGGCTGTGAAGAGACTATTATAATTCTAGACTCTACACCCCATTGGGCAGGGGTCTGCACTGCTCCGTGCCGTACCTGCCGCAGCTGGAACAGGACCTGGCTAGGAACAGGTGCCCACTAAACGTGTGTTGAACGAAGAATGACAAAAGGGGGCTAAGGGCAAAGCCCAGGGGTCTATGAGAGTATAAAGAAGGGTTCCGAATCTACCCTGGGACTAGAAAATCAGGGAAGGCTTTCAAGAGGAGGTGATGGGAGGCTAAGCCGAGAAGAATCAGTAGGAGTCAGACAGACAAAGGGGAAGCAGGAGGCAGGAGAGGGCTCCAGACAGAGAAAATGGTACATGCAAAGGCCCAGAGGTGGAGTAAGCCTGGTACCTTTGGGGGCAGCGAAGGAGTATAGAATGGCTGAAGCGGCAAGAGATGAGGCTGAGAATGGAGGGAGGGACTAGATCTTCAATGGTCTTAGAGGTTGGGCTCTCTGTGGGGGGTGCACTGGGGAACCATGGAAGGCTTCAGAGTAAGGGGGGATCATTCTGCGTTACTCCTTCAGGCTGGGTCCCTGATTACATCTCGACAACACCCAGGCTCCTACTTCTATCCAAAGCGTCTCCAGGGACCAAAGAGCCCCGCTTCCAGGCCAGCGCGGACCACCCGCACCCCCCAGACCTCTCACCAGGCCTGTGTCGTCCCCGTCCACACCCTCCGTCTCCTCCACCACGCTGGCGAAGCTGCTGGCGCTGGACGAGGAGCGGGAGAAGTCCTTCAGCACTTCTGCTCTCTGGGCTGCAGCCTCCGCTCTGCCACAGACAGCGTCCCGTCAGCCCGCACCCACGCAGGGTCCCTCTTGGGCCAAGACCCAGTCCCCTGCCCTCCCAGCCCAGGAAAGCCCGTCTGCATCCAGCCTAACACCTTGGGGGGTGCTTTATAGCTCCCTAGGCCTCTGAGCCTCCTCTCGCCACTGTCCTTCCTAAAATGTGGATCTGATCATGTCCCTCCCCTGCTCAAAACCCTCTCGTGATTCTTCATCACCCCAGGTAAAGCCTAGCTTCCTTGGCTTGGTGTTCAACAACTATTAATAATACGACCATGTAGCGCACATTTGCTCTGTGCCAGGCACTGTTCTAAATGCCTTCACCTGAGTTATCTCATTGCTGTTGTTATTAGACGCATCTTACAGATGCGGGGACAGGGAGGCACTGAGGCACACAGCCAAAGTCACCAGCCGTAGGTGGGAGAACAGGCAGGACTCAGGCCTTCCGGCTTCACGTCTGCCTGCTTAACCCTCTCACAGTTTTGTTCCATGCTCAGGCTCTTTGTGTCTCCTGCCTGGAGTCTCACTCTCTCCCTCAAATCCCCAAAAGCAAATTCATCTTTCAGAAGTCGGCCAAGGGCCCTCTACCCGGGAAGGCCCTCCTTGACTCCTCCTCCTATGCTAGGTGACCTCCCTGCTCTGGGTCCTGCAGGCCTGGTCTCTCGCCATCCCTGTTGCCCTTTCCTGCTTCTCTGTTCACCTGCCTGACTCCTGGGCTTAGTCCTCCCGACACCCCCAGGGCCAGCACAGAGGGGGCTCAGCCAACAAACACTAGATGGAAGAGCAGCCCGCTTGCTGGCCCACCGGCTTCCATTCCTGTCCCTGCCCCAGCCTCTCCACGTGGGCCTAGCCCCTCGCTCGGCTCCAGTGCACTACCCTCCCTTCTATCCTTCCAGCATGCCCCAGGGCCTTTGAACTGGCTATGCTTCTTATGGGGAATTTCTTCCCTCTACCGTGCCAGTCCTGCAGGGCTGATGCCTCGCTCAGGCCTCGATTCAAACCTCACCCCTTTGTGGATGCCATCCCTGAGCATCCATTCAAACAACGCCCCCCACCCCCAGGCATTCTTCATCACATCCCCACTTTGTTTTCCTACAACTATCAGCATCTGGAAATAGCTTGTTAGGTTATACTACACTGCGCTGTCACTCCAGGAGGCAGGGGCCACGTTTGCCCAGGTCACCACTGTATTCCAGGGCTTGGCGGCAGGTGTGTGTCAAAGGAGGACCTGAGAGAGTGCCCAGGCCTCCCCGATGCCCTGGTGTGGCAGTGGCAATGCCGTCGGCAGCCCCAGGCCCCGGCGGGATGGAAAAGATGAGCCCGCCACCCCCGAGCTCCCGGCCCAGTGTGCTCCGAGTCCCAACCTGTTCTTGGTCGTGGGCATCTCTGGGGAGCTCTGAGTAGAAGAGTTCTCCGACTTGGGCTCCTGCGAGACGTGTCCGCTGTCTGGGGTCTTCTGGCCGGCCGGGGGACTCTCCCTGTGGGGCACATGGTAGCGGGGGGATTCAGCACCAGGCCTGGGCAGAATGAGGGCAGAATGAGGCCCAGGTGAGGATAAGAGGTCGTGGGCACTTCCTGCCTCGTACTCATACTATGTCCTCAGGCGCCAAGCCCAGGACAGTCCCTGCAGCTCCCTGGCCAGGCCTGCATGGGCAGTGTGGAGCACCTACATAAGACAGGACACCCCCAAGTCCTCCTCTCCACGGAAGCAGGCATAACTGTCCCCCATTATGCATCAGGAAACTGAAGTCCAGAGATGAACAGCCAGAACGTGGCAAGGCCAAGACCCGAACCCAGGATTTGTGGGATTCTGGGCCATGAGGACGGTGCCCACCACCCTGCTTCACATGCACTGTAGCGCACCCCGCAGCACCCCCATGCTGGTGGTTATGTTCTTAGACTTGTTTTTCAGATTGGCACAGTGAGGCTCAGAGACGTATGGTGACTTTTCCAAGGTCACACAGCCCCCGTGTTGGTAAAGACAGGATTCATGCTCAGGAACTATCCTCTGCTTCCCAGGGGCTGCCCTGCTGTTAACACAATTTGCTACCCATCCCTGCTCTCACAGACGCACCCCCAGACCCCCACCAACCAGGCCAGAAATCCCAGCTCTGCTCCTCACCGCTGTGTGACTTGGGTAAGCCCCTGAGTGAGCCCTCTGACCTACAGCACCCTGATGTGCCAGGTGTGAGACCCAGGGAGCCAGCAGAACTGCTGAGTGGATGAAAACAGTTCGTGAGAGTTGACGAGCGAGCCCTGGTGCCTGGTGCACAGCAGGGACTTGATCGTACAGCTGTCGCCGTGGGGGACAGAGAGGCAGAAGGGTGGGCACTCCCTCCCACCTGTTTTGCCTTGCTGCTGAACGGGGGTCAGGGAGGGAGTCAGAGGGGACACAGACCCAGCGCCGCCGCCCAGGTCCACCCACCTTTTCTCCTGCACCTCCTGTATGTTCTCGATGCCGATGGCGCTGCTGCGGCGTGAGCCGAAAGGGCCCGACTTCTTCCTCGTGGGGCTCTTCCCCGGGACAATCAGGGACTGCAGGGAGAGGCCCCAACTCAGTGCCCACCTGCCCGGGAGCCCTGGTGCCCCCCACCTGCCACCGTGGGCCCTGCTGCCCCAGGCCCCGAAGCAGAGGCAACGAGCAAGAAAGAATGAAAGAAAACGTCCATCTCCAGAAGCAGTTGAGAGAGAGAGAAACGGCCCCGTGAGGGCGAGGGCCCCCCGCCCCACCCGAGATCGCATGGCAGGGCTGGGCCCGAGGGGTCCCGGGCCACTCTGGGCTGAGATGGGGGAGGCCGAGTCCTCAGAATGGCTGCTCCCGCTCCGCCCTCCAGGGCTTCATGGGACTTGCAGCCTAAGGACAGTGGGGAGCGAGCCGTTATAGTGACCCGAGCCCCAGCCCCAGGCAGCCCTGCCCTGCTGCAGAATCTCCATACTGGCTGCAGGAGGTTCTGAGCCAGCATCGCAGATGCCGCCCCCAGTTTCCACATACACTAGGGTAGGATTCCCCAGGCACCAGAAACATGCCCCCAGCTCCTCTGGGGGTTCAGGAAGAAGGGCCCCAGGGAGGGATGGAGGGGCAGGAACCCCCAGGCCAGTTCATGGTGGGGAGAGGACTCAGGGCAGAGGAGAGGGATGATGCTTCATGCAGAACCGGCGATATTGGGGGACGTGCAGCTGGGCATAGGGTCTTTGGGTACCAGGTCCTGGCAGGGACTGGGCCAGGGTCCCAGGGGCCAGGGCAGGGCCAGAAGCCCCTGGCAGGGGGCACTGGCTCTGGCACGGGTACCAGGCCCCAAAGCGGGTGCTGAGTGCCACCGGAGCTGCTGGCACTCCGTCCTGCACACCCTGTCCTGGGGAAAGGGGGGCAACGTCCCCAATATGGCCTCCGTCCTGAGAGCGAGCAGAGAACAGCGCGTGCAGGCAGCCTCCAGAGCCGGTGCGCCCGCGGGTGACAACCTCTTCCACGGTTCCTATGCCTATGGCACTGCCCCGGCGTCCAAATCTACTCGAACTTTTCCCAGGAATAAGCAATGACTGGCAAGCAGCAAAGGACAGACAGACACAGAGAGAGTCAGAGAGAGTTAAAGATGGCGGGAAGGGGAGACACAGAGAAGTGAGATGGGGAGAGGAGGGCAAGACAGACAGACAGAGAGAAACGAAGAGAGTGGGGCAGGGTTTGGAAGAGAGAAAGACAAGGCCGAGGAAGGGAAGGTGAGAAGAGGTGGGAGGAGAGACAGAGGACGGAAGACAGAGAGATTGACAAAGAGATGGTTACGCAGAGACAGGGGCGCGAGTGAGGGCGCGCGCGAGGGGCGCAGCGTGAAATGCAGACCGACAGACACAGCGACGGGCCCGGGGGATGAGGCACCGCAGAAATAGGAAGGGAAGGGGAGGAAAAAAGGAAGAAGCAAAGGAGAGAAGAGCGGGAAGGAAGAGGAGGAGAGTGAGTGAAAACGGGTGCCAGAGGGAAGAATATGTATGTGTAAGAAGGTGGAGAGAGGCCAAGGGGATGAGAAGCGGGGGCAGAGAAGGAGAAGGGAAAACAAGGAAAGAGGAGAGAGTAAAGGGGAAAGGAAGCAATGTGAAAAAGGGAGCATTGTGCAAAAACAAAACAGAAATGGGTCTGGTTACTGCCAAGGTGGGTGCTGCCGGCCTGGCCCGGTCCCAGGGGCCCTCCACAGCCACCCACAGGAGGCTGGGCCACTCCAGGCAAGGAAGGGAGTGGCTTGTAAATCTGGGTTGTGGGGGAGGGTGGGCCTGCTTCTCCAAGGACAGTGGTCTTGGTGACTGCTGGCCAGCAAAGGACCTGCCTTCCTTCCCTGGCCAGGCCAGATCATGGGGCAGAACCTGGGGGTCTGGGGGGCGGGTATCCCTCCTGCCACAAGTGACACAGCCTCACAGCACTGAGCACAGGGCTTGGCATGCAGCAGTCAATAAATGATTGATGGAGGAGGGGATAAGGAAGAAGGATGGATGGGGAGGCGGGAACAGAGCATTGGGTGCAGTGCCTGAGGTGGCCACTAGGTGGCAGAAAGCATAGAGACCCACAATTCAAGGCCATGTCCACCCAGTGTGACCACACACCTTCTGTGTATTAGTAGCAGAATCCCACAGAGCCTGGCATACAGTTAGTAATCACACAGTAGGTGCTCACTCAGGAGATGCTCACACAGAAGCCCAATTCCTGACACATAACAGGCAGTCACAATCACAGAGGCCCTGGCACACAGTAGGTGCTCACATAACAGCCTAGGGCCTGACACACAGAGGTAGATGTTCACAGTATATGCTCACGCAACAGCTCATTTCCTGACAGAATGAGTATTCACGGATATCCAGGCTTAGCACACATCATGCGCTCATTCAGCAGTCAATTTCCTGGCATATAGAAGGTTCTCACACAGCAGCCCAGGGCTAGGCACACAGTAAGTGCTTGCAGAGTTTAGGCCCACACAGCAGCCCAGAACCTGACATACAGCAGGTGCTCACAAAAACTCAGGGCCAGGCCCACAGTAGATGCTCACAGAGTACATGTCCATACAACAACCCAGGTCCTGACACACAGTAGGTCCCCATCAGCATCTCAGAGCCAGGCACACAGCAGGTATTCACACAGAAATCCAGGTCCTGAAACACAGTGCATGCCCACAGCCTGACACACAGTAGGTGCTCCCAGAAACTAAAGGCTTGACAGTAGGTGCCCACACAGCAGCCCAATTCCCAGCACACGATAGACAGTAGATGCTCAGTAAGGAATGTGATACAGAGGCTGCCCCAGAGCTGCCCCACAGGAAGTCACACCTGAATAAGGGGCCAGGAACTGGGGAGGGGAGAGGAGCTGGGAAGGAGGCTGCAGGCTCTCAGCATTCTAGTGTCATGGCCTGGGCACATGACCCCCATGGGGAGCAGTGGCTAGACTGAGTCTAGAGCCCAGGATGGGCGACCCTTAGACGGCATGGCGATGGGGACAGGTGGGGCCAGGCCTCGCAGGCAGGGGAGAGCTGAGGGCCCCTGGGGGAGGGCACTCACTATTCCAGCCGCCTTGGCCAGGTCAGGGTTGTTGGGTGTAAAGCTCCCGCTGTGGCTAGTGGACACGGTGTTGGGCTTCTTGTTGCTTAGTCCCATGGCATCCATGGACTGGCTGCGGCTCCGGATGACCCTCTGCGAAGGTGGGGGTGGGGTAGAGGAGGCACAGGCTTCATGAGCCCCTCACCTCGGGGAAACCTAGGAGCTCAGGCATCTGGTCACTTCCCACCCATGCCACTCTGCGTGTCCATTCCCGTGAGGCCACACGAGAGTCAGGTCCACATGGTGCCAAGGGTAGTTTGGGCCTTGGCTCTGCCACCAACTTGCTGGGTGACCTTGGGCAAGCCACTTCACCCCTCTGAGGCCCCCTGAGCCTCTCGTGTGATTGTTGTGAGGAACGCACAAAATCCTGGGTCATGGCCAAAAGTGTGCACAGAGAGCCCTCAGAAACTTCGGTTTCTTCCTTTTAGGAAGGCTTCTTAAAGCTTTTTTCTTCTTTTTCTTCCCTCCCTCCCTTGCTTTTATCAGCCAGTCTATGCTGAATGCTTACTAGGGGCCAGCTACTGTACATTAGCTCTCTCATTGATTTCGCCCTGTGAGGTAGACCACGCCCATCTTACACATGCGGAAGCAGAGGTGAGTCTGGAACCCACACGCCAAACCCAAACCCTTAGCTGTGGGCTCTGCTGCCTCTGAGAAATTCTGTGACCTAATTAATCCAGGTCCGCCGTCCAGTACCCACCAGATGTGGGATCACTGAAGCCCTCCCTCAGAAGACACCCCAGACCCACGCTCGCCCCACCCACTCCTGTCTCCTCAGGCCTCTTTCTCAAAGACGGTCTGTTGGCCTCAGTCCAGGGCAGGCCTGAGCAGCTGGGCTAATCCCCTTATGTGAACCCACAGCTCCAGCTTTGTGGTTTGCCCAGGGTGAGGGTGGAGACCAACCAGCTTGGCTGGGCCCCTGGAGGATGGGCAGTCCTCCTCTTGTGGGTAAAGGACACAGTGGCAAAGAAGCTACTGCCTAGGGACCTGCCAGCCTGGGGGAGTCCAGGCCCTACCTGAGGAAAAAAGAATCTGCTTTACAAATAAGTCCCAGCAATGACATAAGTTGCCATTACCCTGACAGATAAACTGAGGCTCAGAGAACGATCAAGCTGGTAAGTGACAGAGCTGGGATTTGAGCCCAGGGCGTCTCTACTCTTAACACTAAGTGAAACCAGAGGCAGCCAGGTTGGGTCAAACTGGCTGAAGGTCACACAGGCCAGGTCTCACACCTATGGCCACTTGGTTCACACACCCCTTCCAGGACCTGTTTCTTTACCTCCACCAGGACAGAGGCCTCCTCCTCTCTTCTTCACCTGCTGACCTGGCAGCCACCACCCTCGGTACCAGAGGCACCTCGTTGCCACTCAGAGGGTTCCAACCTTCAGCAGAACTTCCAGGCAGACTCCGCCCCCAAGCCTAGGCCCCCGCCTCCAACCATTAACTCCTCCCCAGCCAGAGCCCCACCTTACACTCCCAACTGCAAGCTCTACCCCCAGGTACAGACCACACCTCCAAGTACAGCCCACCATAAAGCCTAGGTCAACCCCCGAGCCACGCCCCCACCCAACTCCACCCCCAGCGTGAGCCCGCCCCTAGCCACGCCCCCACGCCTCGTTCATAACCCCATCCCAACTCTCCTCCAGCCAGGTCCTTGCCCTTCTGCACCCAGGTGGACCCGACCCTTCACCTTGAAAGACTCAAAGAAGCCGCCGCCACCACTGCCGTTCTCCATCTTGTCCTCGTCGCCGCCCAGGCCCATCATAGACTGACTGTGGATGTGTAGCTCCTCATAGAGCGTCTCCAGAAGGGCGGCCCGTGTCCGCTCCTGTGGGCCCGGGACAGGCCGTCAGGGGAGACCCCAGTGATCAGCCCTTCGTCCCACAATTCCAATCCCCGCCACCTTCTCTGAGTAAGTGGGGAGTGGGCCTGGGCCCCAGAAACCTGCGCGGGCTTCCCTCAGGCCCCTCCAGGATCTCGCCCCCCCCACCCCCGTTTTCCCTTCGCCTACGGCGGCCTCCGTGCCAGCCCCTCCCGGGCATCCCTCACACATCCCTAGAAATGCCTTCCGTTCTCTCCCTTGACTCTAGCCCTACTCCTCCGTAAATCGGTACTTCCCCAAGCAGCCCTCCCTAAAGCCAAGGTCTGAACAAGGCCTTTTCTCTCCCCTAGGGGCGGGGCCGAAATTCTAAGTTGGGGGGAGGGGCTCAGGCCCAACAGCCCATCCTCACCTCCAGTTTGGCAAACTTCTCTGCCTTGTAGCAGGCGTATTCAGCATTGATCAGCTTTGTCAGCAAAAATTCCTGGAACTCGGGCCCCTGGGAGCGCCCAGAGTGGAGGAGAGGAGAAAGGGGGTTCAGGCAAACACAAAGACAAGGGGCTGGGCCCAGTGTGACAGGGGCCATGGGCTGCCCTCTGCACTCCCAGGGCACCTCCTTGGGGCTCAGCTCCCCAGCCCAGGCAACCATGAGGGCCCCTGTGCCCTTCATGGGTGCCCTCCACTCTGGAGAGCAAACGCCACAGATGTAAGAGGCTGAGTCGGGGTTTCCTACTTCCTCAGTCTGGGGGTGCTGAAGCCAAGCCTCCACATGTGGCTTCTGAGAGGTGAGAGAGAAGTGTGCCCCCCTAACATTTAGTGGAAGGAAGACTGTAATTGTCAAAAAGATAATAGAAATGAGGGAAATCCACAAGAGCCTGCTAGGAAAAGTATAAAACAATGAGTTTATTCTGTGACTTTGTAAATAAAGGTCACAGTTTTTATCAAGATGAAGAGAAAAGCCAGGCCCCAGGTGCAGTTAGGAAAGCCCAGCTGCCCTGGCACACAGTGGGGCTTCAGGACCTCATATGGCAAACTGTGTGCCCCTCCTCAGCCCCCACCTACTTAGTCCTGCCCCTCACCTTCCTGAACACAGCGGGGTCCGGAAGCGGGGGCCCAAAGAAGGGCACGTCATCTCTGGCGGTGACGGAGACCTGGAAGGAAGAGCAGTCCCCATAGAGACCTCATACCAGCCAGACACCCCTAATTCACCTTCCTGTCCCTGCCCATGCTGGGCACAGGGCCTGCCCCTTGGTCGAGGAAGTTCGGTGACTATGGATTGGGTGACTGACCCCCAGGATTTTAGCTCCTCCACCCTTGGCCCTGAATTGGAGTGGTGGGAAGGGGGTGTAGGATCTCAGAAGTCATCAGGGATGGTTAATGACGAGGAGGTGGCTAACTTTGGGGCATAGAGAGGGCAGGATAAGAATCCATCGTTGGAGTGAGAAGGAGTTTAGGGTGCTCAGGGCAGGCCCCCTACAGTTGGGGAAGCTGAGGCTCGAAGAGGCCTCATAGTGAGTGAGGTGGGGCTAGGCCCTGGGAAGCTCTGAGATCACCCACCTTGTAGAGGGGGCCGTCAGGGCCCCCACCCTCGGCCTGCACCACCACGTAAGCGTGCAGGAAGTTGGAGGCAATCATGTCGGGTACGAAGGGCGTGTTCTCGTCCTGGAAAACCACGGCGACGATGTCGTTCCCGATGTGTCGCTTTCGCTGCAACTGAGCACAGGGTCACAGGCCTTCACGACTTGGCCAGAGAGGGGCTGCTGGAGGCAGGGGAGGGGGCCGCAAGGATGTGGGAGGGTCTGGAGTAGGCAGAGGGCATGTCTAAGGCTTTGCTTCCCCCCCAAAAAATGTGGTGAGAAACTTGTCTTTAAATTATTTTCATTTTCTCGGAATCCTGTGACAGATGAGGAAACCGAGGCCAAGAGAGGAGTGACTTGCAAGGCCCTACAGTGAGTGAGGGGACTCGAACCCAGGGCTCCTGGTTCCCAGGCCCTACCTCTCAGCCTTTCTCCTGTCTAAATACCCAGCACGTATATTCATGTTGCCAAAATGAACAGAGAAACTTATTAAAAGAAAATAAAATGACTCTAAAAAGTAAGGAACAAATATTTCTATTTTTCTCACATTACTGTTTTACCCCGCCAGGGTGGGGGTATGGGGTAAGGGAGACAGTCCTGCAGGAAGCTTAGGACAAGGTCACAAATTTCTGAGTTCAGCTCCCAGAACGTGTCCTACACTTCCTCACATCCAGGCCTTTGTAGAAGCCGGTCTCTCCACCTGGAACACTCCCCCCATTTCTCCCAGCCCCTTCGCAGCCTAAAAGGCACTTTATTGTGAAAGCTTTTCCTGACTCCTACTTCTGCCAAGTCCAAGTCCCCCCCCCATGTGACCCCACAATGCCCTTCACTCCTTGTAAAAATGCTAATATTTGTTGAGTTCTTGCTAGTACCAGAGACTCTTCTAGCCACTGTATGTACATCCCTCATTTATGCTCACCTATGAGGTAGGTGCCATTATTACCCCCATTTCACAGATGTGGAAACCGAGGCTTTCACAGCCTTGTAACGGCTGGTCTCCCCGACCCCAACTAGAGCCCACAAGTGGGAGGACTGGATCACTTCCATTTTCTATATCCAAGGGCCCACTGAGCCTGGTGTGGTGGACACCGGACAGGTAGAGGGGACAGGAGGATGGGTAGAAGCAGGTGGGTGGGTGCCCGGGCTACCTGCTGGGTGTCCCCTTCTGTGTAGGGCAGCTTGGTGGACACGTGAAACATGATCTCCTTGTTGCGGAAGTTGCAGTACACAGACTCGGTCCCCGTCTGCCCGTGGGTCACGTCCAGGCCTCCTCGGAACCTGCCCCAGACCCCCCAGGCCACGGCTCAGTCTCCAGCCCCGGCCAGGCCTCCATGGGGCCAGGACAGGGGCTCCCCCGCTGCCCAAGGATGTGGGTCACACTGTATACTCTGCTTATCCCACCCTAATGCTCACCCCTTAAAGTCCTGCAGTTTGACCTTCTGGCCAAGAAACTCGAGGAACTCCACGAAGGCAGGGCTTTCCTCGTTGGTGCTGAAGAGTTCCTCCTCAGAGGTCTGGGGACACACAGAGGGCATAGGTCACGGAACTGGAGCTCCTGAGCTGCTCGTCCTCCCCCCCCCGCCCCGCCCCCGCTAGAAAAGGCTGGAAGGAGGACCCCTGGCAGCCCCTGAGCTCCTGGGAAACTGAGTCCCCAGGGGAAGTCCCAGATACCCTGTCAGGTGGGTGGGGGCGCAGGGAGGAGGAGGTGAGCACACCTGCCCAAGCTTCTGATAAATGACTCCAAACTTGAAGTTATTGCTGATAACATGCTCGTCAAAGGTGACGATGAGCCGGGAAGCCTGGAGGTAGAGGACCAGGGGTGAAACGGACTGCTTTTTCCAGTTGTCGTTTATTGCTCTTGTTATGTGCCAAGCGCTATGCCTGGCACTCCACGTGCATCATCTCATTTAATCCTCAGAACAAGCCTGCGACGGAGACACTCCTACTGTCCACGTTTTATAGATGAAGAAACCAAGGTTCGGAGCTTATGTCACTTGACTAAGGTCAACAGCTTGCAAGTGGCCGAGCTGGGACTTGAACTCAGGTCTGTTAAATTCCAAAGCTCAGCACTGCTCCTGAGTTTTGCCCATGAGCCCCTGCTCCATCTCCACTCCGTGACACCCAGCTCCCTCCTCGGCTCCTCAGTAAACTCACCTCAGCATTCTGCAACAGGCCAAGTCCCACCAATTTGCTGTGGGACCTTGAGCAAGGTCCCCTCCTCACCTTGTGCCTTGCTTTCCTCTTCTGTAACAGAGATGGGATCTAATTTCCGAGGCCCCTTCCCTTGGGGACCTTTCCTGGACCACACCACCCCTCAGGGACTGCATCCTGCTCTAGAATTCAGTCAGAACTACAAGGGTTTATATGTCTTTCAAGGCCCACCTCTTTCAGGAAGCCTCCCTGGCTCGTTAAAGACTAAAGTCTCTACCACTTTTCCCACATGTGACAGAGCCGCAAACCCAGCACTCAGCACCAGAGCTGGAAAGGCAGCTGCTCTCTGTGGGGCAGCATTTGTGGAGGTGCCTGTGTTATTCTCTCTCACCAGATCCCCTCTGGGGTCAGAAGGCAAGGCCAGTGGAGTTTCCTGGCCCAGGAGTACAGACTGCCCTTGGGAGGGTTCCCAAACGACACTAAGAGTTTTCAGAGGTAAGTAAAGCATTTCTCCAATGCAGACAAAACTAGGTTTAAGTGCAGGCCATGATTATCTGCTATGCATCCCTGGGTAAGATACAGAAACTTTCTGGGCCTCTGGTTTCTCTTCTGCAAACTGTAGACTTTTGCAGGATTGTTGTGAGGATTAAATGAGAGAACTTAGAAAAAATACTCTGCACACAGCAGCGCCCAATAAATGTTCGATCCCCTAGTTACCTACCCACCCCCAGTGAGCAGGGCCCAGATCCAGCCATACCTTGGGGTAGAGCACAGGATAGAATCGATCCACATTCACATCTTCACATACCAGCTGCAGGAGGAGATAAGGGGGCATCTAAGGGTAGGGCTGGGAGGAGGGGTGGGGCCTCTGGGCCTCCCAGGCCAAGGTCTGCAGGACAGCAGCAGAAAGGAGAGGGCACAACCGAGGCTGACGCAGGACTGTGGGCTCACTCTTGCTCAGAATGGGGTACAGAGAACTGAAGTACCAAAGGTACTCTAAAGAGGTCCAAAAGCACACAGATAGGGGACAGGGCACCAGAACACATGAGAGTGTGGATATCATGGGGACACATGAGAGGCAGGACCTCAGAGACAGGGCTGCAGCATGCAGGGCCAGGACCTGGAGCTACAGACGCAAGTGTGCTAAGGCCGAAGCTGCAGCCTGGCCGTGTGCCCACCTGGGGTGCCCAAGGGGGCCCAGAATGAAGGAGCAGAGGCCTCACCTTTGCCATCTGGACCACGTTGGGGAACTCGGTGAGGCAGGAGATGGGGATGACATCATGGTACGTCCGGCACTTGGTCCTGGGAAGAAAAAGTCAACGGTGAGGGGCTAGGCAGTGGGAAAGGGAGACGGGAGCCCCTCCACACAAAGTAAGACCCCAGGGAGGACCAGCGGTGATGACAGGGGCCAAGCCTGGCTCAGGCTCTAACGCGTTGTGCAACCTCAGGCAAATCCCTGCCCCTCTCTGGGCCTCGATGAGAAGAGTGGGTAAAATGAGGTGGGTTCTCAGATTATAAGACCTCAGCCCAACCTGCTATCCCAGGGTCCATCACCCCACCCTCACCTGAGCAGCAGCCGTAGGTGCTCCTGGTCCCCGATGACATCATACTTGAGTGAGAAGACAAGGTGGCCCAGGGCAGTGTCCAGTGAGTAGTAATTGAAATGCTCCTGTGGGAGGTGGGCCAAGGTAGTGGGTGAGACTGAGCTTGTGGCTGCTGGAACCAGACCAGAAAGCCAGCTCATTCCCAGATGGGGGTCCCTCACCAAGCAGAAGGTGTCACAGCTAATAGCAGACTCTGCACCAGGCAGACCCACATTCAAATCCCACTGGGATTTGCCAGCCGAGTAGCCTGAGAAGGTCACTTCACCTCTCTGTGCCTCAGTTTCCTAGTCTATAAAACAGAAGCGAGGTCACTTACTTTGTGGGATGGTGGCAGGGACTGAAGGGGATAAAGTGCCTGGCACAGAGTAGGTATTCAATGAATGTTTATAGAAACCTGGGCTCTCTGTGTCCTCGTCAAAGTCAGGATCACATTCGGATCTCCATACTTGTCTCCTAGCGCTGCCCTACTCAGGGCTGGGCACACAGTAGGGACTCAATAAAAATATGCCAACTGATTGCTCAACCTTTGGCTTCTGAAGCCAGGGCCCGTGAGAAACAGGAAGTGAAACATGTCATGAACACACTGGGTGGCTGACCGGGCAGGTTCCCACCCTCCTACCTCACTGGGAGAAGCCGTAGGGTGGGAAGGAATACCTCAGGGGACGCAAGAGGAAACGGAGGCAGAGAACCCTAGAAGGAGCCCAGGGCTGGCACCTCTAGGCAGGAAAGCCCCAAAGCCAAGGGCCATGAGTGCTAGGAGAGTACATACACCCCAGCCTGGCCCTGGGCTCCCCCTGCCAGCGCCGGCCCTGGGAGTGGAGCTGGCTCCGCAGCCACACCCGCCCCAGGAGTCATCCTGGAAGTCCTGTTTAAACATGAACACCTGTGCTCAGAGAGCAGACGAAAGAGGCAGAGGCCAGGGGATGTGCCCCCACAAATCTGTAGCTCAGGGACAGTCTGAGGGCACCCCCTCTGCACTGCCTGGGCACAGAGTGACAGAAACCCCCACATGCGTGGCACCCTCTGTAGAGAGGGAATGGCAGGCACCTGGCAAGGAGAGCTGCACTAAAGTCTTCAGGGTGGGCAGTTTCCCAGGACTCCCCTGGCCAGGCCCAGAGGAGTCCAAGGAGCAGTAGGAGAGTGGGCTCAGGGTCCCAGGGAGTCAATACTAAAGTCACCCTAACCTCCTCCCTTTGCCTGAACAGGCCTCGGTGCTTCCCACGTCACCCCATGTCACCCCACGTCACCCCACCTGGAGTCGGGAGATGGCCCTGGCTCTGTGCCAGCTCATGGGGCCCCTCTTCTCTGTGCTGCCAACCTGACCCTGGTCATCATGCCTCTTCTGACACCCCAACCTGTACCTCTTTGGGTCCTTCTGTGGTCAAGGTGCCACCTTCATTCTGTCACTCATCACTCCTCAGCAAACTTTTCTGAGTGTCAACTATGTGCTAGGCCCACACAGTCCCCCACATCGCACTCTGGACAGGGGGTGCCGGGATGCAGGTCTCTCTCCAACCACAGGGCTCAGCCTAGAGGTAGAATCTAATGCCCTGTTCTGGGTTTGTTCCCAAGCAATGGCTCCTGAACCCGGGCCTGCTGGTTTAGTCTCAGTAACAATGTATTCCACCCCTTTCCACTTTCAGCCTTAGCAACAATACCCTCCAGGGTCAGGCCAATGCCTTGGGCTCAGACTGAGGTCATATAGTTCCCCAATTCCCAACACACCTTCCCAATACACATGCGCACACACCTAGGAACATGGCTCTTCCCATGGCATGTCTTTTTAAAAATACATTTGACATCTGACATTGTATAAACTTAAAGTGTACAAAGGTTACTTTGATACGTTCATATATTGTAATATATATGACTGCCATTGCGGTGATATTTATCACATTACGTAATTATAGTACAATATTATAGTTTATTCCCATAGTGTGTCTTAACGGAAGGTCAGCCAGAACTAGGTCCAATTCCTAGCTCAGTAATTATGTGACCTTGACCAAGTCACTTCACTTCTCTGAGCCTCAGTTTCCTTTTCTGAAAAGCTAGGACAATCCTGATCTCACAGAGTAATTATGAAGATGTACTAATAACAGTTACAATTTATTGAGTACTTGCTATGTGCCAGGCTCTCTATGCTTTAATGGTTTTCTATGCTTTAATGTATTTTTATTACCCCCATTTTTATAGATGAGGAAACAGGCTCGGGAAGGTTAAATAACTGGCCCGAGGTTATCAGTAAATAGAAGAGCCAAGATTGGCACCCAGGTGAATCAAGACCCCAGGGCCACACTACACCCTGCCAGAGACAGCACCTGGTGTGGAACCTGACACACACAGGGCCCCAGCTTGGGACCTCCCCTCCAGCTCCCACAACCTTGCCCAATAACTCTTGCCTGGAACACTGCTGGGTGACACTCTGACAAGTGGTGACCAGGCAGGGTCCCCGCTCTGGGGCTGGTGGTGGAGTGGGGGTTGCATCAATCCAGGTCATGCCACGACATTACTGTGTATTCCCAGCCCCACAAGCTGCCTGAGGGCAGGGCCTGGGTATGTTTTGTTTACTGCTATATACCTGGTGTCTTGCACAGAGCCAGGCACACAGCTGGTGCTCATTATTTGCTAACCCTGACTGAGCCTTACTCTATGCTAGACGCCATTTTTCACACTTTACAAGCATCCTGTCATTAAAGGTTCATAACAACTTTATGAGGTGGGTATCATCACCATCTCTGTTTTTACAGTTGAGGAAACAGAGGCACAGGGAGGGTAAGTGATTTGCCCAGTGTCCCACGCAGTAAGTGGCAGAGCCAGGATTCAAATCCTGGTAGTGTCTTCGCTGTTAACCATTACGCTCTAATACTGCCTTTTGCAATAAGTGGTTACTGAATGAATGAGTGAATCCACTACGCTATGCTCCCTGAGACTCAGGGCTCTAGGACTCACCCAGCACCAGCCCAAAGGTTCTGCTTCCTCCCAGGCCCAGCCCTCCAACACCAGAGGACCACCCACCTTGCCGAGAAAGTGCTTCCGGTAGATGCGGGCTGTGGGGTTGCACTCAAGCTTCACCTTGGTCGTGGGTGACTGCAGTGGCTCTGTCTCTGGGATGCTGGTGATTTCGTGGTTGGTGCCTTCAATCCAGTAGCCCCCGAACTGGGGCAGCAGAATGAGGGGAAAGGGCCCTTCTCGCCCCAGGACCTAAAGAGGGACTCAGCTGAGAGCTACTCTCACTGCACCCCACCAGGGACCCCAGGACACCTCCCCAACTAAGGGGTACTACATGGGTCGCAGACCACATGGAGCCCCAAGTCTCATTCTCAAACGATGGAGATGGGGCCAGGTAGAGCTGGGAGCACGACCTTGGCAGAGAGGATGAAATGTTTGCCTTGGAGGCCTTCGGTTCAAATGGGCACTGAGGTCTTGAGCCCGTAAACTGAGTCTCCAGCCCCAACTGTGGTCAGGCTCCTGACCAGGAGGAGGACCAGGGCATCCTGAACTCCCTGCGCGAGAGCCTCCAGTGCTTGGGGTGGGGACAGGCTTGGGGTCGGGGGGGTTCCGGCTGGTTACCTCGTGCACACTTGGGTAGGGAATGTAGTCTTCTTCCGTCTGCAAAACACAAGCAGGGGGAGGTCCATCTGGGACGGGGCCCGCACCCTTGACTTCCAGCCTCCCCGGAATGCTCTTTTGTTTGGCCAGCCATCGGGACTGAGTGTGGAGAGGGCTGGGTCCTCATCTCCCCATCTCATGGGTGAGGCGGGGCTTGCCTTGGGGTGACCCCACGAGACAGGGGCTGAGGGCTGGCAGCCTCTTCTGAGCCTCGTCCTGCCTGAGGAGGAGGCCCACTGCCTCCCCAGAAGGAACCTCTGGACCAGTGGTTCTCAGAACAGCCTGGAAGGCTTGTTAAACACAGACGGCTGCACCCCGCTGCCCCGCCCTCCCCTCCCCCTGAGTTTCTGATGCCCTGGGCCTGGATGGGCCTGAGCATTTACATTCTCACAAGCTCCCAGGTGGTGCTGATGGGGCTGGTCTGAGGACCACATTTTGAAAACTCCTGCCCTGGACAAAGCATCAGGCTTATGCCCATGAATCTTCTTTAATCCTTACCCCTGCATCCCTGGGCCCATTCCCCCAGGCCCAGCCACTAGTCTTCTGGGATGGCTGGGGTCCCAAATCATCAACCAGAGAGTCCTATGCCCACCTGGAGGGGCTATGCAGCTCCCAGCCCAAGAAAATTTGAGTCTAAACAAGAGCCTCATTGCATCTCCTTCAGTCCTGTCTCTTGTCAGTCTCCTCATGGGAGGTGGGGGGCAACCAGGTCATCCTCCCCTCCCCCTCCCTTCCCCCTCAGCCTCCCTTCCAGACAGGAGCTACGGAGAACAGAAGAGCATAAGACTCCTGGGTCTTGGGTTTGAGTCTTCCTACAACTGTGCGTCGTAACTGGCTTCCATTTCTCACGGGCTGTCTTGTGAGGTATTGGGGCTTCGGCCCAGAGACAGCAAGGCCTGGAGAGGCAGGGTGAGTTTTCAGGGGTGGGGAGGAGCTGGAAGGGGCCCCAGCCCTATAGCAAGGGAGGGGTACTCCACATCTCAGAAGTCCTAGACTGCTTCTCATGAAAGAGTGATGGGTTCTCCTGGGCTGGCTGCTTTGGTTGGGCAGCTGTAGCAGCACCCGAGGGAGGACATCTGCCCCCCTCCCATCCCCCTCCAAGCCCTTTGGAGAGGCTGCTCAGGGAGCCCACGAAAGAAAGGGTGGGGTGGTGCTGGATCAGACCTACTTTGAGGGGTGGTGGGAAGGAGCATCGTTGTTCATCCATCCTGCTTCCCTGCAAAGAGAGGCCAATACTCCCGTAAAGAGAGGCCAATACTCCGGTTGCACCCCTCCCTCTCTCCCGCTGCACCCCTCCCTCTCTCCCGCTGCACCCCTCCCAAGCCTGCAGCAGCGCTGCCTCCCACTGGGCTCATAGCTCTTCCTGTGTAGAAGGGGAAAGCCAACCAATGTGGGGTATTCCCAGGGCAGGGTGCACGGTTACTCAGGCCCCTCTGCAGGGTTGGCTGTCCTGCTGGTAACCTGGGCTGCAGGAGGCGGGTGGCAGCAGGGGGGAATTGGGGGCTCTATGCGCCTGCTGCTGGGAGTGGGGGCAGGGGTGGTGTACACGTGCCTATGTGTGAGTGTGGGGATGTGGGGAGGGAGGCTATTGCATCTACACAGATACATGTTGTTGAGAGAGGAGGGGTGGGGAGAGACAGGGAGAGGGAGAGAGGGGAGAGAGAGGGAAGGAGAGAGGAGGAGGGGAAAGGTGGAGACAGAAAGACTAAGCAAGAGAGGCAGAGAAACAGGAAGGGACAGGAGAGGTTTAGAGGGTGAAATGATATCAGGTGAAGCTCCTGAGGTGTGTTCGAGTCGTCCTAGCCCCCTGCCCATCTCCCAACACATACCCACACAGAAAACAGACAAGAGCCTGAAAGCCCAGGGCAGGAGTCAGGCGGAGAGGGCAGGAGCTGCACTCCCAGGCGGCCTCGCTCATTAACACCTCCCCCTACCTGCAGCACGGCCTCTGGTTGCCCTGTGCCCTGGCATCTGTCCCTCCTCCCCCTCTACATGGGGGGTCCTGCAGAGTCTGTAATGCCTCTTGGGGGACGGGGAATGATGTGTATATGTGGGGGTGGTTTGAGGCAGGGACGCTTGCTCTGCTGGGGATCTATACAGGGATGGGAGCTGGGGAGACACAAATGGGGCCTGGGCCCCTGGGTCAGACAGGGGTTAGGCACTACCAGTCCCCACCCCCTACTGTGATCCCCACTTAGGGGCTCTGGACAACACACTGCCACTATCTCCTTCCTGCATGGTCTGCCAAGGGCTCCTGGACCATTCTGAGAGATGTGTGGGGTTGGAGATATGGCAAGGGCCCCCCACCGCCAGTCCAGTCCCCTTTGCGCCTCCCCAGAAGAGGTAAGGAGCCAGCCTCACCTGCATCTTTTCAATCATCTCAAACAGATCTGTGTTCTGCAACAGAGGAGGGGGAGAGAGAAGGTCAGTCCTCGGGGTGGTCCAGCCGATCCTACTGAGCCCCCAAGGAGTCTGCACCCAATCCAGCCATCCCGGTCCAAGTTCTGACCAACCACCTTGGACCTATCAGCCCAAAGCATAGGCCCCAAGGGGCAGCCCAGCCCACTCAGTCTCCTTACCCAAAGGAGAAGGCTGGTGCCTCAGACAGAGGGATGTGACCTCTGGGGAGAGACACATCTCCTTCATGTCACTACAAGGTTGGCAGTGCCAGGATCAATCAGCCCATGGACCTTTCAGAAGAGCCCCAGGCCCCAGCCCCGGAGAGGAGCCTAGCTGGGACCCTCAGAAGGGTCTGTGGTTCCACCCACCTCTCCTGGAAGAGGGTCCCACCCACCTATCTCAAGCACCCCAGGGTGCTACTGGGAGAAAGGACGCTGGTATATCCCATTGGTCCAACACACGTGTGTGAGTCCACACTCACCCCTCCAGCCCTCACACTCCAGACGGCCTCTCCCGAGGCTAGCCAGGGCACACACAGGGTTAATCGGGCATCTGCCAGCTGCTTTGGCAGCTTCTGCCTCTCCAGCGCCAACTCCCTGCAGCCTTCCTGGAAGGCAGCATCCTTGACGGCTGGCAGGGCTGGGGCTGGGCCTGGGAAGCCCCCAGAGTCTCCAGGATGGTGCCTCTCCCCCAACCCCTCCCAGATCCTGAGTCCACACACATGTGCTATGGGGTTGTGCACCAGGAAACACATACTCTTTCTCTCTTGCTTGAGCACACACAGGCCTACACACCAGTATTTAAACAGTCGTGCTGTACCAAAGAAAGCAAACACACACAAACCCACGGGGTCTGTGCACATCAATCCTTAGACTCAGAGCTATGTACTAACACACACATAAATGTGTCAGTGTCCCAAGCTACACAACAGCACACCCACACACATACAGGTCCATGTACCACAAGAACCACACAAACAAATGCAAACCCATCCCTGTGCAGATCTGCACATTAGTCATTGCATGTAAAGCTACATGAACACCACAAAACCACTCATGTCCACGTGCAGAGAGACACAATAACATGCACTCACAGATACAGGCAGGCATGGTCACAGAAACTTAGCTACAGAGCCCCACTCCCACATACCTTCCCCATCAGAGTCACGCACCCTGTGTAACAGATGTGACAGACTTTAAATGAGTTTTAAGAAAAAGAAGAAGCATGCAGCAACTGTGGGAGTGGCTAATCACCAAGGATGAGGAGCACACGTCCAAACCTCACACACCCCTCATACCCACTTGAGTACACACCACCCATCTCCCTCTCTCTCTCTCACACACACACACACACACACATAGACACACACACGGAGCTCTGTTAAATATCACAAGACACAAAAACCCATGTACACACTCTGAGACCTGACCACAGGGGCAAAACCCACCCCATGAAATGCACCACAGATGTCCATTGGAGACGCTGACCCATGGTCACCTATGGTTACACCCAACACTTCTGAGCTTGGACAAGACAAATCCACAAGCAGTTACAGCACAAACCACAGACACACACCTGTAGCCCAGGTAGACAAACATGCCTGTCAACCTAACATCCTGTACCACAGCAGCCTCGGCATCTATGCCCAAATAACCTCATACCAGCGCAGTGCCA
This sequence comes from Pteropus alecto, assembly GCF_000325575.1. Taxonomy (NCBI): domain Eukaryota; kingdom Metazoa; phylum Chordata; class Mammalia; order Chiroptera; family Pteropodidae; genus Pteropus; species Pteropus alecto. Next base: position 12,638,538 of record NW_006443568.1, on the reverse strand, counting down.
GTATGAGTGATGGGGGCGCATTAATGTCCCCCAGCGCACCCCACTCTGGGTAACCTAACATGGCCAGGAACAATATGCACCTGGAGTCACAGCCATGTAAACACTGATGCATGGTACTGTCACCCAGAGTGCACACACAGCAACAAGTTACACCCACAGTTACAGCCTCACAGGAGCAGCAGACGCCCTGACACATGGAAGGCTGTGAGTCAAGTGGCCCAGAGCACCATGCAAAGTTACACTGTGACATTCAGACCACCTTAAAGGGGACAGGGGACCGACAACATGGTCCCGAGGCTAATACACACACACACACGAACACGAACACGCACACGCACACGCACACGCACACGCACATGCACACAGTGCCATGGTAGCCCCGAGCCACGGTGCCACTACAGTCACTCTCTTTCTTGGAAAGGGGCAGAAAGGGCCCAAAGCCTGGGACCCCAGGGCAGGGGTGCGCCCTGTGGCTGCCATGGCCGGGTGTCATCCCAGAAGCTAACACACCCTCCATGACAGAGCCTCGCACACCCGCCCTGGCTGGGGCAGAGCCTGCTGGACTCAAAGGAAGTCGGGCTGACCCGGCAGCTCCTGCAGACCCCTTTGGCCAGGCCATCCTCTCCCGGGTCCTCACCTGCCAGCCGGCCCCAGCGGGCAGCGAGCCCCTCCGCGGACGGCCGGCGTTGCCAGGGGCC
>NW_006443568.1:12634034-12637610 GCF_000325575.1 Pteropus alecto | reverse complement strand
CCGTAAGCCCCGCCCCCAGAACGGCCCAACCCACGGTCCCGGGACACTGCGCCTGCGCGCTCTCGTTGGATCGCTAGAAGTCTTCAGCGCGCGGGGCCCCTAAGGCTCTCCCAGGCTCTTCTCAGCGCGTCCCCTCCGCCCCCGCCTTCTCTATCTTCCCAGACTTTGGGTACCCCACATCAGGGCCTCCAGGATGGGATTCTTGGGATGGGCTTTGAAGTCCGTCAGAAAGAGGCGGCTACTTGGAGACAGGACTTTCCTTGAGCATCTACTTAAAGTTGGACCCTTCGCAAGTCTCATCTTCTCCCACAACCCAGGAAGTATGAGCATCATCCCTATTTTACAGAAGAGAAAACTGATTCCAAGAGGTGGAATATCATGCTCAAGATCACACAGCTGGGAAAGGCAAAACTAGGAATCCAGGGAAAGGCCTGGCGCTACTCTCCCCTGCCCCCTCCTATCCTGCTCCCTAATGCCTGACGGTGGTGGCCCATTCCCTCCCTTCAGCAGGCCCCGTGCCACACCTGGCTCTAATTGTCCCCCCACCCCCATCCTAATTGCCCCTGACCCTGGAGACAACCACAGTGCCTAGGGAGGAGCCAAGGCCCCACAGTATGGGGCAAACTTCAGGACACGTGAGTCCTAGGTCTGGCCTTGCTACAATTTGCTGAGTGAACTTGACTTGAGTCCCTACCACCTCTGTAGGCTTCAGTTTTCCCATCTGTAAAATATATGGCCTCTGTAGGCTCTTCCAGCTGACCCTGCATTGTGTCTGCCACTGTACAGTGGGGACAGATGCTGGGAAAGTAGCAATTGCTTCCTGAGCTGTGGCCAAGTCAACACCAGCTGCTTTAGACCCTGCAGGGGCAGGGCTGTCCACCAGCTCGGTGCCCGCCATCTCTGCAGCTTCCTAAGGGAGCTGCTGGCAGCTGTCCACCACCCTCCATCTCCAGGGTTCCTGGAAGGAAGTCACTGCGCCTTCCTTTCCCCTAGACCTGGCCCTGGGTCAGGCTGGAGCCCGGGGAGCCAGCGGGAACTCCAGAGATATGTGTTCCAGACACGGTGTAGCTCTGTTTTTAATAATTAACAGCAACAAATATTGATTTATGCAGGCACTTTCAGGCCTGAGCGCTTCCGGGCACCCATCGAAATGCAGCCAGAGAAATATCTATTCCACACTGGGAGGAGGCAAGACCTGGTCGTATCACCAGAGATGCTTGTGTGCCAGGTGGAGTGAAGGGGGTGCACACATGTGCATGCAGCTGTATGTGTGTGTGTTTGTGTGTGACAGAGACTAGATGTGGGTGTGTGTGCCTAGACATCCTGGGTGTATATTTATGTGTTTGTACATGTGTATCTGTACACGCTTGCATGTGTACATGTGTAAGTCTCTGAATACATGTGCAGACGTGTTATGTACATGTACCTAGCTGTGGGTAGGCTGTGTATGTACGTGTGTGCAGATTTTTGAATCCCGAAGTGAAGAAAGCCCTGTGGGGGGCAAGATAGGAAGGTCCTGGGTAGCTCAGTGTCTGTACAAATGTGGCTTACCAGTGAAGAGAGGGACGTCCCTTCTAGGTGTTCTATCCTACCCTGGGAACATATGCTGATAATCGTTCAGCTTCCTAATTTCTACTTCCCAAAGTTACTCTCACAGTCATCACTCAATTGCAAGCTGGCAAAGTAGGTAGAAAAGAAACTGTCAACTCTATATTACAGATGAAGAAACTAGGACCAAAGAGGGGCAGGGGGTTTGTCCACTGGACAGAGAGGTCTCCTGCCCCTCAAACTGGCTCCATCAACATTACGAATGTGTGCAGAGTTAGGGGTACTGGGGGAGGGGGTGGAGGATATGTCACAGGCCTGGTTCCCTCAGCCTCACCACTGGTTTGCTGGGGATCCAGACAGGTCGCTCAGTCTTTCTGGATCCTGGTTTCCTTCCCTGTCAAAGGAGGATGATCCACAGACTGTGTCTTGATTCTGGGGTGGGAGTGGGCTGTCGGCAGCCTGCCGTCCAGGCTGTGTTGGCACGAATGGAGGCTTCTAGACAGACTGGGCGGAGGCCAGGAAGCCTGAGGGGAGGCAGCTCAGAGCTAATCCAAGAAGGCCAGCTCCAGACTGCCTGAGCAGGCAGGACTCAGGGAGATGGGCTGTTCCAACCCTCATTTTCCTAATGAGAAGACTGAGGCCCAGGGAGGAGAAGCTATGGTCTAAGGGCACACAGCCCTCGGTGAGAACCTTGGCCTCTTCCCAGATGCTCATTCATGAACCCGACTGCCATCAAGTCACTCCCTTCCTGCCAAGCCCCAGGATCTACACAGTCTATCTGGGGCTATTACCTAGGCACAGAGAGCAGGAGAGGGTCTCAGGAACTCCCTGATGCTGTCCTTAGGACCCCACTTCGAACCCCCTTAGGGATAGTGGTTCTCCACAAGGACACAAGGACACCTGGACACCATCCTTTGGCCATCCGCCCTCCCGGCCTAGGAGAGGTGCATGGCCCTTGTTCCAAGCCGGAGTGTTGGGAGAGGAACATGGTAGATCCTACCTCTGCTATTTCCTGGCTGTGTGACCTTGGGAAAACCACTTCACCTCTGTGAGCACCTGGATCCTCATCTGGAGAATGCCTACAACCCAAGGTTTAATGAAAAGACCAAGCAGCATGATGTCTGTGGACCTGCTTTAGAAGCTATGAAGTGTACCGTAAAAGTGAGGGCTATGACATCGCATTAGAGAGGCCACCAGACCAGGCACTCTAGTCAGACAGCCTGAGTTCTGGCCCTGGCCCTGGCCCCATCACATCCTACCTTTGTGTCTTTGAGCAATTAACTTAACCTCTCGGAGTCTCAATTTTCTCTTCTACAAAATGGTACTAGTAATAGTAGCCAGCACATAGCACTTACCGTTTGAGGGTGAAATGAGACACTGTGTGTAAACTAAGTACCTACTAAGTACCCACGTGGCCCACAGTGAATCTCAATCAATACTAGCGAGTATTACTGGTATTTGACAATTTGCTTAAGTTATTTTGCTCTAAACTAGGCTATGGCTCCTTGAGGGGAGGGTCTGTGTCTGATTGCTTTCTGGCACACAGCACAAAATCTGGGCAAACATTTGATTTTGATAACAACAACAATAGCCTCATTTATAGGACTCTGCCTCTGTGCACAGAATACTTTATTGGCACTTTTCCATTTAATCTTCACAATAGCCCTGTGAAGTGGGTACTGTCATCATACCCAATTTATAGAAGAGGAAACTGAGTGATGTTGATGATGAAGATAATGAAGAATAAATGACTGGCCAGTTTATTCCCAGGTGTTCTGCCCCACCCCCATTCAACTTCTGAGATGGTACTAGGCCCACCCAGGGGTAGCCCCGAACATTTTACCTCTGCCTAGTAGTCATTCTTAGGTATCTCTCAGCCCTGGGGGTCTCCAGATCAGGAGCAGTGGGGAGGGGGACACATACCTTTGGGTAGAGCGAAGCAGTGTTGGGGGGAACGAAGTCCAATCGGGGCAGATCTAGGGCCTGAGGGAAGCGCTGGTTCTGCCCATCACTCCTCCGAAGAGAAAG
>NW_006443568.1:12620838-12633816 GCF_000325575.1 Pteropus alecto | reverse complement strand
GTGTGAGGTCAGGAGAGGCCCAAGACGGAACATCTGTGAGCTCTGGAAGAGTCTCCCACAGAGTTGGGAGATGTGTAGGGAGACAGACTTCATGGAGGAAGGGGTACTGGGTTCCTCGGGAGGAAGAAGAGGGGCTTCCTGATTAGAGCTGCTAAATAGGCTCCCCTTTCCCAGAGATCAGAGATGGGGACAGGGTCTCTCCACAAGCTCTCCATTAGGCCTTCCTCATGTTTACTCCAGCCAAGAGGATTGCTGCTGAGGGCTGAACCCTAACCTCTGAACTTAGCAGGATGCCCAGACTCCCTGAGCTTTCAGGGAGACAGCAGTCTTAGGGCTGAGAGGCTGCCAGCCTTCTGCTATCACGGACAATAACAATACCAATACAGACACTCGCTGGGCCTACTGCGCCAGGCCTTGGACCAAAGCTCTTTTTCCAGGCCTGAGGGCACAGACTCCTCACCACACTGGTATTCGCACTTGACAGATAAGGGCCCAGAGGCATGCAGAGGTCACACAGCTGGTCAGCAGCAGGACCAGCATCTGAGGGAGGCCTGGACTCTTTGCCCACACCCGTATCCCTCTCTGAGGAAAAGAAACAGATCTGGCGATGGTGAAGTCAATTCCTGTCACCCCAGAAAGCCTGCAGAGGAGGCCACCTCTGGGGTCAGGGAGAGAAAGAGCCCAGTAGCTCCTGGGACCCAGGGAGCCCAGAGCTTGGGGAGCAGGCCTGGCTTCCGCTCATTGCCTAGGGCCACCCTGACGTGGCTGTACCCCCGCCCCAGTCCCATCAACCCAGACAGATCCCAAGAAGGTGAGTCATTTAGGCTGTCAGATGATCCTCAGGTGGAGCTGGGACTGCCACACCTCAAGAGGGGAAGGACCTGCGGGAACCTGGCCCAGAGAGGAGACCCTGAGGACATTCAGCCTCCCTGCTGACTCCCCTCAGCCCAGCCACACCGGCAAGAGAAAGGCCCAGAGGGACCCGCCACAGCTCCACTCGGCCTCCCAGGGGTGCATCTTAGAACGGAAGGTCTTGACCTGGAAGACTGGATATAACAGTGCCATTTCCAGCCTATGGCATCAGCATTGGGAGGTCTTCCCAGGCACTTGCCTGCCACATGGCCTTAGTGAGTAACACACTCTTCCTAGTCTCAGTTTCCAAAAAAATTCACCATAAAGCCTGGGCAGCTACTAGGCATTCACTCAATAAATTCTGATACTCATTCATTTATGGTGAACTCTGGCTCCCCAAGTTAAGGTCTCATTCAGTATTTGTTGAATGGCTGAATGACAGAATGACTGAATGAAGGTTGGCAGTTGGGAGGTATTGAAGGTTTGTGAGCCAGGGAACAGCCAAACACAGGTTCCTATAGACTGCAAGGCCCTGAGGTGGAGAGAGACTGCAGAGGTCCACAGAAATAGTCCAGGAGAACTCCACTGTGGCTGCCGTGGGGACTCTTCTTTGAGACCTACTGTGTGCCTGGAACGGTGTCAAGCATGTTACACCCTCACGATAGTGCTAGAAGTTTGGCATCACTTATCCCCATTTTTATAGATGGGAGAAAATGAGGCTCAGAGAGGTGAAGCCACTTCCCCTAGCAAGTGGGTGACAGACCCAGAATTTAAAGCACATGCCCTTCACTGAGCAGGGCCAGTGTCAGTGGGTTGAAGAGCAGAGGTTGCCCAGGGTCTGGGAAGTCCTGGAGTTGAAGCCCAGGTGAGGCTGGCCCCTGTGGTGGTGGGGACCGCTGTCCTGGCATGGCCCTGGCTGCCAAGTGAAGGTTGTTGCCCATGACAGAGCTATTCAGGTTGTGTCCTTTTGTCTACCCCGTTATACCTGCAGGTTCAGACGGTGGCCACCGTGGGTCAGCCTGGCAGCAGCTCCCCTTCCAGAACCCTCAGCCTCAGTTTCCCCATGCCCAGGTGTCCATCTCACTCAGGACTGCTCACGTGGGCACAAGGCTAGGGAGGTCTCTGAAGACAAGGGAGCTCTGGCTTCTACCCACGACCCAGCCTCGAGGACTTCAGCTCTCTAGTTCCTGGCTGGCACCTCACAGGCAATGCCCAACCCCCTTCCCCCAGGCAACTCTACCTAAAAGGTCATTGCTGAGGTCCTGAAGATCAGGGGAAGAAATGGGATCCAGGATGAGGACACAGCAGGAAATCGGAAGCTCTGGGCCCTGCCTGCCCCCATGGTCCCAGCCTTGAGGGATAGAAAGGCAGTAATAACAAAAGCCACAGACTACCTATGCCTTGCATGATCTTATTTCATCCTCATAGCTCCCGCATGAGATTGGTGCTCAAAACTGCCTGCTTCACACATGAGGAAACTGAAGCTTGGAAGGTATGTTAACTCGCCCAAGGTCACACAGTTAATGAGGCAGAGCAGGCATCTGAACCCAGGTTTGTTAGCCCAAGATCTGAACTTCACAGCATGGGCAGCCAGCCCTGTGGACCCAGCACGACACATCAGAGAGGTAATAATCATAGTGACAACAGCGATGGCAGCCAACAGGTCGTACCATGTGCACGCTCTGCCTCAACTGCTTCACTTGTAAATGAACTTAACCCTTACCTTTCAGAGGAGGGAACTAAGACACGGAGAAGTTAAGCAATTTGTCCAAGGTCATGCTGACAGTAAATGTAAATGAAATGTGGAGGACGTGAACCCCTGACCATCCAGTACTCGATGCTGTGCCCTAATGCTGCACCATACTGCCTCTTAGTAAGTAGAAGTTGCTCAATAAATACTTTGCAAGGAATGAATAAACGCAGCCCCTCACCTCCCTCCCCAACCCTCTAGCCTCCTCTGACACCTCCTCTTCCTCCTCTCAGCCTTCCTCATTTCTCACCATCTCTTCCTCACCTTTCTAGCCCTCTCCTCCCTTCCCTTTGCCTCTGGCTTCTGCAGACCTCCCAGACTTGGTCATTTTCCTCCCTCTTTATGAACTTGAACCTCTCTGACTCTCTCTTTCTTTCCTATCCCACCTTTGTCTCCTCCTGGTCGCCACTATTCCATTCACATGGGGTCCCCCAAGCCTCTACCCGCTCCCTTCTTCTCTGACAACCTTCCTGATCCTATGGCCTGGCCCAGCTTAAAATGCTTTGCAGTCTTCCTGCACATGCAGCAGCTGGGAGGTGCCTGGAGCATGCCTTCCCCCTGATGTGACTATGGTCATATATCTGTATAGCACTCTACAGTTTACACAGGCATTATCTCATTTGATCACCACAGCAGCTTTGTGAGGTTGGACTATTATCAACCTTTTTCCCAATAAGAAAACTGAGATTCAGAGAGGTTAAGTGACAAGCCCAAGGTCACACCAGGGAAAGGGCAGTTCCAAGGTCTGACTCCAGCCTGGGGTTCTTCACCTACACACATCATAGCTGCTCTCAACCTCAGTCCTGCTGCCTAGCCCCAGTGGTCCCCCCATCACAGCTCCTGGCTCCTGCAGCCACCACCAAGCATCTTCCCTAGGTCCAGCTCCAATCTTACCCTGTCTGGCCTGGACACCTGCCTACAGATACAAAACACTGTGGACACAGAAAAAGGTGCTAGCCAGAGAGGAAGTGACTTGCTCAAGGTCGCAGAGAAAGCCAGAGTCAACCTTGAGTCCAGGCCAGGCACATTCCTGGGTCACCTTCAGGCCCTGCAGATTCATGGCCGCCAGCCAGCTGGCCCCAGCTCTCTTGCCTCTCGGAGCACCCATCTCTCCCAGGAAAAAGGCAAGGCAGGGGTGTGGGGGCAGGGCCCAGGGGCCTAGCTCCTGAGTGGGATGGGCCAGGCAGGAAGCTGCTGCTGACAGCTCCCGGGTTTCTTGGCAACTGTCACTGCACCTCCTCCCCATCCTTATCTCCGCATTGAGGTAACAATAATAATCACCGTGGTGAGTACAGCTCTTTGTACTTTTCAAAAGCCCTCTTTATCTGCTCACCCCTGGGACACTCACCGGAACTGGATCAGGAGATAAGGCAGTCACTAGAATCCCCAATTCCCAGGAGTGTAAACTGAGGCTCGGGAGGTTAAACCACCACGTTGAAGTCACTAGCAAGGCGGGAGCAGACTGGGGACTAGAACCCAGGCCTTCCATCATCCAGGGCTCCAGATGCCACACTGGGGTGGCGGGCATCTCAGGGAGGTCCCACACTCTGCAAAACGCAGGTCAGACCCAGGCATGGTGGGTGGGATAGAGAAGACGGAGGGCAGATGACCAAATGCCTCCCTGGGCTGCTTTCTACCTGTTAACCAGCTGGAGAGTTGGTGGAAGGTCCTGTCTTTTTCTCTTATCTGCAAAATGAGAGATAATGTACCCACCCCATCAGGTTGCTGTGAGCCATGAAGTGAGTACTCCAGAAGTGTTTGCTGTTGTTGTTGTTGTTATGATGACGACGATGATGATGATGATTTGTCACTCTCTTGGAGAACCCCACCCTTTCAGGGTACTAGAGGTGGGACTGGGCTGTCCTGGGGGTAGGACTTGGCCCTTTGGCCTTCCAGAGACAGCTGCCCTGGATGGAGGTCCCCAGGTGAATCTGGCTCCTGCTGACTCTTCCAGTCTCACCTCCGCACGCACACATAGCCCCTTCCTGTGCCCGGCTGCCTTGTCCTAGTCTGGCTAGGCCATAGGCAGTTTTCCAGACAAGCTGCACTGTTTCACACTGCGGAGCCTCTGCACAGGCTGCTCACTCTATTAGGGGCTCCCTTTTCCTTCTTTTCTGCCTGGTGAACTAGTCATGCTTTAAAATTCAGTTTAAACATGTGAAACTCTGGTGGCCAGAACAGGTGACATACGACCACCAAGGCACGAAGCCTGTGATGGGGAGCAGGGTGGCTGGACAGGTGCTGGTCATCACACACGCGAGTTGAGAAACCAGACCTGAATGGTTGGGAGGGCAAAGGAGGGGCTCGGCCACCAGTGAACATAGGGCTGAGAAAGATTTGGGGGGACTAGCCCAGGACTGCAGGGTTCAGTGCTGGTCACCAAAGGTCTGGTCACCAGAGCAGCTGGTTCTACCAACCTGGTGATCCATATGGGGGGAAGGGGAGGGGCCAAAGACCTCCAAGTGAGAAGCGGGTGCAGAGGCCTACTCCTGTGGACCCTCGCACCCCTGAGAGAGGCCCCTCTAGATGGGGCTTGGGAGTTGCCTGTGTCTCCCAGCCATGGTATCAGGGCTAAGGGGCCTCTAATCTCCTGAAACCAGAGACTAGAGGCTGCTCTGGAACTGCCCCCTTCCTCAGGGGCCACAGAGGCCCATTGTCTCAACCATCCGGCACTGGCCCCACTGCTTGCCCATGGCCCTGCCAAGGTGCCAGGGAAGGTGGCCAGGGGCAGCCTGGTAAGCAAGTTTCTGAAGCTAGGCCCAGGGAGCCTGGCTCCCCTCCTCCCAGGCCCAAGGGATGGGTGGGGGATATAGGCATGATCACTCCAGGCTCTCTTCTCCCAGACACCTTTAACCTCTGCCAGGACTCAACAGGGAGCGAACATAGGGGTGGGGGTCGGTGGGAGCCAAGCGCTGTGATATCATGTAATCCTACAACTGTGATTAAGGGCTGCTATTATCTTCACCCCATTTCAGAGATAAGAAAGCAGAGGCTCAGTGAGGTTGCAAGATGGGCCCAGGGTCTCACAGTCATCAAATGGTAGAGCTGGCAAGGTCCCCCTGGGGATAGCAGGGCAGAGCCTCAGGCTCCGGGCTGGGCAGAGGGGTGAGCTGGGGGGCCCCCACCCTCACCCAGCTCTGGCAGAGCGCCGAGACATCCGGATCCCGGAGCTGGGCCAGGCAGTGGCCTCCTGAGCAAACAACAGGTTGGCAGCCCGGAGAGGAGGTCATGGGATTGGCCCCCACCTGGGGTGCAGCACCTGGGGACAGGGCCTCCCATCCACCTGCTAACTGCCAGCGTCTCCCTGCCCAGGTAGCCCAAGCCCTGCTGTGTCCTAAGACTGACCCTCCCCGCCTCCCAGGAATGGACTCCTCCCTGCACACGGGACAGGGGAGGAGTGACACAGGGGAGGAGATGCCCTAGCCACAGGGCCTCTGCTCGGGTCATAACCACATCTGCTTACCCGGCCCGACACTTTCCAGCTTGCAAACTGCCTTCACTTTAGACCCTCTCAACCGCCTCACAAGGAACCTAAGGCAAGTAATAATACCTTCATCCTACACGGAAGGAAACCGAAGCCGGGACAGAGGTGGTGACTTGCCCAAGGTACCACACCAAAGCTCGAACCCTGCTACTCTCTATTCCTTGCCCCGTCAGTGCAGAACAACTCTCCCCGGTGGGCCTGGCACACGCTGCTCATCCTTAGTGCCCGGGGTATGGGTGGGCCAGGGCCCACGTGCAGGGCCTTCCCAGCATCCACTGGGTGGTGCCCGATGCCTATGCACAGTCTTAGAGCCACCTATGCCCCACCCCCCTCATTAACCTATTGTCCTTCCTCCCCCACACCCCGCCCCCTGCAGCCCAGGGGTCTCCTTCTCGGAACTCCATGCATTCCTTCACTCACTCACTCCAACACCCACCCGCTCCCCCACCTGCCCTTCATTCCTACGTGCAGTCACGTATTCAGGACACAAGCCCTGAGTCCTGCTCTGGGCCAGACAATGGGGCTGGGTGTTGGCATCAGAGCCAGCTGAGCCAGGCCCTCCCCTACCTCAGAGCAAAGCCCCAGTAACACGGGGCCAGACTGTTCTCTAGCTGTTCCCGGCGCTCGTTGGGCCTCACTGCCTAGACGCTGAACCCTCCAGTGCTGAGGCCTTGTTTAATCCATCCCTCTCCCTCCCTCGCCAGTGGGTTTGCCGCCTCATGGGCCCCAGGCCAGGCTGGAGAGCAGAAGTTCCTGCCAGGCCAAGATGAAAGCCCCCTTGGAAAGGGACAAAGTCACCATCTCCCAACCAAAAGGACAAGAAAAAGCCTTGCCTTTGCTTCTAAATTACTGTGTGTTCAAGCTTAAGTCACCATAATCTCCCCAAGCAATTTCTGCAGGAGACTGGGACATAGACTAGATGATGCTGAGGTCCAGTCCAGCTTGGCACTCTGCAGGAGGGTGAATAGGAGGATGAGAATCTGGGAGTTGAGTCTGCCGAGGACTTTTTGAAACTGGAACCCAGAAGGGTCTACTCTGCCTGGCGGGGGCTGAGCAGGGGGCCCCCGACTTCCCCAGGTTGCTTCTCTTCTCTGAGCCTCAGCTTCCCTATCTGCAAAATGGGACAGTAATACCTACTTTGTAGGGTTGTTGCACAGAACAAATTGGATATTATATGTACAATCTGACTAGCCTAGGGCTGAGTATAGTCATGTGCCACATAATGGTATTTTGGTCAATGACGGGCCTCATATATGATGGCGGCCCCATGAGATTATAATGGAGCTGAAAAATTCCTATCAGCGAGTGACAGCATAGCCATCTTAACATTGCAGCACAATGCATTCCTCACGTGTTTGTGGTGAAGCTGGTGTAAACAAGCCTACTGCCCTGCCAGTCACATAAAAGTGTGGCACATACAATTATGTGACAATTACATACGTACTTGATAATGATAATAAATGACTATATTACCGGTTTATGAATTTACTATACTATACTTTTTATCATTATTTTAGAGTGTACTCTTTCGACTTTTAAAGCTGGCTGTAAAATAGTACGCTGTGTTATGCTGGCAGCAGCCTCATACACCTCATGTTTACCACATCTCTTGATTGCATCATTTTCTCTTGTGCTTGATTTAATCTCATGTTGTTCCATAAATTTAGTGTAGCCTAAGTGTACAGTGTTTACAAGGTCTTCAGCAGTGTACAGTAACGTTCTCGACCTTCACATCTACTCACCACACACTCACGGACACCCCGAGCAACTTCCAGTCTTGCCAGCCTCATTCACGGTAAGTGACCTTTACGGGTGTGCCATTGTTTATCTTTTCTACTGCCTTTTTACTGTACCTTTTCTATGTTTAGATATGTGTAGATACATAAATACTTACCAGTGTGTTACAGCTGTCTACAGTATTCAGTACAGGAACAGGCTATGCAGGCTTGTCGCCTAGAAGCAATAGGCTAAGCCACACAGCCTAGGTGTACAGTAGGCTTTACCATCTAGGTTTGTGTAAGTGCACTCTGTGATGAACATACAACAAAATCACCTAATGATGCATATCCCAGAACGTAACCCCATTGTTAAGTGGCACATGACTGTATCCAGTAGGTGTTCAATAAATGACAGGCTCCTGCCTAGAGAGGTATACCATCAGAAGTGTGGGCTCTAGAGCCAGACTGCCTGAGTTTGTATCCTTGTTCTGCCACCTAACGGCTGTGTGACCTTGGGCAGTTACTTAACCTCTCTGTGCCTCAGTTTTGTCATCTATGAAATGGGATAGCAGTGCCCGCCTCCAAGGGCTGTCACAAGGATGAAATGAGTTTATAATGTAAAGTACGTAAACATTAGGCATGAACATTTCCTGGCCTTCCCTTCTCCCTTCCTTTCTCCCTTCTTTCCTTATCTGCAGGCTGCTGAGGAGTGAGGCAGGACTCCCAGGTGAAAGTTGGGATAAGCAGAGCTGCCCAAGAGTAAAACCACCAGTTGTGTAAGGTCCTGGAGCTCCCTGTCACACAAAAGCAGGAAGAGCCTCTCAGGGACACAGTGGGAAAAAAAGGAGTAAAGAGCATGGGCTTGACTAGATGACCTCCCAGGAGCCTCCCACATCTGGAATCGGTGCCTCTTGAAGACTCTGGGGTCCCTGTGGTCGAGGACAGAGGCAGTGGATCATTCCTATTATTTTGAGGAAATGGACTTTCCCGGGTTGGCTGGGGGTGCATAAACTGCAGCTACTTCTCCGAGGGTTGTTTGGTCACTCCTATTTAAGATGAAACTGTGCATCCTCTTTGGCCCAGAAATTCCACGTCTAGGCATTTATCCTCCAGAAATGCACAAAAATATAGGAACAAAGGACATTCATTGAAGCAGAGTTTGCAATAGCTAAAATCTGGAAGCCACCCCCAATATCCATTCAAATGAGGCTGGTTAAATATTAAGGCACATGCAAACCATGGAATACCATGCAGCAATGACAAAGAAGTTCTCTAGTCCTGACGGAAAAAGGGATTTGAGGCACACTGGTTATGGGAAAAAAGCAAGTTGCACAACAAAAATCTTACTTGTGAACATTTTGAATTACACGTAAAAGTTCATATGGGTCATCCCTGGGAAGCAGGACTACAAGGAGCTTCTGCCTTCTACGGGATATATTTTTCTACATTGTTTGGATTTTTACGAGGAGCACTTATTATTTTTTGTAATCAGAAAAAAATGAAAGATTTCTGAAAGGTGAGCACTTACTATGAGTCAGCTCTCTGAATACCTGAATCCTTTACCTTTCTCAGTCATCTTGAGGAGATATTCTTCACTCCTTATTCCAAGGAAGAGAAGCTGACACGGAGTGGGGTTAAACACCATGGCCACAGTCCCCCGGCCATAAGTGACAGAGGTAGGCTTTAATTCCAGTACTGGCTGACTCTGAAGCCCACACTCTTGCCCCTACTTTAGGCCTTAGGCAACCTGCTCTGAGGGTCAGGGAAGAAGGCAGGAGAGAAGCGGCGTAGGCAGCTGGGCACAGGGCAGTGCCCTGGGACCTCAGTTGTCGCGTCCTGGGAGTCAGGCCAGCTGAGGTTAACTTGTGCATGAGGGACAAGGCTGTCTACCTCATTTGCAAATGTAAATGCAAGCCCGAGCTGCTCCAGGCCAGCAGGCGCCAGCTCCACCCCTGGCACTACTCCCTGAGGCCACAGGGTGACTAGGCAGGTGGGCATGTGCTGGGGCTCTAAATAGCTTTCTATGTTGATCAACCTGTTTCTGGAAGAATTTGGTGTTGAAGGTCTCTTGCCACCTCTTCAGTGAGAGCCTGGAAATGTGACGAGCACAGATGCGTTTGCCTGAGTCCAGAGGGACCAGTGATCAGATCTACAAGTCAGATGGACCTGAGTTCAAATCTCGACTATGTCGAGCTCTAGCTGTGTGGCCTGGGGCAAGTCGCTTCACCTCTCTGCGTCTCCATTTCCTGTAGGGCTGCTGTGGGAATTCAATGAGATAATGCATGTGAAAATATTCCCTGAGCTAGAGACCACCTTCCTTGTGCAGAGGAGGGTTATAATCCTACACGTGTGTGCATGAGGCATGTGCATGTCTGTGCAAGTGTGGCGTGAACAGAGGTCACTACTGGCTAAATCAGAGGGTCCTGCTCCACAAAATCAGCAAGCAGGTGAGGTAAATGTCTGACACTTTTGCTGGAAGCCGGCACTGGGTTCTCTGCAGCTCTGCCCGGTGGTGCGAGAGGGTGTGTGTGACTCTGTGGGTGAGGATGTAGATGGGAAGCCTGGCAGGAACGTGAAATGTGGGTGGGAGAGAAAGTGCTCGTGTCTGGGGCGTGTGGGGGTTTATATGCGAGAATGTTTGTATCTGTCACATCATCCACCTGCCTAAAAACTCCTGGTGGCTTCCCACTCCATGCAGGATCGAGACTCAACTGCCTCACGTGGCCCACGAGGCCCCACGGAACCGTCCCACCTCCAGCCTTTGCACACACTGTACCCTCTACCTGTTGCACTATGCCCTGTCCTCCCGTACCACACCTCACCTGCTGCACTCTTATCCAGTCTTTCTGGAGTCACCTCCCTGACTGCCTCTACCCTGACCAGCTTTCCCAGAAGCTGATGATCCTGGGCCATCACAGACTTATCAGTTTGGTTTGCACATGTCCCGGTGTAATGATTAGATCACTATCAGGCTCTTCCACTAAAGATGGAGCTTCCTCAGGCAATGATCGGATCTGTTAGGGGGCCTGGCACACAGTCGATGCCCAGTCATGATATGCCACACGAGTGACTGTGTATGTATATAACTCTATGTTCGTGACGAAGCTGCCTGGACAAGAGTCAAGTCTATGAGTGTGAATAGGGATGTGTGTGTGTGTGTGTGTATGTGTGTGTGTGAGTGTGTGTGTGTGTGTGTGCACGCATGTGCATGTATAAATGGGGGGTCATCTCAAGAACCTCCAGTCCTGTAGGAGGGCTGGGTCTGTGAAAGGCCAATGCATTCTGTGACCAGTGCCCGGGCGAGGTGGGGTGAGAGGAAAAGCAGGCATAAGTTCCCTTGACCCTCTCCCCCAAGCCCTTCCTAAAACGGTCAGGCCCAGGGACTCTGTGTCAGGCTCCAGAATGCTTCTGGGCAGTGGAGCCAGCCAGGTGGGTGCCGGGCTGGCCCCTACTTATGCCTACAACCACAAGCTCAGAGGCTCGACCTTCTACCTGCACATCCCATCTCACCCAAGGCTCAAGCCAAGCCTGGTCTTGCGTGCCTACCCACAATGCCCACCCCTCTCGCCGAGGCCTGCCTCATAAGCAGCAGTTCTTGATCTGAGAGAAGGTGGGCCTCCACCCTCCCTGCCTGATCCTCCACCTTCTACCAGCCGCCAAGAGATGATCTGGAATATTTCATATTTGGGGTGGGAGAAGGAATCTGGTTCCGGACTCAAGGCCTTTACACTTATTCTGCCCTCTACTTGGACCACCCTTCCCACAGCCAGCTCCTTCCCACTCAGACCTCAGAGAGGCCCTCCTGATGTCCTTAGAAAGGCAGGCCCCTTCCGACCCACCGTCACTCACTCACCATGACCCATCTGAAATCACTTTATTATTTGTCTATTAGCTCATTTTGCATCTATCTATGCCACTGGAAGATAACCTGCGTGAGGCCAGGAACCCTGTCCATCAGAGTCACTGCTGTTTCCCCAATTCTTAGATACTACTTGGCACATAGTAGGGACTCGATAAATGAGCTGAATGAACAAATGGCTAATGGAAATTTTGAAAGAATTCTGTGAGGTGAATATTGTCCCTATTTTAAAATTGAAGTTCAGAGAGGTTAGGTCTCAGACCGGGTCAAGATTAGAGACTATCTGACTCCACTAGAACCCTAACACATCAGAGCGTTTTGCAGCCAAACTCCTCATTTTATAGGCAGGAAAATGAGCATCAGAGACCGATATTTCTCCGGTTCGCCTGGACCCCAAACTGTTCTTCTCTCGTGCAGCACGTGGTCTGAAACAGTTGATATTTCTCCGGTTCGCCTGGACCCCAAACTGTTCTCTTGTGCAGCATGTGATCTGAAACAGCTACACCGATGTGCTGGGCCAGCCCTTTAAAAGTACCTCCTTACTCCTCTCACTCACCCCGAGGTGGGGACTAAATACCCTGCTGCACGAAGGAAGAAACCACTGCTACCGCTCAGCCAGGGGAGGTACTACCCAAGGTCACCCAGCCCAGGACTCAGCGCAAGCCTGTCTGGCTGCAAAGCCGACATTCTCAGGGCCAGTGTCAAGGTCAGTGCCCAAGGCTGGGGCGCATGCCCACATGCAAGCAGGTCTCACCTCCCTGAAGGCAGTGAACTTCCAGAGGGTAGAGTCCATACACAGCACATAAAATGGTATGGCGATAACTGTGATCGCTGGCATCGCTTTGTGCCAGGCCCTGGTTTTAGACCCTGGCACGAATTATCTCATTTAATTCCCCACAACGATCTACGAGGTAGGTGCTCTTACTGTCTTCGTTTTACAGGTGAAGAGACCAAGACCCAGAGAAATTAACCTACACTGTACACAGCACTGGACTGACGGCAAGTAAGAAAATCCAAAGCTGGTATTTGAACTCAGGTCTGCCTGAAAACAGAACTCAAATCCTTCCATGCACCACCCAAACAAAGGGACCCGAGCCTAAGCATTGCCAGGATATAGAGACAAGCACGGCCAACCAGACTGGGAACCTTAGCGCTGCAAGAGACCTGAAGGACCATCTCTGCCTCTTCACTGTGCCAAAAGGGAGCATGGGAAAACTGCCCAGAGATGTGGACTCATTTCCCGAGATCACACAGGAAAACAGTGGCAGTCCCAGGACCAAAACCCATCTGGAGGGGATGTTCTCTTGTCTCCTTA
>NW_006443568.1:12598519-12620782 GCF_000325575.1 Pteropus alecto | reverse complement strand
CTCTCTGGTCTTCGGTCTCTCCCAGGACTCTTCCCCCAAGAATGTGGTCTTTCCCAGAAGAAGGCATCTCCTGGCCCCACAGGAAGATAGGGAGGGACAAATAAAGGAGCTTCAAGGCCTGCAAGAGCCAAGCTGAATAGAAGGTGAAAAGGAGGGCGGGCTAGGACCAGTGACTGTTTAGACTAGAAAAAGCAGATTTGGGGAGATGCTGTGTAATCCCCATCCTTATTTCACTGAAGGGCTACTGTGGGGAATGGGAGACCCAGAGGGTGCATTTTGCCTCAGGCAGCTGGTGCCAAGTAAAGAGCCTCTGATATCCATCTGAGGTACCCAGCAATGGAAAGGGCTACTTTAAAAATAGTGAGCCTCCTGTCACTAGGAGTAAACAAGGAAGAGCTAGTCAACTTGCCGCTAAGGTCATGATGGTCTCGAGCAGGGATGGTAGGCTTCAAGAGGTCCATGAAGTTTTTGAAAATAAAGGTACATATTTCTCAGGAGACCCCCAAAGGCTTCTAATACTTAAAAGGGTTGTAAACCCAAGGAGGGGTTCCTTGCTAAGTAGGAGGCCATACAAGGGCACCTCAAAGGTCTCTTCCATCTCTAAAGATTCTAGGAGACCCACATTCTCTGATTCTAAGATTTTACAAAGCCAGGAGTTTAAGACTCAGTGGTTCTGCATGTCCGTTACTGACATTATACCCAAACTCCTACCCTGCCTACAAGACCCTGCTCAGTCTGGCCCCTCCCTTCTTTCCAAACCCATCCCCAACCATACTCTCCCTCATCCCTCCAGCCACACTGGCCTCTTCCCTGTTCCCAGAACATATTAAGCTTGTTCCTGCCTCGGGATCTTTGTACCTGCTGTTCCCTCTGTCAGGACTGCCCCTTTCCCCTGGCTAACTCTTCCCACACCCAGCTCCTCTTTTTCTTCAGGTTTTGGTTCAAATGCCACCTCCTCAGAAAGGCCTTCCATGACTCCCTCCATCATCCTCCAGCCTTCCAGCACGGGGTGATGTGCAAACTGGAGCCCAGTCTCTTAGGTTCAAATCTCAGCATTGCCAAGAGACCTTAAACAGGTTACTTAACTCCTCTAGGCCTCCATTTCCTCAGCCCTAAACCAGGGATACTAACAGTACCTGCCTTGTGAGGTGGTTGTGAGTATTAAATCCATCGATATATGCAAAGTGCTCTGGAACACAGCCTAGCATGCAGTAAGCTCTGGGTAAGGACCAGCTCTTGTTAGCATGCACTCTTACTTTAAAATTCAGCACATCCACCCTAGTTTGTTTCCTTGACTATTTATAGACCATATTCCCTACTCCTCATTTTATAGATGAAGAAATTGAGGCTCAAAGAGATGAAGTACTGGCCAGATCAAGCTCTCTGCAGAAGGGACTGGACCGGTCTCATTTTCTGCTGAATCTTCAGTCCCTAGAACTGTGCCTGGTGTACAGTAGGTGCTCAGTGGCTGAATGAATGAAAGATGAATAAATGACCATGACTCTATCACTCTGAGGTTCTGTGCAGTTAGGAGCCTGTGCACCTAAGATTCCATTTCAGCCCACCTCTGCCCGCTCTAGTCCCAAATGACCCCCAGCTCAGTTAAGGCCCCAGCCGCTCTAAGAAGTGGCTGTTGAGACAGGCAGCCTAATGAGCTGGGACCAGCATTCATGCCTCTGTCCCCAGTGGGACCCTCTTATCTCCGCTGGGCCAGGGGAATGAGGCAGGAGCTGCCTTGGCATTTGGCTTGGGGGATCCCTGCCCAGAGGTATGGTGGCAGGTGTGGGCTCAGGAAGCAGCTGCGAGCTCCCCCGTGCTGTGCTATGCCAGCTGCCTGCCGGGGGCCTCCCACTAGATGCATAATAGATGAGGAGGCCCAGCGGGCTGTGCCTGCCTGGCATTTCAGAGCCACTAATGAGACCAGCCTTGTGCTTCCTGCAGCAGGACACAGACCCCCCAGGGCTTTCGGCTCAGTGATTACAGAGAGAAACCACCTGAGGACAGGGGCGGCCCACCCAAGCCTCCCGCTCAGCACAGGCAGCATCCAGGAGGGCGAGGGTTAAAGGTACAGGCTCGGCTCAGGCTGACAGCCCTGCCACTCATGGACTGTGTGCCCCTGGGCCAGCCAGGTTCCTTCTCTGAGCCCCAGTCTCCTCATCTGTAAAATGGGGAAACAGATGGTAATAGTCTCTAATTTGTAAAGCTGGTGTAAGGATGGAATGAAATAATTCAGATGAAGTGCTTGGCCCAGGGCCTGGGATGGAGGAAATGCTTCATATATGGGAGCAACTGGCACCATTGCTACCAAAGGCTGATATCTCAGTAACCAGATACGCCCTCCTGGTGGGACAAATGGAGCTGGGCAGCGACCCCTGTTTTGAAGGTGCGTGGGGTCATCTCACTCTCCCTCTCCTCCCTCACACCACAACCGGGACTTCCCTCATTCTTGTGGCTTCCCCATCTCTGGCCAAGGTCCTTTCCTTGGCAGGAAAAAAAAAAATCTGGATTCAGATCTAGCCCTTGCCAGCTCTGTTCTTAGTCCTGGTTTTGGCCTCTCAAATGGGGACGCCAAGGCCAGCTTGTAGGACTGTCATTACAACTTAATGAGATGACCACAGTAAAATGCCCAGCACACTGCTGGCACTTAATCCTTGCTGAGTCCAGCCTCCTTCTTCCAGGCTGCCAGCTTAAAGGTCAAAGTTGACTCTCCTCTTCCCAGAGTATTTTCAGAATCCCCACTTCTCTACACAACCGCCCCTAACCATTCCCCACACTGGCACTGCTCCACCTTCTTCCTCCCCCCACCCTTTGAATCCGCCTTAAATGTCCAACCCCCACTAGGGCTGCAGAACTAGAGTCATCCCCTGTCCCTTGGCTCTTTATCTTTCCACAGGGCCTCATTCCTCTGACATTTGCACACTTGATCGGAGTCCCTCCACTGCAGATAACCTGCTGACAAGGGGCAGAGGGGTAGGAGAATCCAGGAGTGATCACGTCTGACCTTTACCAGCCCTCACTACTACCCTGATCCAAGTCCCAATCTCTCAATCCTTTTTTTTTAAAAAGGGGTGAGGAAAACCACACCTCCTCCAGGAAGTCCTCCCAGCCTAATTTACAAAGTTTCACTGTTCCACTCTCTGGATACAGTCAATTCAATTCCACAAACATTCGTTAAGCATTTACTGGGTTCAGGTAGCTGTGCAAGACTGTGTGGAGGGCAGAAAGATAAGAAGAGTACAGCCCGGTTTAATGGAACTCATGCCGGAAAGCGGACCTGTCAAGAGTAACTCAAGTAAGCCCTGCTTTCGAGGACCTCTGAGCCTGCCTCATGTTGCAGGGTTATGTGAACACATTCAATTCAGCTGAGGTTAACTCACGGAAAGGTCCAATTCAACAAATACTTACTGAGCATCAAGTGGGGCTCAGAGAGGGGTGGTGACCTGCCCAAGGTCACACGACTGGTATGTACCAGAAGCAGATTCAAATCTACAAATGGCGGGCTCCTGAGGCCACGCCATTCCCACCACCCCAGGAAAGAGCACTAATATGTGCTCTACAGGCCTGAGGAACAGGAGGGGAGGCGCTCTAAGGAGGGAAAGATGCAGTGTGGGGATCGGGAAAGAAAATACTCAAACAGTGATAAGGGTGGACTGGAGGTGTGGTGAGGGCTCGTGGAAATGGGAAGAGAGGCATATCAAGCGGAGGGGACGATGTGAGCAAAAGCGTGAAGGTAGAGCTCATGGGGGCCATTCTCCCATTGATCAGAAATGTGGGGCACAGGGACGTTAGTTCCAGGCTGGAAAGGGAGGTGAGGACAGGCCTTGAATGTCAAGAAATCATAATTAATAGTCAAAATGACCCCCATTTTACACTAATTATATGCCAGGTGCAGGCTAGTGGCTAAGCAATTGGTTTCTGGGGGTGGGAATGAGGGGAAGGGAAGTCTATGAGTTAGCGTCTTGGATAGCGGCTCCAGCGAGGAGGGTGTGGGGCAAGGTATTGTGGGTTATAGGTAAGTTCCAGAATCTTACTTTATAGATATGTCAACTGAGGCCCAGAGAGGGGAAGGGACTTACGCAATGTCACACAGCAGGTTAGGTACTATCAGTTATGGACACTCATCTCTAACTCTTTGTTCAGGGCTCCCTAGAAAGGGCTTTCTGGGCCACCCCTCCATCTTCAAGTTTTTCCCTCAGTGCATTCCCTCAGACCTGCCCTGTGGCCTGAGGCCCTGGGACAGAGTGGGCAAGACGCTGGGCTCTGCAGAGTCTGGGAGATCAAGATTCAAATCCTAGCTCTGGCACTGACTACCTGTGTGACCTTGGGCAACTCACTTCCCACCTCAGTGCATCATTGTTTTCATCTGTAATGAGAGATAATAGTCCCTAACTCAGGCATGCGGTAGATTATGTGAAATGATGCAGTTCAAACACCTAACAGTATCTGGTACAGAGAAGGTGCTTCACAAGTGGGAGTTGTTGGGATATTGTTCTTGAACTCCCTGAAGGGAAGGATGGAGTCTTTCTTACCTCCATCTCTATATCCTTTCACCCTACCCCTGCTCCTGGACTGGCACACAGCTTTTCACATAGTCGAGGTTCAAATGGACTAGGAACAGCAACAGGCCATAAGCCCAGAGAGGGAGAGTAACTGGCCCCGGGTTACACAGAGAGCATCGAAGGAAAACAAAAGGACAGACCCCGGAGCTCAGCCTGGGCACCGCATGTGCCTCCTGCCTCAGGTGTGGCTTCCTAGGGGGCTTTGGTATCAGGCAGAGCAATGGTGCCAGATAGGAGTCATCCAGCAGCTGGGGGCACTGCAGGGCCTGGGGACCCTGGGAAGCCCTCAGCAGGGGCAGGAAGCAGGGGCCAGAGTCACTGGGGGCTCTCCTGCTGCAGCTGAAGTGGCAGCAGGAACAGTCAGCTGGGCCCTTGTGACGCTCGTGCCAGGGAAGTGGGGAGGCGCCCGCCTGCTGGGGCCCGGGGGTGCTGTGAATCCCGAGGTGAGGTGGCACCTCCACCCACTGCTCTCAGTGTTGGGGAAGCTGCAGACACAGTTGCCACCTTCCCTCCTCCTCCACAGAGAGGACAGCCTCACAATTAGGAAGTGGGCTGGAGGAAAGGGTTCTGAAGGCTATGTATGGAGTGAGACTAGAGGGTTTGGGGGTCAGCGAAAAGGCTAACGACACCCCCAGCCCAGCCAGGAGCCACCAAGAGGTGGGAAGGAACACAGAAGAGAAAAAGGGGGGCAGCACTGCGAGCCTGCAACGTGCCAGGCCCTGGTTTTGCTTTTGTTTTTACAACTTCCTACTCGGTTAAATAGGCACTTAATCTCCATTTCACAGATCAGAACACTGAGTTTCAGAGAAGTTAGTGAATCACTGAAGGTCACACAGGCAGCGGCAGAGCTGACGTTTAACCTGGTCTGCCTGACTCCAAGGTAGTGTGCTCTAGAAAGAACTGGGAGGGAGAATATGTGGGGGCAGGACTGGTAAGAGGGTCTGCCCGCCCCACTGCCTGGAGAGGAAGGTTGGAGAGTTGGTGGGTCTGGTCTGGCATCATTAGGGGTGGTAGTGGTTTGGGAGTGTCCCCAGGGCTCAGCCGAGCAGCCCAGCCCTTCTGAGGGCCCCTAGTACTTACCACGCACTCCGGCGAGGGGTGAAGGATTTGTCCACCCTGAAACACATTAAGAGGAACAGCAAGTGAGGGGATAGTCCCTTCTTACCCAGCAGGCTGACCCCACACTCACTCCTCAGAGGGGCCTGGAGGAGGTGCCAGATGCACTGTCACCATCTTCCATAGGCTATAGGGACCCTAATGTTAGATTAGGGACATGGGAAGGTGTAGGGTGAAGGAATAAGGAAAAGAGGCAGAACTGGGGACATGCGGATAGGGGAGCAGGGGTCCAGAACCAGGCTCTGGGGTGGCAGCAGGGGTGGGGGTCAGCACGGGAGGACCTGGAACAGGTTGGGACAGTGACCACAGCAGTCTGGGGTCAGAGCAACATTATGGGTGTGGCTGGGACCGGCTTAGAGTGTTTCCAGACAGGACTGAAGAGTGTGGGTATTTAGGAAGAACCTCCCTCACCCCAACTTCACAGTGGCCTGCCTTGATCCTGGAGCTGCAGCTCACTCATAGCCACCAGGGGACAAAAGCCTGAGAATCTGGGAGCAGAAGATCCATGAGGTGATTTCTCTCCTACCCCACCCCCAACACATACACCCTGCCTGTCCCCAAAGCGGAGCCAGAGGAAGACCTCAAACCCCCATAGTTCAGGGGCCACCCCCAGGCTTTGTCGCCCCCAATCCCTTCAGGTACCAATTAAGAGAGAGAGTGTGGGTAGCGCCCCTCCCAGATCCTCCGTCATTCCCCTCTGAGGGCCCTCTGGGGTTGGGGAGGGCTGGAGAGGGCTCCATCATCCCGCCCAGCTGGGGGCCAACGTGCTCAGTAGCTGTTGGAACAACAAACAACTCTTGCCTCCCGCCCAGAGGTCAGAAGAGAATGTCAAGGGGCCCCAAACCAGACTCTGCCAGCTAGGAGGTGTTATCTGGGGGAGGGCAGGGCTGGGGTCTCCCAGGGATCAGCTAATAATGTGGAATCTGTAGATGGGGACAGTGAGGCCAGGACTTGCCCAAGGTCACACAACAGAACCCAGCCCCACTCCCTGGACTGCCTCTGGTGTCAGCTGACCAGGAAACTCAGGGCTCAACCTGGGCCCCTCTCTTCACCTGACGGCAGCCCACTCACCCAAGCCCTCTGCCAGGGTTCCCTTGGAGGCTGGACATCTGGAGAGGGGAAGTACCTTGGAAACGATCCCCACAGCTCAAAGAACACCTAATCCGCACCAGCAGCATTACGTGTGTGAGCCCCAATTGCTCTGTACCCCAAAAGTATGTGTTCCTCTGACTGCAGGGGGGCAGGGCCTGATGAAGGTTCTGTAAGTACTTGGCCGTCCAGGGAAGGGGCCTTGGCCCATCTGTCTACCCAGTCTTCCTTCCCATTTACCAAATTTCTGCCTAAGGCAAGAATCCTCCCAGCATACTTCTGCCCGCCTCTGAGGTGGGCACTTGGGGTCAAGAAAGATAGTGACCCTGTGATGGGCCAGCCACCGCTCCGACCACTTTCCCCCCAGATCTCCAGGCCCAAGCAGACAGCAGCCCTAGGAGGATGGGGTCCCTGAGAGCCAGGGGACCTAAGACAGGGGCCGTCCAGGTGCCCAGAGGTGGGGGTGGTCGGTGGCCTGCTAATGGCTTCTTGGGTCCCTTCTTCCAGAGCCTCAGTGCAGGGGCCCAGCAGCTTCAGAGGCCAAATGGAGCCTTCTGCAGGGCCTCCCCTGACCTGCCTCCTCCCACCCCCATTACACATGCACCCAGGAGTGCACACACACAGGCCCAGCTTCCTGTCCACAACCAGCCACATGCATAAGCACTGCCGCGCGCTTGGGACCCAAACACAGAAATACCCACCCCTGCGTTCACGACCCCACATGTGCTCATGGATACCCAGCTGCAACGCACAGGAACACATACACGCACACATACAGGCTGACCAACACTGCACGCTATGCACTGACAGCAACCAGCTCGCCTCACACACAAACACAAATTCACAACTACGTACGGAACCACCCGAACCCAAGCCGGGACATGGGCGGGCGGGCGCGCGCGCGTACGCGGGCGCCCCCACCCGACGCACCTACCCTCCGTAGGCCCCGAAGGTGAAGCTGCGCTTCCGGCAGCTCATGGTGGTGCCGCCGCCGCTGCCCGCCTGCCTATTTGGCCCGCGCCGAGCCGGAGCCGCCTTCCCCGCGCCCGGGTCACCTTGGCAACTCAGGCCTCCCCGCCCTTGGCCACAAGCCCCGGGATTGTCCGCGCCCCCGCGGGCTGCGGTCCAGCTGCCGGGGGCAGCCGTGCAGAAAGGACCGCTTGTTCGCGCCGCCTTCGGGCCGGGGGCGGGGGCTTCGCTGGACTTTCCCAGCTGGGACTACAGGGGCAGGGCCGGGCGTGGCCTCGGGAGAGGGGGGAGGGAGAGGAGAGAGTGGTAAAACGAGACATGCCCTTCACCCCCCAAACCAGGGATGCACGGGCTGCAGACCCTCTTCTGCAGGTGACACCCTCTTCCATGTCCTAGAGTCATAGCTGTCGGTCCCCGTCATCACTAAGGAGAAGCTCGCAGCAGGTCAGGTCAAGAACTTGGAATGGAAGGTCAAATGGTCTGTACTGTGGGCAGGTCCGCGCCCTCCCTCAAATTTCTCATTTGTAAACTAGAACTCATTCACCACCCCCAAGGCCCTTGCGGTAATGGAATGAGTTCATGCATGCAGAGTGCTCAGCCCAGGCCTGACACACAGTAAATGCTTAATACAGCTACAAGAGTCCTGCACTATAGGTCAGAAGGTCTGCTCTTCAGGCAAATGAATGAGTAAAAGAAATAGAATCGCCAATAGCCCTCCCATTGCCCACTCTCATCCCGGCTTGGAGCCCCCACCCACTGCCCTGGTGAGGAGGAGGAGCAAGGGGCAGGAATGGAAATGCCCCACCCGCTTCTTGAAAATTCATCTAGCCTGGGTTCCCTCACTCAGCAACATTGGGCTCTGAGTCCTAGACCGGTTATGCATTCACTCAACAAACACTCTGAGCCCCTCCTCTGCATGCAGCTCATCCAAAGCAAGGGCAGATTCCTGGGTGGAGGGACCACCCAGGGCAGTGTGGGAAGCCCGCTCCTCACAGGGCAGTGGGTGGGGCTCTGAGGGGTGAGCCCTAGGGGCACTGAGGTGGGCCTGAGGAGGGAGGAAATCTTTCCTTCCTGAGTGGTAGCAGGGGACCCCAGAGAGCTGGAGGGAGAGGAGGAGGAGGAGCTAGGCCTGGGCCATGGGGGCTGTGCACAGTGCCAGGGCTGGGGGACCCAGGACTCTAGCCACATTCAGGCTGCTGCATCCCCTTGGACATGGCCCTCAGCCTCACCAGTCTATCTTTTTAGTGAGAGTGATTCCTAAGTGGGCTCTCCATGTCCACTTGGTAGGGTGGCCAGGGGACTCCAATGTGCCAAGTTTCCAGCCGGGCCTGGCCCCCGGGAGGACCAGCTGGTGCTGGGACAGTGGGCCCTTGAGAAGGGCCGTGGGGGCTGCAGGGTTCCCACCAAAGACAAAGAGTCCAGTGTGGGCTCCCGCCTCTTGGGCTCTGACCAGCTGCAGCTGCCTCACTGGTAAGAGCTGGGGGTGGGGTGAGGGTGGGGGTCATGTTCCCTCAGCCAGGGTTACGAAGGACACTCCCTAGCCAGCTCCTGGTCCCTTGGGCAACAATGGGATTTCAATGTACCTTCTGAACCTGCAAGGCCACTTCTAAGAATTTAGCCTCTACATCACAGCATGTGAGCCTGAAGATGAATGGCCAAGAAGATGAAGAAACTGAGGCACATGCTTATATCCTTATCCTTGTGAACCCCACCCCCCAGGGTTCAAATCCCAATTCTCCTTCTTGTCAGCTGTGTGGCCTTGGGCAAGTCGCTTAATCTTTCTGTGCCTCAGTTTCTTCATCTGCAAAATGGGTTTGATGATGAAGATAACAGTAACCGCTTCAAAGAGTTTTTGGCAAAGAATAACTAAGTTAATGCTTGTAAAGCATTAAGAATCGTATTTAAATAGTATGTGTTTGTTAAATGAAACACTTGCTGTAGCATCCTTTGCATTAGGCTGAACTATATGAAATCATGTTTTTTGTAGTTAGCAAATATTTATAGTAAGAATTTCGAAACAAACTAATGGCCAGCCAGAGGGAACTGGACGAATAAACTAGGGTCCATTTATATCATGCAGTACCATGCAGCTGTTGGAAAGAATGAGGCAGATCTTGTATGGGATATAAAACAACCTACAAGACAAACAGACAGAAAGACACAAACAAAGGCAGTGTAGTAAGGGCATAGGTGCTGGACCAGGCTCTGACACTTCCTAGATGTGTGACCTCAAACACATTATTTAATACCTTCCAGACATCTGGTCTCCACTAGCCCCCGTGACTAGGAACGCACTATTCTGAAGTCAGCACAGAGCCCACGTTTGCCGACTGGCAATGGGAGGTCATTGCCATCTTTGGGGTGGGATAGAACTCCCTTCTTCCTCTCCCTCCAGTCTCTTGCCCAGGAACCAGAGCCAGGCTGCTCTCCAGGGGCCAGGACCTCCTTCTAGAAGGAAGCCTCCTCTTCTGGGCCTCCTAGATTTGCACCCAAGTTGTTCAAACAGGTGCCAGACTGTGTGAGGAAGGAGGAAAGGGTGCAGAGATGGAGTGTTACAAAGCTCCCTTTCCAAGTTCACCCTGGGGTGAGCTCTGGGACTTCCACCCACTATCTGCCTCCAGCTCCCCTTTCCCAACCCACAACAGGAAAATATAAGGGCACAGTGAGGGACAGACTCTGGGGAGATCTGAAGCCAGTGCTCCAGGTGGGGCTGGTGGGGTCAATTTCTGCCAGGGTCCCCAGCAACCTTCCACACCACCACCCCACCAGTCATTCCCATTCAGGATATCTGCCTGGGGCCTCCTGGCAGGAGACAGGGCAGTCCTGGCTGCCTGCCTGGCCAGTAGCCTCCTGTGTGGCTCTGCATTAATCAGTTTTCCTCCTTGGACCTCAGTTTACTCATCTATTAGACATCCACTCTCACCTTCCTGGATTAGAGACAAAATAATGAAAAACAGTGTTTGTCTTCAGAGAATTCTGTAGGCTCAAAAAAATCACTATCCTTAGCCCATGGCCTTTCTGGCCAAAGCACACCTACCCAAGATGCTGCAAACTCTGAGCTCCTGGAAGGTCCCCAGGCCCTGGGAAGGGAGGCAGGAGTAGGTGTGGCTTGGCTCACACACTCTCCCCAGGCAACTGCCCAGTGAGGTTACGTACCCAGCCATCCCCTGTCCTAGGTCTAAGACCCCTACCCCATTCAATAGGTTCCTGAGACCCCTGCCTACTCAAAGTGTCCCCATCAGGGATTAAGACAATCTGCTCTGGCCAAAATGGCCAGAATAAATGCCTCCACTCAGCCCCTGCCCCTAGGGATGTGACTCTGATTACCATATGGACCATGTACCTCTAGGGTCCCTGAGAGCAAAACTCTTCTGGACACACAGACACACACGAGGGCATCTTCCTTCCCTCAATCATTTAATGAAGATGTATTGAGCACCTGCTGCGGGCCTAACACTATTCAGGCACTAGCAACAGAGGATAAACAAGACTGCCAAGTTCTGTGGTGGACCTGCATGTATACCTGCATAGGAACTTCACCGGGTCACACATGCACTTGCCCTTGTACTGTGCACAGAGCATCTAACTTGTGCCTATAGAGATCATATCAAGATCAAATGCATGCAGACATGCTCACATGACCATCAGCCTCTACAACGCAAGCCCACATACAAAGGTCAAATCAAGTTCACATCCACACGTTCCAAATCAGTGTGTGCTCACTTACTGACTATAGCTGGGTTTGTACACATTTGTACAGACGTGTGAACACACACCAATAACAAAAGATTCATTCACAGAAATCACAGGCCCACATGCCTTTATCGCACTATGCTCATACACAGTATACACATAGATACACATGCACACACATACATATCTCACACACACACACACACACACACACACACAAGTGCCCAGCTAACCACTAGGACAATTATTGGAAAAAAAATTAAGGTAGGAGAGAGGATGGCTGTTTGGAGGTTGAGGGGTGTGCAGCTGTTGCATCCCCAAGGAGAGGGGATTCCAAGGCTCCTCTCACACCAGGCTGGAATCCAGCCAGCTTCCTCCCCTTACCCTCTAAGGGCATGGCCCTTCACACCCATTTTCAGGGGCAGATGGGCTGAGCTGGAAGGGAGACTGCTTGATGCTCAGAGCTCCACCCAGGGCAACTGGGCTGACAGAATCCTGCACTGGGGGCAGGAGACCTTGGGTGTGGCCCCCAGCTTTTCTGGCTACTCGTTTCCCAGCACAATCCCTTCCCAGTTCAGGCCTCTGCTGGTCCATCTATAAGATGGAGGACAGGATGCCTGACAGTACCTTAAGATGCCACCCTCCCACTCAGCCATCCTGGAGTTCTATGAGTCCCTCTTCATCCCGCCAAGGCCCTTGACTTTAGCAGTGGTTCTCAATGGGGGTGGCTCTGCCCCCCAGAGGGCATTAGGAAATACTTGAGGGTAGTTTTCACCTCTGCAATTACTGGGGATCACCACTGTCATTCAGTGAGTGGAAGCAAGGAAAGCTATGCCTGGGAGAGTCCCACTTAAGGAAGACTAGCGGTGCATCAAATATCCTCCCAGATATTTATGTTCGGGAAAGGCCGCTTATCCCATCCCTGAGACAGATAGATATGTATAGACATACATAGATATGCAAGCACCTGGTTACTTCATTAGGTCCTGTGGTGTGATCATGCCAGATGGAAGTAGAGGGCTTTTACTTCTCTTAGGGCATAATATCGTTTTGTTTTTGAAATTAGGTGTTGAGGTAGGCCATTACAGGAAAATGCTCTTTAAATACGTGTTCTGAATCAGACCTGGGAGTCCGCCACGGTCCCGGGCGCCCTCAAATGGCCACCACAGGAACTGCAAGGGAGAGGGGCGGGCGGGCTCCAGGACCAGGGACAGCGCCCCTGGCCTGCGCCTCTGGCGTCTCTCCTGGGGAGGGTGGGGGCCCCGAGGGAGTCAGGAGGTAGCACTCTGCGTTCCCGGCCGTGCGCTCGCCACCCCCCGCACTCTTCCCTCCTCCCCTTGTGCGGAGGCGGCCCCTAAAGCCTGCCCTCTCCCTTCTCCCTGGTGTGAACTGCCGCGCCACTCCCGGGACACAATGGCACACCTGCGCGCCACAATGGCGGCGCCTGAGCCGCCGCCCACCGTGTTCCCGCCGCCCCCTCTCCCCCGGGACCCGTTCACTCCGTGTGCAGATCACGGAGCCGCACCTACGCGCCCTGGGACCTGTGATCCCTGCAACAGCCCCGTGAGGCAGATCACGCGGGAGTTATATATCAACCATGACTGACAGGGAAACTGAGGCTTGCACCAGAGCAGATCCAGCTCCCCTGATACCCCTTAAGACTTCTCCATCACGCATGCACCTGGGCTCAGTAAGAGAAGCTACTAGTTCCCGAGGCCCTGTGCCAAGCACTCTTTTGGTTCAGTCCTCATGACCACACTGTAAATCGGGAGCTGTTATCCCAGTTCAGACCAGCAAACTGAATCTATGATTGGTTTGCGCGAGGCTCAGTGGAAGTAGAAGTGGCTGTAAAGACCCTCTGAGGTCTTAACTCTACTCTGAGTCACTCTCAAGGACACTACCGCCGAGAACAAAACCTTTCAAACTGCATACACTGCCCTGCCCTGACACCCTTGGAGGCTTGAAAGCCTCCTCCACCTCAGGGCTTGGGTAGGGTGGTTGCAGGGGCCCTGCATCCCTCACAGAGGAGCCCCTATCTCCCCATCCTCACAAGCTTTAGCTTCACAAAGCACTTTCCCCAAGGCACGCAGTAGGTGCTTACTAAATACTTGCTGCTTGGTTGAAGTTTGCCTTCGAGGAACCAGGATTCTAAATGCATAACCACACAGCCTGGGCACAGAGCCTGGACACGGAGCAGGGCAGAGTGAGGCACAGGGTAAGGGTGCAGGCGTGAGAGCTGGACGGAGCAGAGTTCCAGCCCAGTCCTGAGCTGTATGACTCTAAGGCTCAGTTCTCACATATGGAAAATGGAGATATACTAGCTCTTAAATCACAGAGTGATGGAAAGTACTAAGGAAGTGATGCACACAGGGAGAGAACTGAGCCCAGTGCCTTGTGCCCACAAAGGCACAAAGGGCTTGCATGGTGGTGGTTGCTAATGCTGTTGCCACTAGGGTCTTCTTTGGGGTGTACAAAATCCAGAAGTCCCTGCTGAGTCATGCTCCATTTCCCATAATGGTAAATCACGCCACAGCATACTCCACTGGCAAGCATGATGGGCAGAGGAAGCGGTTGCAAATGCAGTCTGGGGCTGGAGAGGGGAGGGGGCAGCCATCCTTGGTGGGGGCAGAGTTTAGAAGTAACTGGAAACCCTCTACCTCCTACTTAATCTCTGACCTTCAACCCCTGGTCTCTGACTCCGGATCAGCTCCCTGGTCTCAGCATAGGAGGCACTCCATAAATATTCAATGAGTGAATGATGTCCTAGGTTGGCTATGAACAAAAAAAAAAGATAAAATCAATTTTATTCCTATCATAATATATATAGGGGTTGACATCAGCATGGGTTTAAAGTCAGATGAACGTGTGTTTGAATCCCTACCTCTGTTACTTCCTGGTTTGTGACTTTGGGCCATTTTTATAACTTCTCAAAGCCTCAGTTTCTTCATCTGAAAAAGGGGATGGTAATGATAATAATAGTACATGCCTCATAGGTTTGTTCTTTAGGATTCAGTGTAAAGTGCTCAGCCCTGGCACAGAGTAGGCACCCAATAGGTGGGGACTGTCTTTACTACTGTTACTGGACACGTGCTAGCACAGCCATGCATTGAGTCAGGAGACCTGGGTCCTAGGCCCAGCTCTCCCTCTGGCTCCCTGTGACTGTGGGCAGGTCCCTACCCCTCGGGGCCCCAGTTTGCTTCTCTGTATAATGAGGTACCTTCTCAGTCTGATTTCTCTGGGGCAGCCTGGCCCCTAGGGGCATAGCAGGTGGGGAAGCCTCTATGGAACAGGTCTGCCCCTCAGTCTATCACTCTTGTCATGGAGAAGGGGACTGTGTTCCCACAACAGGGAGAATGGCAGGCATCACTGGAAGTCCCAGAGCTTTGCCTGATACCTGCCGTGTTCCCATGCTGACCTCTCAGAACCAGCCTCCCCGCCCATAATGCAGGATGCAGTTCTGAGCCACACCTGCCTGGTAGGCTCTGGTCCTCAGGGGGCCCAGGATAGTGTGACGAGCTCAGAGTGAAGACAGATATGCGTTTGGAGCCCAGTACCAAGGCCAGACATGTACCCGAGGCCCATCTCGTTGCCTCTCTCAGCCTCAGTTTCCTCAGCCACATAAGTTCTGCCAGCCCCAAAGGCTCTGGTGCACATCGGAGGCAACCCAGATGTGAAAGCCCTTTTCGAATTGCTACCATCAGGCGTAATCATAATTATTGTCTGTAAAACGAGGGGGCTGGACCAGCTGATCTTCATGGGCTCCTCTCCAGCTCTGAGGCTGAGGATTTCTCGTTTTCCAGGCTGGGAGTTCATGCAGACAGAGGGGGCTGAGAGAAGCCAGCAGGGTCTGTGAGATTGTACATCCCTGGGAACCTCTGCAAACAAATCTCTCCATTTGTCCTCTTCCCCCAACCTAGGCCAGGGCACTGAGGACCAGGGACAGGCCATGGGGAAAGGAGAAGGGAGGGTAGAGGAGCTGGATATTCAGGGCCAGGTCCTGAAGATGTGGGGACAACCCCAGAGTTTGAGCTGCATCTGCCCCTGCCCAGAACTGCCTCCATTCCGTAGGGCACAACCCATTCCTCTCTATTGTACCTTCCCCTGCCCATCTAATTCTGCATGCAATACATAAAGTAATTGAAAGTGGAGTCAGACAGCCCTTAATTCAATCTCAGCTCCAGCTACATACCAGCTGGCTGACCTTGGGCAGGCAGATGATGACTGCTCTGAAGATTAAATGAGATAGATCTGAGAATAGTGCTTAGCACAGGGCACAGCATACCATAAGTGCTCAGTTAATGCCCTCCACCTGCATTCTATCACTCAGCCTCCATTCTTCTCTCCTGTCAGAACCCTTCTGGAATCCCTCAGCCAACCAGTTCCCACCCTGGCTGACACAGGACAGGCACCAACTGTGTAGCATGGGAGCAAGGGCAGGGGTCAGGGGCCAGGTTTCTCTGCCCCTCAGAGGACCACAAAGGACCATATCTCTCTAGCCAGGGAGGTCTGAGGGCCTGCCTGGTGAGTGACATGGGTGAGGGCTCTGCCCCAGGGGCTCTTTCTATTCCTGTTTGGGGGGCCTTGAAGCCCTGAGGGAGGGACTGTAAGGTCACCCTTTCGTACCTAGAAAACTCACACATCTCAAGTGGAGGCAGGTGGTGGATGGGGCAAGCCTGGAGTCCGTCTACCCAGAGCCTTTAGCCCAGTGACACCCATTGCCTGCTGCCTGGGCCAGCACGAGGGCCTGCAGCAGCCTGCCAGGAGTGGGTGGTCTCTCTCAGGACTTCCAAGTTTGGGAAGAGGCAGCAGGATGGGAGGCTTGCCCACCATCAGCCTGGGCATTGTCCTGGCAGCCCCTCAAAGGTCAATGACATGCCCTGCTTTTGAGAACGGAAGAATCATGGCTGTCCCAGCAGTTCTGGCACTGAGCATGCAAGCAGAGGAATTTCCAAGGTCACCATCCATCAGCCGACTCCATCCCACCTCAGAGGAGTGGGGCCTTGGGGAGGGCTGCCCTCTGATCTCAGGATGTGGACGTCTTTACCTCGAAGACTTGGGGCTGAGAACTCAGGAGCAGGGCAGAAGGCCTCACCCTCCCCTCCCTCCAACAGCCTGGTTGCAGCAGGCACGTGACTCCTGTGGTCTTGAGAAGGTCACGGCCTCTCTGGCAGCTCAAGAGTCTGTCCTCACCTGCCGTTCCCCCACCAAATCCCAGCAGTCCCAAATTCTCAGGGGATCCTAGGGAACAGGTAATAGCAAGAAACAGCACGATTCCCCCACAGACATGACACATCTGAGGCTCATACGGCACAGTCACCAGCTCGGTCTCACTGGAACCACACTGCAAAGGCAGAAGCTGCATCCATCCATTGCACAGAGGGAAAGGGAGGCTCAGAGAAGCCAGTGACTTTCCCGAGATCACCCAGCTAGTGAGAGGAGGAACATGATTTCCAGCACAGGTGACAGCCCCGTCGATCCCCGATAGGTTAGTGCCAGGTCCTCTCACCTGCCCCTGGGATAGAAGATGCTGGAGCCATCTTCTTTGCATAGATGAGGAAAATGAGTCCCACGGAAACAGCCAATGGCGCTGCACTGAAACGGCAGAGGCGGGACAGAGAACTGTGCCAGGCTACTTCCTCATTCCTGGCTGGTGAGCCTGGCCCGGGACCCACGGCCTGCCCACAGAAGGCTCAGCCCGTCCCTCCAACGGTTTCCCCGTTGGCTTTCAGGGAAATGGAAATGCCTTAGCCGGGCACTCAAGGCCCTTAATAAACTGATCCCAGCCCAACCTTACAAACACCTTTCATGGAAGCCAAACCAGTGTCCTGACGGCCCCCTCTCACGCTGCAGCCGGTCATGTCCCAGAAACACCTTCATCCCTCCTTTCAGTATGCAACTCATAATTCCACTCATAGCCACTATTACCATTTATTGACGACCTATTATGTGCCAGGCGTTGATACCTCAGGGGTAAAACTACCCATCTCACACGATGATAGCGATACCAACTGCCTTGGAAATGTGAAGTTACGGAAAAATTGCCTACAATCCCAAAACACTGAAGAAAGGGCTTATAATTTCTTGCTGTGATAAAATATTTAGAGTTTTTAAAAAACATTTTTCTCCACATTTTTCTAGTGCTTGTTTTTCCTCCTGTGCGTCCATCTCTCTGAGTGCAGCTGTGTTTTTCACAGCAGCTCCTAGCCATCACATCTGATCTGCACAAACAGCACACCCAGGCGGGCAGGCAAACAAGGGCTCGTAATCTCTGTTCTGTGGAGAAGGAAACGAGGAACAGGGAGAGCAAGTGACTTGTTCAAAGTCATACAGCAGAGGCCAGACTTGGATTCCTGACACCGTTCATCTTCTCTTAGTCCCTAACAAGTGCCCACCAGGAGCTGGGCATCACCCTGGTTATTTGTCTCCATTAGTCTTCTTAACCTTTGAAACAGCCTCATCAAGTGCATGAAGTGGGTGATCCCCACTTTACGGATGAAAAAACAGAGGCTCAAAGAGACGGAGTAACTTGCCCCACGCTGTGCAGCTAATCAGGAGCAAAGGCAGAATTTGAACTCGGGTCTTCTTCCAAAAGGGGGCCCAAAGGAGGGTGGCCTTATGCTGTCAGAGAGGTATTTACTAACAGAATGGGCAGGGTATTTCACCTCTTGGAGCTTTTCCTCATCTCAGGTGTGGCCACAATAAAACCACACCGGGCTGTGGTAGGGACCAAAAGGTGCCACACCCAGGTCATATTTGTGTCCCTGGGACATACTACATGGTCAATAATTGCTTAGTAAGTGTGCAGATGAGGTCCCCAGCATTGTGCCAGCACACCGCACGAGCATCGTAGCTTTGGCTCCTTGCAGTAGGGAAGGGTGGTATCCCAGTGGGAAGCCCCTGTTTGGGGATGTCTCCCCACCAGCACCCCTCTGCTTCTTCCTCCCTGCTCTCTGAGTCACTGCCCGCAAGTACTAGTCTTCAGCCCTAAAAATAGAGCACATTTGGGGGCATGAAAATTCCCACAGATGTAAACCACAGCTGCAGCCCCCTGCTTTCAGTTCCCTCTCTACTGACCCCAGGGTGGCCAGCCCAGGAAGTCCCAGACTGGCTACCCCTGCTTGACCTTTTGTGGGCCTAGAGTTTTCAGTCTGCTGGAAGTCCTTAGCCAGGGGCCCCCTCTTGCCCTACACTTCCCAGCAAACCTAAACTTCCTTTCTTCATTGGCACAGGACTGCCATCTCCCACCTCATACTCCCTAGGCAGGCTGAACTGCCTCCCAGAACTGGAGATGGGCCCAGAAAGGGGAAATAATTTGCCTGGGCCACACAGCCAGCAAGAAACAGGGCCAGGCCTAGATTTGAAACCAATGCTCTGGGAAGCCTAGGGTGAGTAGCCAAGAGAGAATGGCAAACAAAGTCCAGAGGCCCTCGCTGCCCCGCGCCTAGCATCAGTCTGCCCTGGAGTCTCATCTGAGCCCATAGAAGCACCTCTCAGTAGCTGTTTCCCAGCGATGCCAGAGGCCTAGCCATGGGGTGAGGGCCCAACCTGCAGAGGTTCTGCCAGACGAGCAGGTAAGCAGAGAACTTAGGGGATTCCCCTCCCTCACACCAGCTGGGCCCTGGCCTTGCTGGGCAGGCAAAGCAGAAACCAGGACTTGGCAAGGCCTCCTGGCAAAAGTGGCAAAGGAAACGGAATCCCAGGTCTGCTTAAGCCTGGGCTGGGGGTGCCCTATCTTGCGAGAGGCCTGTGGAGTGGCACCTTTATGGGCAGCAAAGGGGGAGCCAAGGAAAGAGACTCCTTTGGCAACCTGGTAGGTGTTGGGGGGGTGACGTAGGGGGAGAGGAGGAAGGTACACCGAGGGGAGCACACCAGGCAGTTTTCCAGTATTCTTATGCAAGCTGGGTTCACGTGAGGCAAAGAAGAGGGTAGGTGAGGCTTTGTTGAGGGTGATCAGAGAGGCCTCTGCCTCTTCCTCCTGGGGTGATGAGTTCACGTCCCACATGCAGGAAGCAGATGTAATGCAGTGTGTGTGCACCCATGGTAGCCTGGGTGCATGTGCACCCTGGGTGGGTGGCTGCATGTGCAGATCTGCCAGGTTCATTTTTAAGGGTATGGGGCTTCTTTCTGTTTGTGTATGTATTATGTGCGTGCCCCGGAGGAGATAATCAGCCGAATGAGGGCTTCAGAGGAAGCAGATATCAGCCGAATGAGGGCTTCAGTGTATGTATTATGTGCGTGCCCCGGAGGAGATAATAGAAGCAGATATCAGCCGAATGAGGGTTTCGGAGGAGGCTCTTCTTGCTGATGACCACCTCCCATCTGTGTCCACACATCTGGATGGTGTGTCTCAGTGTTTGTAGCGTCGCTCAGAGTTGGAGACAGGGGTGTTGGCCTGGGGATGCCCATGGGTTCCTGAGTCTGGGTCTCAGGGTATTTGTGAGCTGGACTTGGAGACAGGGGTGTTGGCCTGGGGATGCCCATGGAGTCCTGAGCTGGATTGTGTTTGTGTCTGTGTCTGGCTGTGCAAGGGTCTCAGTGTTTGCACAGCATGTGTGGCTGCTTAGCAGCCTCTGACAGCCAGGACAAAGACCTCTGTAGACAGACAGGTGACATGGAAGACAGACCTGCCTCAGCAGTCCTCAAAGGGCCTCTTGGCTGGGGAACATGACAGCTGAGCGAGGGGCAGGGCTAGGTAAGAGGGAGGTATACAGCAGGGTCTCAGGGCTTCCTAACCCCAGGCCTCTGCAGACCCTGCTGGGGGTGCTAAGGCCAGAGTAGCAGAGAACCCCCCTGAACCAAAAGGAGATCCTTTGCATTTCAAGAGGCCGAAGGAAAAAAAAAAAAAAAAATCCTTCTTGTCCCCTGGGAGTAAATGAGTAGTTAGAGCCAGGAGAGGGACTCCCTGAGACCCCTGCCAGGCAGACACCCTACAAGGCAGAGAGAAGAGAGGGCTTTCTCCAAGGAAGGCTGTGAGCTGGGAAGGTCCCAGGGTGGGAGCACCATCATGGCTGTGGGAGGGAGGCAGCAAAGCGAGCACAAGGCTCCCAGATGGGGAGAAGGTCTGAGTTTAGACCCCGAGGAAAGGTGGAGGAGTTCTCTTCAACATGACCCAACTTCCCCACCTCCATCCAGATGCACCCTTCCCCCAGGGAGCACAGGGGAGCGAGTCCACTGTGGATCTCAACTCCCTGTCACTGACCCTTCCTCAACCCCACCACTATGATGATCCACATGGATCAGGAGCCAGAGAACCTATACCACCCCAGGCAGAAGGTGGCTCTGCGACCTTAGGCAGTTTATTTAGCCTCTCTGGGCCTCTCTGTGCAATGGAGACCTCAGACCCTGCTCTGAAAGGTTGCTGTGAATGGGGAAGGCACTCAGGCCACTCAAGGATTAATCATTACCCTGGAATTTTTTCCAAGGCCATTAAAGTGCCCCGCCCCTTCCCCAGACCCTCCAATAGCCAAGGGGGCTCAGAGCAAAGCTGAGGTTGGATAGAGTGGGGAGGGGATCCCTGGGGCCAGCTGGGCATGACTACCACCTCCTCCACTCAGCTGCTGCCCTCAGCTGCTGTGCCAGACCTAGATGCCCATTCAGAGGCACCTTTGACTGATGTTCCTTCTCACTCACTAGGAAACTCAGGGCTGCCCTCTGTCCCCAGCTTCTTCCCTTGAACATCCTTGGAAAGGAGGGGCCACTGTCCTGTGACAGGGTGGGCTAGGAGCCAGGGACCCAGCTCCCTTCTGGGAGGAAGATACCCACCCTCCCCTTACTTCATCTCCCCTCTGCCTTTCCTACTCTGTCCTGACCCAGGTTCTCTCAATGCCCCCTCATGCTGGCCTCTGACTTTGCTGAGGGAGGGGAATAAAGCACGGGGACAGATGCCAATGTGCCATGTGTGAAAGATGGGTGTCCTCCTTCGTTCCACCCCCAGGCCTGCGGTATGACCCCAAGGACTCGGGGGTCATATACAGGTTGGGGTCCTAACGACCGTGGAAGAAAAACGCTCACCTTCTGAGTTAGTGGGTGCGTGTGCCTGTGTTTGCGT
This sequence comes from Pteropus alecto, assembly GCF_000325575.1. Classification (NCBI taxonomy): domain Eukaryota; kingdom Metazoa; phylum Chordata; class Mammalia; order Chiroptera; family Pteropodidae; genus Pteropus; species Pteropus alecto. The sequence goes on along the minus strand of NW_006443568.1, from coordinate 12,599,308 downwards.
GTATGTGCGTGTGTGTGTACACCAAGGGTATCTTCCCCAAGCCCCGGCGCCCCACGACTGGCACCACAGCGCCTGCGGGGCACGAGGACCGCCCTGTAGATTCCCACCGAGTCCTCGGATCTTGCGGAGCCAGTGGAAGCGACGAGGGGGCGCCTGACTGCGTGACGCGTGTGCCCTGCTCAGCAGCGGGTCATGGACAGGGGGCGGGGGAAACGCGCTTGTCCCTGAGGAGGCAAGGACATCACCGCCCTCTTGGCTCTGGGTCGTTAGACCCGAGGACCCCCACTTCCCTCCTCCGGGGACCAGAGCGCCTCCTCCTGGGAGGTGTTAAGGCCCCTCCCCGGGGATCGAAGGAACGCGTCCACTTCGCGCGTTCCCTGCTCTGAACCAAGGCGCCCCCTCCTCAGGGGAATCGGAAGGCGGGACCCCCAACCAACGCCGGGGGGTGGGACCCAAGCCCCTCAGCTACGGCCTGACCCCAGCCCTGTAGGGGTTCAGCTCGGCCGGTTCAGCCCAGGCCGGGCCTCTCACCGCCCGCTTCCAGCCTTGGCCAAGCCCAGCCTGCGCCCAGCCTGCGCCCCTCCCCGCCAACCTTCGGGTCCCGGGTCTCCGCCCGTTCACCCAACCCGTCCGCGCGGGGTCTTGGCTGCCGGCCGACCAGAGCCTGGGGCACCCCGGTGCCTTCCCCTTCCCAGGCCAGCACCCCGGGCAGGGCGGACTCACCCGCGGGCCTGGGCCGGGGGCGTCCTGGGCTCGGCACTCCGGTGCCCGCGGCAGCCGCTGCAGCTC
>NW_006443568.1:12590805-12598307 GCF_000325575.1 Pteropus alecto | reverse complement strand
GGCGAGCGCTCCCTCCCGGCGCCGCTCCCCCCTCCCTGCGGAGCCCGAGCCGCGGGCGCTGGAGCGGCGGAGGCCCCCACCCTGCCGCCCGCCGCTCCTCACAACAGGTCCCGGGGGCGGGCGCTCTGTGCCCCCATCTTACAGGTGGGGAAACTGAGACCCGAAGAGGGCAAGGACTGGCTCAAGGTTACACGGCTAGACTGCGACAGGAGGGGTCCAGCCCATGCTCCAAGGGGAGAGGGACAACTTCTGGGGCAAGTGGGGGACACGCCCTAGGCCCCCACGGGCTCCGCGTGTCTGCAGGGGCGGAGGGAAAGCAAAAGGCGCGCGGGGCGAGCTGGGCGAGGACGCTGTGCCCCTGCAGCACGTACACAGGGCGGTGGATGCGCGTCCTCGCAGAGGGCCGCGGTGACGCTCCCCAGCGTGTTAGCTGCTCTCGGACATCCTCTCTAGACTGAGCAGCTCACTCCCCACTCCCGACCTAACCAGGAAACCAGGGCGGTGGGAGGGAGGGCGAGTCTCGCGGGCCACGCTCTAAAGTAGAAGGAAGGCAGCAAAAGGAAGTTGGGTCAGGACAAGAATTGAAAACCCAGACAGGAAGGGGTCGCAGAAATCACCTTAGTCTGACCTCTGAGGTCCACAGGGAGGAAGAGACTTGAGCAAGGTCACACGCAAGTGAGCAGCGGCAGCAGTGCTATTGACGACTGTGGGTGGCTCCAGGGCCCCACTCCCCACTGAGGAGAAAGGGACTTGACCAAGGTCACATGCAAGTGAGCAGTAGCAGTGCTGTTGACAATTGTAATTCCAGGGCCCTACTGAAGAGTACCCTGCTGTGTCACATGTTTTCCCCTGGGATCCCCTCCAAGGGCAACCCTAGACAAACTGAGGAAACAGGCAGTGTGTCTACAAGGTCAGAGCTGTGGGGGACAATGATGAGGGTATGCTTGGTGGTCCCAAGATCATGCCCTGAGTCACAGAAGCCTGTTAGAGGGGATCTTTGAGACCTCTGGATCTCACCCTCTTGCTCTAATAATGGGAAACAGGCCGAAAAAGGGTAAAGACAAACCTATTTCATCAACCATTTGGAATCGGTGGGTCAAGGCGACAGGACCCTCCAAGGTCAGTGGATCCAACAGGCCCATCTCACAGACAGGACTTAGGGAGGACTCCACTCTTGTATTCATTTATTCAACATATTGAGCACCTGCTGTGTGCTTAACGAGTGACTGTCAGTTCCACCTCTCCATCTTATTTTCCCAGCCACAAGGACTACATTTCATCAAGGAAAAGATCTGAGGCCTTCAGCAACCCTTACACCAGCCTCTGAGATATGTAGGCCCCTGAGTGTTCAGCCTCATGGGGGCTGGGCCCACAGCCATGTTTCCCCACCAAAAATCTCACCCCGACCAAGAGGTTAAAATTAAGGAGGAACAGCAGGACATGCCTCGCCCTCATCCCACCCCCTACATATGTGAAAAGGCAGATAGGGGAAGCAAGATCAGGCACTAGTTCTACCCAGTCCTTCTCTGTCAAGTTCTCCCTCCTGCAAGCTTCCTCCAGCCAAGGGTAGGAAAAAGGCCCCAGCCCAGGGTTTCTCAAACTTCTAAGAGCACAGGAGTGGCCTGATCCCAATGTAGGTCCCTATTCAGTAGATCTGGGCCTGAGCTCCTGCATGCCTAACAAAGCTGCAGTGTTGCTGGTGCTATGGGGCCACAGACATGTTGAGGGGGGCAGGTAGAACAAGGTTAAGTTCAGGGCAAGAAGAGGACAACTGCTGGGGCTCTGAGGATAGACGCCTGTAGCATCACCTGCTCACTCTGAGCCCACTCCATCCTTGAGGGCCTTTTGATTTCCTGCCTAGCATTGAGCCTGGGCCTGGATCCTTTGCAGGATGCACCAGCGCTACAGAGTTGGTTCAAAATGGTAAGGAGAGAAGAAGCTGAACAAGACTGGCTCAGGCACTTCTGGGGATGGTGCAGATGGTGTAGCAATTACCCCAGCCAGGTATTTTCTGCAGGGCAGTGGTCCTGGGAGATGCTTGTTGAAATCAAATCCTGTTTGGAAAGGGCCAGCTGAAAGCCTTAAGATCTTCCAGGGCTGCATCCACTGAGCTGGCTTGCCTATAGCAGGGCCGGGCTCACACGTCTCAGGAAAGGCACATAAACTCCAAGGTTCTCTGAAGCACATCTCTTCCCATCCTTTGGCATTTTTGTATGCTGGGCCAGATGGATGCTTGAATTTAATTCTGATCACAATCCCAGTGCCTCTTCCTGCTTCTCCAACTACTCCCCCAAAGAGCCCTCTCCCCCTCCATGCTGTGAGACAGAGACCATGGGTTCCCAATTCTGGCAGAAAGGCACTGCTGATGGTACCATTCCGGACTGCAAGCAGAGGACAAAGGTGCCCCACCTGAGCTGGAAGGAGGGGCCAGATGGAGGCAGTGGTGATGCGCACCCAGTGAGTTGCAGCTGTGATCTTTTATGGTTTGGACTGGCAGACTCCAAGGTTCCCCAGGGCCTAAAGTCCTGTTGGCATCGGAGGACTAGGGATTAAATGTGCCCGACCCTGGCTGAGTAGGCCAAAGAACGAAAGCTCTTCTGTGCCAGGCCTATTTCTTCTTTATAATCAAGGAGCTTTTCAATTACAGCATTTTCCTCTTGACAGAAAACCTCAATGCAAGAGCCTTATAATCTCTAGCGTGTCTTGGGGGGCACCATTCTGAGACTGTCAGGGTCCCTGGGGAGAAGGCAACATGTGCTGTGCCATAGGGGGCTGGGCATGGAGCCTGAGTACTAAAGGGAAGATTGGACAAAGGCCCTGCTGCTTTGCTTTCCCTGCCCTACTTCAATCCAAACCACTCAGGACTGACCACTCACGCATGGTTGCCTCGGGGCACAAGCCTTTTCTTTTTCAAACACTTAATACATTGCGATCTAGCCACTACCTCTGCCCTCCCCACTGCTGAAAAATGAAAGCTGACTACAAAAACCTTGACATCTAAGAAGGCTGGAGAATGAAAATGTGGGTGGCACAATGGTAAATGCGGAATGATGCCTCTTGGAAATAACTCTCTTCTCTGCCCACCCCTCCTTAGCCAGATTAAAGGGGACAGGGATGGGGCTAGAGATGGCACAGCAGGAAAAGCAGGGCAGAAGACCGAAAAGCAGTGGGGTAACCAAGAAGTGTTGCCCACAGGGCACTAAGGTCTAGGAGGGGCTGGTAAAGAGGAGTGGGCTGCAGGGTGGCTGGGAGATGGTTAGTGCCACTCCAGTGAGCATAAGACAGGATGAGGAGTGTGTCAGCGCCAGGGCACGTCCCTCAGGGAGACCTGAGGCCTCAGTGTCTGGGGTGGAGGCTGCCATGCTGATGCTGGAGACACGACCAAAGATGCAACCCTGGGGAACCCAATCTTGGGCTATAGAAGTCTTTATATCACAAATGTGAACACAGCTAGAAATCCCCAAATCGAGGACAAGAGAGACAAGCCCAAAGGTGGGGGGGGGGGGATAGCTGTAGTCAAACTAAAGTAACAGAAACTCTTGCCCAGGGGTCTTGCTGTCACAGGAGAGCTTCTAGTGGATCCTGAAGTGTTCATTTTTCCTTGCTGAGAACACATGTGACACACCGTGGGTCGCAGTGAATAAGGTGGCCAGAGCCCCTGCCCTCGGAGCCAGAACAGTCTCATACTAATCAGGCTGATTCATTTCTGGGGACCGGAGTGGTTTTTAGGTGCAGACATAAGATTCAGCCCAGCCCTAACGGCAGCTCGCACTAAGACAAAAATAAGCAATTTACTCTAGGCCACAATTCTAGACAGTCTAGCGCAGCTTGGGGCCTCTTTCATCCAGGGAACCAATGCATGCCACAGATGGGAGCGAAGATGCAGCAAAAACACCAGGCATAAACCAACCACAGAGGCGACTCACAGACTGATGAAATAAGTCCTTCAGAGGTTGTCCAGTTGGACAATTTTCCAAAAGCACTCCCCAGAGCTTCAAGGGAGTGGGTGGGTGTGGAGGTGGAGAGATGAGGCCCCACTGTCTCTTTTTACCTCGTTCATGTTTGACAGCTTCTATACATTTGACTTCCTTCCAGAGAGAACATTGAGGCCCGAAGGGGAAGAACACCCTTGTCCAGGATCATAAAGAGCTGGTAGCAGTTTAGTGTTCCCTCGGTTACAAACATGGCAGAGAACAAAGTAGGGGGTGGGGGACCAAGATACAAGTGTGCAAAGGCCAACGTGCCAGCCGGCAACGATTCAACCAAGGCAGCGGTTGCCTAGGCTTTGTCTTCCCTGGGGTGTGTCCTCCACTTCCTGTGGCCCAGGGCCGCCATTGCCTGGCAGTACTAACAGATCTGGAATTCAAGCTGCCATTTCGGCTGCTGTTATAAGGCTGGCTGCCTTCCTGACCGAAAAGCAATTTCACTTCAAAGGGCCTGGCCTCCGCAGTCTTAGCCAAGTCCTTGAAAGCAGGGTGCTTTTTTCCTTTAAGCATGTAAGGGGAGAACAGATGATGCCCTCTATTTGAGATCAAGACAGTAATTATGTTGGACAAGCTCTAAGGACTAACTTCACAGAGGATTCAGATAGCCTCATGAATGAGAAAGTGTGAAACTAGTACGAGAATAGCCAACATGTCACATGTGCTTAGGGATGGAGGCCATTTGGCAGAAGGCTCCACCTCATCAGGGATTGTGTCTTGCCTTGGCTGGGTGGGACATAACAAAGGTTTGGTCCAGTAATGCAGGTCCCAATGCTAAAAGCAGACCAGTCACCCAGAAGAGGTCATACAACCCTTGGCAAGTCACGAGATCAATCCTGCAGCCTCCTTCTTCCCCAAATCTAATGAGGCTCAGAAGATACTTAAATTTCACCTTATGAAGAAATATCACCAACTTGTCTGAAACATGCATTAAAAAAAAAAAAAGTGATGAATGTGATATGGTTAGCAGCATGCCATGTTAATTTGATAAAAACGGTCCTGTGGTTTATTTGTTAGGGAAGAGAGAGCACAAGAAATATCTGTTCTGTGTACTGTACATTTGAACAATGTTATTCATGAAGGCTTAAGGGGTAAATAATGAAAAACATGATTCTTGAAGTAGCTGGTAAACACTGGCCAGGCTTCTGCATTACTTCTTGTTGCCCGGTGCCTGCACAGCTCTACCTCCGAGCCTCACGGTACCTGTTTCTGGTATTCTTGGCAATGACAATCAAAACCTAGGAATCTGCCCCTCTGGGGCAGGACCTGCCTGTCACAAAGACACAAATCTTCCACATGCATTCTAAACATATTTCGAATATCTTTCAACATGATCCTGCAAATAAACACAGAATCGAGACAGCTTAGTATTTGGCCATTGGCTTCATTTCCTATGGGCCAAGATGAAATATTTATGTAACAGGAAGACCGAACAGTCATCTTAGCTCCAAGGGCTTCCAGCATAAGGTCCATTTTAAAAGTTCTGAGAGGGCTTCCAAGTAGTTCGGCTTTGTGGTTCCAAGACCTTTTTGAAGATTTGCAAAAAAAAAAGATTCCACAGCATTTCCCTGCAAAGGCTAGTCTTTCTAATTACAAAGAATAATGCAATGTATTTTTTATCCCAACAATATTATTGCTTCAGTGTGGGAGGGTAAATGAGGCAGCAAACACTGCCTTATTCTACTAGATAAGGAAACTAAGTCAAAGCAACTTTTCTTAGTTACAAGGTAAACGAATTATCTGGAACACAAGTGACCCAGCTTCTCACACTTGCCCTTTCAACACCTGCCTACACACTTAGCCCAATTAACAGCCAGACTTGAAAAAACCACAAGGGTCTGGGATGTATGAGAGGCAGAGGTTATTTCCTGTGCCTCCCTACTTACTAGACTCTGGCACACAGGACTTGGCATAGAGCTGTTTGCCCAGTGAAATATCTGTTAAAGTGGTATCATTTTACAAAGGCTTCCAATTTGTACTTTAATGAATAAAGGATTTCAATGTTGATAATCAAATCCCCAGCTAATATTAGTGTCAGTACAACGTTTAAGGTTGAGGTGGTGAACTCCTAGCCTTCAGAATCAGAATGCAACTGGTCACAAAACTCTGCTCTTTGCTAGGGTAGAGGTAGGGGTTTGGGGGTGGACGAGAGGTGTGCAGGGTATTGGCAAAGGGGTGAGAATCTTCTTAAAATGAAAACACTGGCTTTTCAGCGGCCTGAACTGTTCACAGTCTCCTGTAACATTAAACAAGCTGAACATTAAAACACCAAAGAGAAAGGATGTGATACTCTTCCATGATTCTTTAACAGGAAAGACAGGCTTTAATGCTCATTTCACTTCAGCAGTTTGTTTTGACAGCAATAAATCATCCCTTGGGTACTTAAAACAGGTTATTCAACCTCAGCATTATTAACCAGGGTCTGATCAACAAGTCCATGACCACACAGACTAACCAACTGGACATTTAAAGAAATAAAAAAAATCACTCTGGATTATGATTCCATAGAGAGAAAGGGACACTCATTTCTTTTTAATTTGGCAGAAAGATCACAGTAATTCTAAACAAAGTTCATTAATACACAGAAAGATACTTATTCTCCCAGGGAATGAAAACGTCCGAATGGCAACCTATATTTCAGATAATGGTAACAATTTGTACCAGCATATGTTGTACACATTAGTTTGGGATTAAGGAATGGCCAAAAATATAAGAGGAGGGGACCTCAAGCTTTATAATACCTGCTACAGAAGACTGACTGATCTAGTATATAAAAGTACACATGCACAACATAAAAAACCCGATGGAAAGAGTCTCTGTACTTCAATGTGGTCACAGCCAATTGGTCTCCAACTATTTGTAAATACAAAGGAAGAATCGGGTTTAGGTTATACCTTATACCTGTGCTCGCTGTACAAACTGGTGAGGGTGGCAATGCAAGGCCACTAGTTACTGTGGGTGGGGAAGAGGTCCCAGCCCAAGGCTCCTTTACTTCAAAGAGCACAGGGGAGCAGCCTGGGGATGCAGATTCCGATTCGGTGGGTCTGGGGCCTGAGCTCCTATGTCTCTAACGAAGCGTTGCAGCACTGCTGGGGCCATAGCTGACATTCTGAGTAGTGCTGGTAGAACCAGGTAAGCTGCAAGGGCAGGAGGGACACCTGGGGCTCTGAGGACAGACTTGGGGAGTATCACCTGCTCACTCGAGGCCCACCCCACTCTCACTCTGGGCAGTGTTAATGCAGGAGCCAGTACTGAGACTGGGTTATCAGCCTGGAAGACTTACAAAAGGCTGTTATTTTGTGCCATTGCATAAGAAAAAAATAAGACTCAAGTAACAAATTTTAAAACTGTTATTAACGGCAAATTGGGAGAAAGATATCAGCTTTCTGGGGGCTCCTAACATGTTGCTGTCAATCCCCAGGAAGAACCTCCTCTGGCTAAACAGCCGCTTGTCAGGGACAAGGAAGTCGCTGCATCTGGCCCTGAGTGAATGTGTACGCAAGCCTTTATTGGGAACGA
>NW_006443568.1:12587235-12590787 GCF_000325575.1 Pteropus alecto | reverse complement strand
GTGTGTTATTACTTTTATGCTCCAGCTTCATTTCTCTGGAGCAAAATAAAAGACTAAGATCTAAAAAATCAGGATTAGCTATCCGTGATCTTGATTTTTGAGTCCTTTCCCTGGGCCGATCTCAAGGTGGGAACCACTGGTTCCTAGGATGGTTTTCGAGGGTCCTGTGTGCAGCTCTCACTCTCCCACACAGGCTCATTAAACAAACCCCGTCTCCTCAGGGTGCACAGACTGAAGACATTGCAAACACAGAGGGGAAACACAAGCAAGAAGTTATAATTTTACCAAACAGCCATAATTATTCTGATAAAAAGAGCTATTCAAAAGGGATGCTGCCAAGGTTACTGGTCCTCCAATTGAAACCTGCCTCCCCCCATCCATTATTTGAGCTTAAATTTTCAGAAAAGGGGTAGGAAGCCTAGCACGAATCCAAGTCTAAAAAAACAAATGTTAGCAAGAGAGACACCTGAGTCAGCATCTCTGCCCCAAAGATGTACATACATACTCAACAGAGAAAACAGTGAAACAAACTCCAGTCTTAAATTTCATTTAAAAGTCCTTCAACATCCTTAAGAATCTTGCTTCGGTTCTATGTTGTTAATAACAATAATCCTGAATTGGGTAAAATGGCACAGCCCATCCATACACTTTTTTTTTCTTTTTTAAACAAAGTGATGTAAAAGATCCTTTTCTGGCCATTTAGGAAGAATGCTTTCAAAAAAGAGAATTGAAATGCAAGGAATGGTGCACGCGGAAGATGGAAAAATGTTTTATAAAAGCCTTGTGTTGTCCACATGTACTTCAGTCCACTTTACTCTTCTGCCAAGGTAGGCGGATTTTTCAAAAGTGCAAGGTGTATCTGATTTCCCACTTCTGAATAATAGCAAAAACTGGAGGAGGATGCTATCACATGTAATAAATATTCGCTGTCCTTTCTGAAATGCTTGAAAGCAAAAACCTTTGAAGCCAAAAATGAGACAGAGTCCCTTGCTCATGGCAGGACACACGCAGGTGCCCCCTCCTGTACCCGACACTAAGAGACAGACCGCCGGGCAGCGTGGGGCAGGTGCGCTGCAGGCGACACGGAGAGGAGTCTAATCTGAAGACACTTTTCCACAATTATGGCAAGTTCTTCACTTTCATGCTTTATTGAAAGTAAAATATGAATCAAAGACAAGTATTGGTAAGCAGGTTATGTCTCTAAAGAATTACTTTTAGTTCAGAGCAGAATGTTGTCCCACCTACTGTGATACAAATCCCTTATGGACCAATGCATCTGGTATGAAACTCAAGCAAGGAAATATAACAGAATTTTATTCCCTCCCATGACTATAAATCTCATATGTAAACATGATTTACTGTTACTGCTACTAAACTCGTTCAATCTTTATTTGCCCTTTCCTTCCCACCAACCCACCCCCCTTAAATATAAAATTTGAAACATTTCCTTCAAGTCTGATGTCCTTCAGTGCAATCTGCTTTATTTGACATAAGGCATTTGGGACAGTCACTTTTGAATGGTTTTCTGCCTTTTGGAAGAGTCATGTAATGATTTAATTCTTAAATCCAGCTTTTCTTTAATGCCCTAACATGTCAAACTCCTCTTCCCTTCTGGTCATTTCTTAGTAGTCAGCAAGTGTTCAAAAGATTAATGTCCAAGTAGACCAGTACCTGGGAAAAGAAACACACGTGGAGGTACAGTTGTGAACCAAAAACTAAGAGTTCACGTATTCCATTTGCCAAGAACGCACCATCAACAGAGAATATCCAATTTAATAAATGAGCACAGCAGCCCTTTGACGTTGAAGGATAAGAAAAAAATATCAGCCAACTTGAGGCTTTCAGCTAAATCACATTTCTGTTGAAAGCCATGTGTTTCCTATGTGTTGTCTTCACACAAGTGAATCAGATTTTATTGATGCTTTCATTTGATGGCCATTTTCATAAAGAAATTTTTTGCTTTTTGTTTTGTTTTGTTTTAACCACATCAGGAGTTTCTTTTTGGTGGTACCATGTAGACAACAAAGCCGCACTGAGAGGAAGCCTTTATTTAGGCCAGTAGCTTTACTCACTCATTTGCTTTAGCAAAGAACCCCTGATTTTTGATTCAAGCTCATTCCTGGGCAAAATCACAACCTGCTATGGACCTCTGGAGTAGGCCGCAACGGACTGAAATGGCAGGCAACACTTAAGTCTGTAAATGTCAAAGGTCCATATTTGATGGATTAATGAAAATTATTGGTGTATACAACTATCGTGGCCAAGATGCAGTACAAGGCACCGCCGTGTCTCCATCTAAAGTAATAATCCAAGAAATGCCTTAATTCTAAATAGATTAATGAAATCTTTTCGCTGAACCTCATATAATTCAGCAAATTCTTCTCCTCTAATTCTTACCAATAGCTGCACACAAACTGTTTTGCTGTAAGATGGGACTGACAGGATGAACTGGAAAAAGGTTAAATAGAAATCTCGAAATGCCACTGGCTAATTCCCCGACCTCCCTCCCAAATGAGAGAAAACAGAATGGACATCTGGCAGTAGATACTTCTAACGCACAGGCCCCACCTGAGGCTTGAGTGCTGAAACGGATAAAGAAGAAGCTTGAATAAAAAATGCATTTAACTAAAATTAATTTCGGTCATGAGACTGAGACTGAATTAAATTTTAAAATCAAATTATAGCCTTCGCTTTAATAGAAAATTACAGTATGACTCTGACACTCGTAAGCAAAACATGACAAATGTAACTTACCTTTAAACCCTTCTTCTGGCATACACACTGGAAAAAAAAAGAATTCCAAATTGAAAAGACTGTCACGACAGAGAGCAATAAAATCACTTCAGTGCTTAAAGATGAAAAGTTTAAAATAACTTTTAATTACCTTAACTCACCCATAATGATTACTTTTGAAGTTATGGATGAAAATAATCAGATGACATTCTTTCTGTTTTTACTTTCATCCAAATAATAATACGCATCATTTAAAAAGTCAAATATTGGTAAATAAGGGTTGTAATAACTGGAGCCGACACTTTGCATGACTGCGGGGAAGGCCTAGAGAAAACCACATGACTACGCGGTCTGGTGCTGTCACTCTGCCTGCTCTGTCCCCCCATTCCCATACTCCAGAAGGAATCCATTTTGACTCTTGTAGCCATTTCTTTTGGTATTTAACCTCTTTATTTCTAAATAACATGTTTATATTGTTATTTCATAATTTTAGATAATGTCTAATAACTTCCTCAATGAAAGATAGACATTTAGTTCTTCTACCACCTCTTACATACCAGCGGCCCCCAACCCCACCCTCCCGACAGTGATACTTTGTTGTTAAGTCAATCGATCTCCGGTGTTTACAATATTCTTAACTCTAAATATATTGTTCACAATTGAATCCTTTGGTGTACCCTGGGTATACCATTTCTTGTCTGGCATGACTTTTTCGTTTTTTTTTTTTTTTTTTGGGGGGGGGGGGGGTGGTATGAGCCCATAATTTTTTGGGATTGCTAGAAAAATTTATCTTTCAAAAAATAAATTTTGACTATGGTT
>NW_006443568.1:12583373-12587027 GCF_000325575.1 Pteropus alecto | reverse complement strand
GGCACTCTGCCTGCTCTGTCCCCCCATTCCCAGACTCCAGAAGGAATCCATTTTGACTCTTGTAGCCATTTCTTTTGGTATTTAACCTCTTTATTTCTAAATAACATGTTTATATTGTTATTTCATAATTTTAGATAATGTCTAATAACTTCCTCAATGAAAGATAGACATTTAGTTCTTCTACCACCTCTTACATACCAGCGGCCCCCAACCCCACCCTCCCGACAGTGATACTTTGTTGTTAAGTCAATCGATCTCCGGTGTTTACAATATTCTTAACTCTAAATATATTGTTCACAATTGAATCCTTTGGTGTACCCTGGTTATACCATTTCTTGTCTGGCATGACTTTTTCGGGTTTTTTTTTGTTTTTTTGGGGGGGGAGGGGGGGTTGGTAACTGCTCCATTATTTGTGTTTCATTTTATCTGTACCATTTCCAACTCAAGTGTAAACTCTTCAAGACCTATAAACCTCAAGATAATCATCTATCACTTCCACTTTTCCCTGTTGGACATCTTTTGACAAAGCCTACATCCCCCTGCTCCCATCTGGACTGGGTGTGCTCCATGCCTGATATAGGGCTTCTGTTCTGAAATTTCCCTTCACCATCTTCTAGGGTACCTTTTCCTAAGTCGGATCCCTGTTTTCTGGTTCCACTGCTGACTTCTTTCTTGATTCACTCTGTTGTTTAAGAGCACATCCTCCCATAGCATCTTGGCAAATAGTGCTTGCAAGATAAATTTTCTGAGTCCTTACATGTGTTCCAAGAGCTATCAAGTGTGAGGGGTAAAATTAAGTCTGTCTAATTACAGAATTCTAGACTGGAATTCACTTTTCCTCTTTGGCATCGCTCCATTAGTTTATCTTTCTGACTCTTCACCCTACGACTATGATTGGTTTTCCTCCCACATCTCTAAGATGCTTTTAGGATCCTCTTATCCCTAGAATTTCACTTCCTGTATTGGGCCCTTGGTGCAATCGTTTATTTTCATAAACTCCTTTTTGTTCTCCAAATGTTCCTTTTATTTTGTTCCTTGTTGTTGTTTGTTCTTTCTCTCTGCATTATAGTTAATTTGTAAGCTTTCTTATGCTTCCTGCATTGTCCATTTCCTCTGGGGTCCTTTCTCTCAGTCTGTGACTGACATCTTTCAGTTCTATGCTCTCATTCCTCAACTGTCTCGGGACCGCTGGCTGCCCATTTCTGCCTAGTTAAGTGTGACTCACTAAAAAGATGACTGAAAACTGTTCAGTGAGCACTGGTAGGCTTCATAAGGGTCCCTGGGAAATGAACCACTTTCTTTTTTATATCTGTAGATTATTTTCTTGAATTGGCCAGTTTCCCCACAAAGGAATCTCCTCCTTCCTATGTGGAGTTAAGAGAGATGGGCTGCCAGCATTCGAACAAAGAGATAGAAGGTGGTCTCCCTATTTGGTATGTAACAGGCCTCCTTTCTGTTTAATTTAGTCAAAGAGCTGAAACACATACTCTAGTTGCTCATCTAAGGAACACAGGTGGGGAAGAGGCAGTGACATGGGTGGAAAGGGAGGGGCTGTGAGGATCTGGGGAGTGGTGAGTTGTCCAATTGCTTCGTATACGGTTTTTCAACCAAGTTTCCTGTTTTAGGCTCATACCCCACTCCCACTTACAGGGGTACCTGGGGTCTCCAATTTCTGCGTGCCTGCCTGAGGCTCTGCAACTTGAATTAGCTTCACTGCTTGCTGACCTCTTCCATCTGCAGGCTTACATTTGTTTCTTCGTGTCAGCTCTAATTACTCTTCTCTCTGCTTTCCGTTTTCCAAATTTTTATAGATATCTTTTTCTCTCTATCTACGATCTTGTAAGATAACTAAGGTTAAGATTCTTTTGTCTTTACCTTGCATGACATCATCCATTGCAGCATAATCTGCAATTGGTTCATCAGCCTAGAAAACAAATGAAGACAATTCAAAACCACAAGAGAGAGAGCCAGAAAGAGCAGCAGGCCAGGTTTTCATCACACTGAGTCTGGCCCATGAGTCGACTACTGAACTTCTACAAGACACAAATCCAAACTGTCCAGTGGAGAACCGGGTTCAGGCCACAGCCAGCAATGTCCAGAATTAACAAAGGATACCCTGCCAACGATGGGTAGGCACTCATCACCCAAAAACTGCACCGTATGTGACATTGCTTTCCTGCTTCTAAAAATACCTTTAGATGTAGAAATGTTTAGATACCCTGAGGTCACTAAATTCTGATTTAATTAATGTGAGTTAAGATACTAGTGGTGACAGTGAGTCAGGTAGAAGTAAAGTCAGACTGGTCCTCTAAAAATACCATGTAGGTTAAAAATACATTTTTGTCCCTCCTCACCACCAATGGGAACAAAATACCCATATCCTTCTTAGAGTCTAAGCTATGATGGGATTAGCTGAACAAAGAGGCAAATAACTGGCAGAGTCTAGCTACTCATCTGAAGTACAAATTCTTTAATAATACAAGTCGTTTCTCGGATTTCTGAAGGGCCCTTGGGACTCAGCAACTCAATAGGTTTTCAAAACAATTCCACAGAACCTACAGCTTTAAGAAAAGCAAAAAGTAAACAGAGGGAAGGGGTAGGTAATAGGGTGAAGGGTGTGTGTACATGTGTGGGGTAGATATGAGTCTGCTTCATCATTTCTAGGGCCTAACTTTATCTCGTCAGAATTGAGGCTCTAAGGTATGAAAAGCATTTATTTCACAGGTCAAAACCTGACAAATATTCTACCACATGATGCAGTGGTGTTTGGCACAGCAGTGATACTTCTGGTCACAAAGAAACAAGAGGCAAAGGGAAGTGACAAAATCAGGCCCCTAGGGAGGGTAGAATTGGACTAATGAGGCTGGTTCAATGATTCATTTTCTTTGACAACTTCTCAGAAACCCTATTTTCTAAAACATCTTCCACCCGTCCTAAGTCCATTCTACTCAAAGCCAATTTCCATGTCCTGGACAAGAATCCCATGAAGCCAACCAAAAGTATTTTGACTGCTGTGGCCAAGTCTCATGTCTGTTTCCTAGCTTTACTGGCTGGTACATACTTTCGAGCCAAGAGGAAACGAGGGATGCTTTAATAGAAGTATGGTTAAGTAATTCTGCTGATCCAGAAATTAGGGAAGAAGCTAAATCTAGATCTATTATTTTTAACAAAAATAATAACAACCCCATGAGACCTGATAATGTCGTGACCTCCTCTAAGTCTCTGTGGCTAAGCTAAGAGGTGGAGAATCCAGAAGCCACCAAAAGTTCACAGCAGTCGCTTATTACCACACCCTGCTGAGGACCTGAGGCAACCGTGACCTCTACTGCACATAATTTACACATGGGTGTGTATCATTAAGACCTTCTATAATTCCTCAGCAAAGGAAATGTTACCTACCTTTAACAAAATGACAGATTCAGGAATGACACCAAGGGTGCCGAGGGTGGCACAGTCATCACTTAAAATCTTCCCATCAATCGACAGATTCTGGTCAAAAGGAGCAACTGAAAAGGCATGCATGATCTGTGCAAAAAGAAAAAAAAAAGTCTGTATGAAGCAAAATATTGAGACTTATAACCTATTGGAATAAATAATGCATAATTCTTTAAAAAACAAAATGCGCCAGAGTACAAAAGATACCACAGTTTGCAG
>NW_006443568.1:12572850-12583221 GCF_000325575.1 Pteropus alecto | reverse complement strand
TGCTGAGGCTATAATCTCAATACATCTGGGAACACCCCTAGGAAGGCTGGTAGAAAATTAAGAAACAATTATCAATTATACCCACAGATCCCTTTGTTCTGTACCTTATCACCTCTCCAAGGGTCGGTGGGGTGTACCAAAATCAAAGGAGCAGAAGGTAGGGCTGGGCTGACAGCTCCTCTGATTATAAGGCGTGGCCATCACTGTCACTCCCATCATGTCCAAGATCTGCAGCCTTTTAATAATCAAATCAAGTCCAAATTCTTTCATAAGACCACCTCTGAATTAACCAGCAGGTGATGTGGACTCTTTTTTACTTTGATTCCTTTAGCAAGTAGCCTAGACTATATAATTCAGCCCTTGGAACTCATTTATTTTTAGGCCCCAAGTCCTGCCTCTAAGAACCAAAATATGAATTTCTTAAGGGTAGGGACCATGTACCCCACCCCAGTTCTAGGCAAGTGTTAAAAATTAAATCTATACAGAAAGACTATTAGGCATCATACTTGAACATTTTTTCAAATTCAGAAAACTTTTTATTATTTCCTGGTAGTAATTACCAGTGGGGGGCAAGGAGGAATTGGGCTTAGAGAGGCACACATAAGCACCTTCAGTGATATGTTCTAATTCTTAACTTGGAGGATAAGTTCAAGAGCATTCATTTTATTATGCTTCATAACTGAGTAACATACTCATTGGATGTACTCTATTACATGTGACTTTTATTATATCTATGTTCATGATATTATAGGAAAACTATTCTATTGTTTGTATGTATAACAAGACCCAAGAGCTTTCCAAGTTGGGAAGACTGGGATGAGAAAAGTGGTTTAAATAATGGCAAATGGATAAATAAGAATCTTAACTGGACTTCTCGAAAGGACATCAACCTCTGAGAAGCAAGCAGGGACTGATGTAACAGCGATTTGTGGCTACAGTGCACTGACATCATCGATGACCTGCCTACGAAGCAATAACTATTTCTGGTGAGTAAGAAGTACTGACAGGATAGCTCTACCAAAGGCAGTCCAGCACACAGGCCCCAGCAGAGGCGACCAGCCCCAGGTTATTCAATGGGACCTGTGAAGGAGAAAGCAGTTACAGTGGAAGTGTCTGATGCCAACTTAATGTGGGTGATGTCACGGCTGCTCGTCTGTGGGAACGTTTGTTCACATCCCTACCCTAAATGTTAAGTGTCTTCGCACCACCCCATGAGATTGGACAAACAGCAAATACCTCTAGACGTGAGTACCATCAGTGAGGGTTGATGCTCATACTTTATTTTGAGCACAAAGACAAGGACATTTAAATTCATTCGATAACTAAGATAACCATGTGTCGAATACTGTGTCAGGTGCAAGAAATACAAAAGTGACTGATCCCCCCCACAGGAGTTCACAGGAGTGAAGGCAAAACAATGTGAAGATGGTGGCAGAAGGTATGTGTAGGATCTAGGAAAGGACACAAGAAGGAACAGTCAGCTTTATAACAATAAGCCAAGAGATAGGTTTTATAGATGAGGAACGATGAAAAACAAAAAACTGTTATTTCAGAATGAGAGAACAGGCCAATCTAAGGCAGGGAGGCCCCTTTGGGACAATAATTCATAAACAGTAAGCACTATGAGAATGCTTGAGTATAGTTAATATCATGTAGATCTGTTTATCAAGTAGGTGCAGGATTCCTCATCTGTGGAGCAAAACCCGAACAATGAAAACTCTTACTCCTAAAGGTGGGTGGCGTGCGAGAGAGAGAGAGAGGGGGAGAGAGAGAAGGAAGTGCAGGAGCAAATGGCTTTAGCTGCCAGCCATTTAACCTGTGCCAAAATTTCCTTTCTTAGGCGGGCACTACCACCCACTCAAAACCTATCTTTAGAAAAATGAAATACAATTAAACACTTAGTATCCTCTGAAAAAGGAGATGAATAAATTGTGCATCATTTACTTCATGACATCATAGGTAGATGAATTAATAATTAGGTGAAGCAAGTTTCTCCAAGTTTTAAGCAACTGTAAATGGGCATGTCTAGAATAAAACACTGACAGTTCTACAAAGCTTGTCAACCTAATAATTTGGAATTGTAGTATCCCCTAGAGGAAAGGCTCCATCAAACATAAAAAACGTACTATATGCTTTTAAAAAACCATCCACCACCACTAACTGAGGATCACACGCATGCCCACCACCGACTGCAATGCTGTCCAGGCCGCCAGGCAAAGAGGTCACATCTAGTTGAAGCTTTCAAAGCTACCACCACTGAGCAGCAAGAGGAAATCACATTTTACTGCCCCTCTTTTGACTCTGGTTGGATCACAGCGGTCCTTGAAGCAGGGGCGGGAGAGGAGAGGAAGGACGCTGCAAAGGCACCATCTGAGAAGAGCACATCTGGGGGGTTTCATTTAACAGCTGCTGCCTTCTAACAACTCATTTGTGCAGGTAACACACTCCCAGACAAAGGTTATTTCTGCTGACTTTTTGATTTATTCTTCAAAAATGGCAGTCCACAATAAAAGCAGTACAGGCTTTTCAAATGTCTTTATCCACAGGGGCTCTTTTTGTAATTTAAAGGTTTTGAATGCCCGAGGTTTACCACTGACAGGCAAAAGCCGGTGAGAGAAACAAGCTTTCTCAGATGTAAAAGGTACAATAACAGAGGAAAGATATTATGCCGACACGTTTATTTTCAGAGCTGTGGGTTCAAACGAGGGAAATACTGTTCCCAGGACAATCTGGAACACATAACACCCTCAAAGGAAGCCTGTACTTTTGCCTCAATTACAATGATAAATATCAGCAACAAGAAAAAAATGCATAACCAGTAAACTTTGCCACATGAAAGTAGCAAAGAGGGAAATTTGGTCAACTTTTTGGATATATATCAGTGACTGAAACAGATCAGAGGCCAGATTTTTTTCATGGACATCTTGAATTTATCAGCCCCCTTTGTCTGGGTTTTGAGATATACCATTGACATGCTCATTTAGAGTACTTCAGTACTGTTACCAAGAAATAACACTATCATGAAGCATTTTCATAATGCCTACACCGCATTCACTGAATTGATTTGCAAAGCAATGCATGCTTTTAGAGGGATGGAGAGGGAATGATCTAAATTGGACCCTTAAAAAACAATTTGGAAAACACCAGTCTATAAAGAGAGGTGAAGGGAACTTTAAAATTCTACCAAATAGATTTATCTGAAACCAAAAATACTGTGATAAAAAGAATTTCTGACTCATCCATGTGAATAAACAATTAAAAGAGTTGCCTTTTATCTCCCCCTTACATTTCACAGTAGATCCTGGTAATCGACTCACATACCTAGTAGGTAGTTAAAGAAAAACATGCAGCATGATAAAGTGAGAGAACACTTATCCAGGAACAACTCTGACATGTTAACAAATTGGCGCTCAATGTTCCTATTGGAAAGCTGCTCAGAAATGGCTTGAGTTTACAGAATCCAAAAAACATTTGATCTTCATAGAAAGATTCTTGGCTATTATGAAAACTTTAAGTCATTTTAAAGAAAGAGTTATTTTAATTTGGGGGCCTTGCAAGCGTAATTCGAAAATCAACAAAGCCCCCTTTTAATGACCTCTATGAGCAGACAGAGGTCAGTTCTGGAAAAAAGTTACATATATCAACATAAGTGGAAAGCAGGATTTCATGAAGGTCCTCTAAGGCCACAGCACACTTAAACAGATGTTATGTTGTCCTCACCTGAATTTTCAATTCTTTTAATGTTTGATTAGCAGAAACAAGAAGAGCTTTCTCACCACGAACTTTTCTATGTCGCATACTTCGCCGAATAACTTGCTTTTGATAGGCGATATAATTTTGATGGGATATCTTTTGCCTCTTTGTTCCTCCGTTGCTCTATAACGAAGATGCAAAGCAAAGAAAGCACTGCAATTATCTGCAGTATGACCCATGCTGAGAAAGTCCACCAAGAAAACAAAAGCCATCTTATTAGTCCCTTAACCATTTGTAATTCAATGTCAAAAATGAGTAGAAAACTCATCAGAGATTCTTAGCAGGCTCACATAAAATTAAGAAAAAGAAAAGAGTGAATGAGAGATGCCTCTAGCTGCATGTAAGTGCCAAGATTCAAAAAGCTTACTATAAAAGTTATTTAAAAGCAAAATGGTAAGTCTGACCTTAAATTAGAACATACAGGTGGTACACCAGAAAACTTTAAGATTACTAAATTTAATTCATAATCCTAATTGGTATTAAACATTTTCTTGCCTTCTGGAGAATGACACAGAAGTATAAACTGCTGAGAACTTTAAAATAGACAGTACCTTAATCAAGACACCAAACTTAGTTTACTAAAAACAGGAGACATTTGATTCGACATGATCACAATATATATAACTTGGCCTATAAAATATTTTTGCAAAAACAGTTCAATCTAAATATAATGAAACATTTAGACTCAACTTCCAACTTCCAGAAAGTACAAGGAATAGAGAAATAAGTTAAAATCATTAACAGAAGGAGGCAATCAGCTGAATCCAGAATGTGGGACAATCTATAAAAAATCGAACTAGTCTCTAATTAAAGTCAAAGAGGATAACTATTCTACATGATAACCATATAAAGTGAAACAAAACAATGCATACCTTAACTGCACGCTGGTTTGGAGAGGGGGAAACTGTTTAAGACATATTTGGGATAGCTGGAGAAACCTGAGTGCAGGTAACAGGATACCGTACTTACATGCTAGTTTAAGTATTTAGTGGTAAAATGTCATGATGAACACGATTTACTCAAAGATAGTTCGGTAAGAAAGTACAGGCATACATATGGATATATGATACGTATTATAGTAGTCTTAAGAAAAAAAATAGATAAGGACCAAATGTCTTTCTATAATACTCCTAAAATGCCTCATCAAGAGGTTAACAAAGAATGAAGATTCTTCTGCTAACTAGGCCAGAGAATGAAAGAAACAAGATTTTTAAAAGAATTCTTTCCCCGGTTTAACTAAATCTGAATGAGGTAACTAGCTAACTCCGAGGCCCTGGCTCTGGTTCCCGTAGCTGTCACTGACTGACTGCTGTGCGTAAGCAGAGTGGTTTAGGTGTCATTATGGGCACAGATGCCACATATTCATTACCATTAGGGCTCCAGAGAGTTACAGAGCAGAAGAGAATCAGGACACAAACACAGAAGAGCACTTGTTCAGGGTGACATCCACTGGCTATGCACTGCACAAGGTTCATCTCTAGCGCCGAGTCTAAAAATACATAGGTGATTCTAACAATCGTAAGAAAATGTCGGGAGAACATACGAGTTCAAAAATAAAAATCAAAGTTGATGAAATATTTTTTCCTAATCTCCACTGCTGAATGAAAAGGTGAAACTAAACCTAAATTCCATAATTAGGAAATAAGGGAAAATACTTATAATAATAAAATTTTACTTTAGAAATACAAAGCACAACCCTATAACAAAGCCCTGAGCATTAACCAAGACACATTTTTTAATGACTCAGATTCTAAATGGGTTCTAAAAGCTTTTCCCAGAATTATTTTTTCATAAAAATCCATAGAATTAAAATCCAACTTATCTGACAAAAACCAGCCCACTGGTTTTAGAAGGCTTTCAATTACCTAAGTGATACCCAACACTGGGTACATTATTAACCTAAATTGTAGATACAGGCAAAGGCAAAGGAAGTGGGTTGATCTAGCTTAGAGAAAAGAGGAAAGGGGATTTGTTCATCTCCATTAAGGACAAGTAGAAATGCATCATTTCTATTACAGGGATTTAAAACAGCACTTACAGAAGCTATCTATACACTGAGATACTATAATGTACAGTTGACCCTTGAACAACACAGGTTTGAAATATGCAGGCCCACTTTAAACGTTTTCTTTTTCCAATAAATATAGTACATGTATTTACCTTGTGATTTTCTTAATAACATTTTCATTTTCTCTACCTTTATTGTTAAGAATACAATATGTAATACATGTAACATACAAAATAAGTGTTAATCAGTTGTTTATGTTATTGGTAAGGCTTCCAGTCAACAGTAGGCTACTGGTAAAGTTTTTGGGGAGTCAAAGTCATACGTGGATTTTCGGCTGTGCGGGGGATCAGCCTCCCTAACCCCAGGAATGTTCAAGGGTTGACTGTATTACAAAGAAAAGGTTTGAGGAAGCTGACATTCTGGGACTCTATGCTCTTTTCTAAAGAAGGAAGGTTACACTTGAGATTCACTTGTGGGACAAGAACTATTTAAAACATGCTAGAGTATTACAACATCCAAACAAGGAGAAGACAGAAGAAAATTATAAAGTATAAAAAGTAATTACAGCATACAAAGCAATGTTTCCCAGCATTCTCTATCATATTTGTCAATGTGAAATCTGTTGTCATCCACAACTGAGAAGAACTCAACATTCACTTTTTAAAAATTGCTGTGGTTATGACCATAATGAAAAAAACAACATATTCAAAAAAAGTTAGTTTCCCAAAAGTCTAAATTATTTGAAATGTAGAGTTTTCTAAATACCTCTTAGGCTGAAAAGCAAAGCTTGAAATAACAGAAACTAAACACAAAAAGAACATACATATCAAGCTTTACAAACTAATTAACAAATCTACCAAAAGAATGGGAAATGAGTTGGTGATAAGAGGTAATAAAAAAACTGAAAAAAGATGAGATTCCCACCTGATTATTAAACCATAATCCCAAGGGACAATAAGTAAAATAGTATGGTACTGCCAGCCAAACTCGGGAAAGAAAATGAAGTCCTAAATCAGGACGGGTATGTGTATACACAAGCACGCATGCATGCACACATACACACACACACTTTTAATATGGCAACTAAAAAAAAACAGACTAGCTGGTAGATCTCTGACTTGGAAGATGAAGTTATGAGGAGATGGGACATGAAAAAGTTGACAACAAACAGGTTAGTAGGCAGAAAATATGTTTGTAAACTCTTATCAAGAGACATTATTTGATTTAGTAATCTCAAAACCCATCCCAAGGAACAGAAGGCATACATGTACATAGATTCTAATAAGGGTATTATTTATTACAGGAAAATACTCCCTCAAAACTGAAAGCCTACATTCCTATAAAATGTACAGATTTGATTGGTACTGAAGCAAAGGAGATTCTTTATGCTGACTACTGAAATACAAGCTTTAACAAGAGTGGCTGATCACCATCACCAGGGCGGTGCATAGAAGTGCACAATTTTGTTCTTTTAGATGTGTTTTAAAGTTAACATTTTATAAGACTGACAAGCCATGGAAACTAATGCTGACATATCTCTACACCAGCTGTGAAACTACAAATAACATTTACCTCAGGGAGACCAAGATTCAAGTCAAGAGGGCTTTTTAGACTTTCTCAATGTTGAAAATGAAGTAACAGTATCAGTGTGTACAGACAGGCCAACAAGCCCAGATATCTCTGCTCTGTAACAGATACAGCAGATGGCCATTATGACACTTTTATTCCTTCGGGGAGAATGATAACCATAATTTGACTATACTATATTTTAGCAGTAAGGAAAGAAAATAAATACCTCACCTGTTAAAACTAATCTCTAGTTAGAATAGAAATTCCATGAATTTAAGGTATTCATAGATTATCCTGGAACACAGGGGTCTGATTTTTTGAGAAACTGAAACTTATCTACATCATATACCAACCAAACTGTTAAGACAATTTTCTCCAATATCACTATGAACATATAGAATATAACCAAGCAACCAAATAAAGGGGGATGGGATAGAAAATCATAACGGAATACAGAGAAAACAGGCAATTTTAATAGAATTCGAAGTTCAGCACAACAAAAGATTAATGCTGATCTGGTCATTGAACACCTTATTTAGAGGCCCCAAAGCTCATCTATTAACTCTATTATTAAAGCTACAGTTTATTTTTGTTTATAATGAGGAAATCTGAGTTAAATAATTTTTTCATACTTAAAGATTCCATAATTAAACAACAAACCAAGATATGGGTCTTGTTTTAGTTTTCTTTTCCAGCTAAAAATTTGTTACATTATATTTTAGCCTTTTTTCCTTAATAGCAAGAAACATTAATTGTGGAATAATGTAGTCCATGGCTTTTCGTGAGAAA
The DNA here is from genome assembly GCF_000325575.1 of Pteropus alecto. Lineage (NCBI taxonomy): Eukaryota > Metazoa > Chordata > Mammalia > Chiroptera > Pteropodidae > Pteropus > Pteropus alecto. The sequence goes on along the minus strand of NW_006443568.1, from coordinate 12,575,102 downwards.
TCAGGACAGCTAGAACTGCCACCAAAACTAAGGAAAGAGAGAAAATGAGGAAGGGAGCTGAGAACCAACATCCCACGTAGGGCACAGAGATGACGGGGGAACGAAGTGGCTGCTCTTCCAGAACAGCAGAATGTATGACAATGAAAAGCAGCTTCGACACGTACTTGATTAAAATCTGGATCTTTTTCTCCATCTGGTTTAGCTTCTTCTTTATCTTCCTCTGTTTCAGAACTACTCACATTCAGCTCGGGAGCCGAATCCTTCATCACCTGAATGCGCCAGGAGAACAGAGAGAGAAAGAGAAGTAGGTCAGACCCTAGGAAGACAAGCTACGGAGGCTGTGGGGGCTTTGACTGGCCGGCCACTTTTATCAATGGTGGGATAACAGACCAAAATGAGGATCAAAACTCAGCGGCTCTGTGTATTCTGTGCTCTTTTAACACGTTAGTTTTTATCCTGTGATTTATTCTTGTATTTAATGCAGTCACCATAAATGTAAGTGATCTCTACAGAACAGTTATTATTATCAGACTTTTACAATGATGTTATTTTGCAGAAGTTCAAAGATGCTCTACGTTTTCCTTAGTTTACTGATTGTCAGGCCTTTTCAAGTCAAGTCGTTCAGACAGCAGAAGTCACAATGCTCCTTAAGACTGAGAAGATGAAGAACGAAAACGAAGTGCTCTCATGCACTATGAAATACTGTTATGAAGCTCAAACACTAAAACTTTTGCTAAACTGGATACTGTATTATACTAGGTGCCAATATATACATGTACCAATAGATACAAAAAATTTAAGAGCATTTCAAAGGGATAAATTAAGACATTTATGTTCGCTAGCTTCCTTTTCCCACTAGGAAGTGAAGACCTTAGTTCGACTTGGAAAGCACAACCCTAGACCTTTAAAGTCTAATTTGTAAGCTGCCTTTCTATAACAATGTGTGGTAACTATTGAATAAAATGCATTCTATTTTGTCTTTAATTCCAAAAATCTTGGAATCAAATTAATGAGATGTCCACAGATCTGGGTCAGAATCTACCCAAGAGCCATCCCTCTTAATAAAATAATAAAAATGCTCCAAATCTAATCCACAGTAAGTTTTAACACCCCATCTCCCAAAATATACCCAAGCCTGTCTATTTTACCTACCCTCGTAGATCAATGCAAGCACCTATAAACTGACTTTTCTTATGTTATGCCCTCACCAATTCCAACACAATGGGCAGGGTGACCTTTTTAAAGCATGAATCAGATAACACACGACCTTGCTAGAAATTCTCCAATGGCTTATAGCCACACTTAGAATAAAATCCCAAGCCTTGGTATACTGTATAAAATCTAACAGAATTTGGTCCCTCATTCCATCACTATCTCTACCTGAAAGAAACTTCATTCTAGTCCACTACAGTATCCGGTGGCCACACGTGGCTATTTAAATGTTTAAATTTAAAAATCTAGTCACCGTAGCCATAATTCAAGTGCTCCACAGTCACATGTGTCTAGTGGTACTGTAGTGTATAGTATAGACATAGACATTTCTGTCATTGCAGGAAGTTCTATTGGACAGTGCTGCTCTAGATACAATGATTTTTCACTCTACTGCTTGAGCACATTAGGCTATCCCTTTAGCTCTTCTTCCTCCCTTTGTTGGAATACTCTCCTTAGGCTAGATCCCTGATAGCTAATGCTCAGGTAAAATTATGCTTCTTCTAAGTCATCTTTCCTGCCTAATACTCCCTATCTGACTGTCACCTCCACCTCTATCAGTCTCTCACTTTGCCGTTAAATTTCCTTCGAAACATTCCTCCCTATACGAAATCAAGTTAATTTATGGATTAAATGTTTATAAACTTATGGGTTTATTCTTGGTTCACTTCACTAGGTACAAACATTCTTGAGGGCCAGTGCCTTGTCTATCTTCTTCACCACTGTATCCCCAGCAGAAAAACATCCCTGGCACACAGGTGACATTCAATAAGTATTTGTGTATACAATAACTGATTAATTCCACATATAATCACATAATTATTCAATTCTTGTCTAATTTATATTCTTTGTCTAATTTCAATTCTTGTCTAATTTATATTCTTATGCCAAACAGCTCCAAGAAAACAAAAATGTGACTCTAAGCAATCCAAAAGCAAGCCAAACAAACAAAAATAAGCTTGATCATTACTAGTCATGGCCACAAGAGGGACTGGTACCTTCTTATTATCCACAACTTTATGGACATAGATGGTGGCTTGAGT
>NW_006443568.1:12562157-12572800 GCF_000325575.1 Pteropus alecto | reverse complement strand
AGAGTTCTAAAACAAAACAGAAGTGGCGTCGAAGAACTTCTAAAAATATGTATCAAAGTTGCCACTGAGTATTCATTAAACTACTACTCATATTCTCTATTAATTATTGTATTCTGTTATATGCAAATAAGGAAACCCACTTACTATCAACAAATAAACATACAAAAACTAGATGATTATATGATAGTTTTCACCTGGAGAGTATTAGTTTGGAATGCCACATGATCTTTAATTTTAAATAGAGAATACCATACTGACATATTCTTTCCTTACTCCTTAAATGTCAACTTTTTACTATAGAAACCAAGAGCAGTATGAAAACTTACTAGGCTCAGAAATATACTGTGTTTCTGAAGGATGTACATCTTCCACTTCAGTTCTTGTGATTTTAATTACATGATCCACAACAAAGAGCTTTTGTATCGTTTGCCACTCACTGGGCCATATGAGAGCTATACTGTGCAAAAAAACCACAACATGCCTTAAGACACACGGAAATTAAGAGAACTAACGTAATCCATTAGCCTCCTAAACTAAAATCAGCAAAATCAATATTTAATACAAAGGAATTAGAGGGGAAAAATATCATCGTCAACAAAGAACAGTTTCTTTCATACAAAACAATGCTACGATAGCATGAAAACTAAAGTTATATGAATCAACATGGTTAAATCTCAAAAACCTAAATTGAGTGAAAAAAGTCGGTTGCAGAATATAGTATGATGTCATTTATACAAAAGTTTTTTTAATATGCAAACATTGCTATGTGTGTTTTTGGTTTTTTTTTTTTTAGAGAAATCCTTTCTGATTGATAACCCTCAAATTCAGAACAGTAGTTATTGAGAGAGGAAGGAAATAAGAGAGAAAAGGAGGACTGGAAGAAAGGATAAGTACCAAGGAGCCTTCGGTTATATTTTAATTGTTTAATTTTTAAACTGGCTGGTGGCACATATTTGTTTGTTTTATTATAGCTATTGTTCTGGCTGTCTGGCATTTAAACAACAACAACAAAAGAAAAAAAGGAAAAAAGAGCTGAGGGGAGAACATAGAAGAAAATATATATTAATTCTAAACTTCCTTAACTAATATTAAAGCATTGATACATAAATAATAATAAAGTCCTTAACTTTAGCTTTGTCCCAAAGGAATTTTTATTTATGTGTTTCAATGTTCTTTTCATAGTTTTTGGGCAAGGTCAGAAGCATCCAACCTTCTCTTATATAGTTATATTTAAAAATTATTTCAAAAGACAAAATGGTGACATCAGGGCTACGTTTCATAGATGAGCCCTTCTGGAAGCACCTGAGGAGTGGATCAAAATTTGATTGTAAGACCCTATATTTCCAGATGATCCCTCAGTGCCATGCTGCCTTCCCCCTCCTCCATTTTATGAAGCCTAGTGGCTACAGATAAATGACAACCGAAACCCTGTTGATTATGTGATTCTGAAAAATAAGTCCACCTGGAGACTCTGCGCTGGTTACCAGCAGCTTGGAAGGAGAAAGCCGGGCTCCAGGAAGAAGAGGGAAGGAACAAAAGGCAAGGTGCCCATGGGAAGCCTCTTGCCTTTTATGGAGAAATAGCCTTTTTTATTTAAAAATAAAAAACAACAAAAAAAAACGCTCACTCTAGTAGAGCGTATAAAAGGAAAAAAACCCACAATTTAGCAAAGGACTAGATTCTTAAAGTAATTGTGTCAGATGAGAAATTTCTCGATCATTAGAAACAGAAAAATTGCATGAAGAGAAGGAACTCACAGTTTAGAATCTTCTTTGGTCATGGAAGCAAATGTAAACATGAGTCCCCCATGGGGACACAGAAGAGCACTGTTTCCGACCGATGACACAGGACTACATCTTGTAGGTTTCCTACTCAAATGAAACAGGAAGGATTAATATACTGCATGACTACAGAGAAAAATTTTAAGATAATTATTTTAAAATTAGAGATATATTTAAAAGGATATTAGTAATTAAATGTTTCTTAGAGTTATTCATTTAACTTAAAAAAAGAGCTTTCAGTATATGCTAGTAAAGGTAACCAAAAGGGTACTATGATCAGAACCCATGAATTCTTAAAAACACTATAAAATCAACCCCCCAAAAAACGGAAACAGAAAAATTTTGGATTCTACCTAACAAATTTCCTCCATTCTTCTACAAAGAACTGTGACACAATGTAGAGGACATCTGTATCCTAGAACAGAAAAATCACATAAAGATATCCATTAATTCACTGCATTCTGAACCTAAATCTTTAGGGAACATGTTTTTCTACACACTGTGGTCTTTTTTAAGTTTTACAAATAAAATGGAAAAACAGCTCTCTACCGAGAAATAGCAAGCTACAGTAAATCCCCCTGATTAGACAAAACTAAACAAATGAGAATTAGAGAAACTCTGGGCTGTTCTCAAACAGTTCATCAGGAATGTATGTGTGTGTGTGGGGAGGGAGAGATTGACAAAAGCCTGAAAAAGCTAAGATGAATTCTATCCTTGCTGGGGATCATGATACCTCTGGCCAATTACTGAGACAGGGTCTGTTTTTGTCCTGGAACAAATTCGGGAGAGAAGTCTTCTGTTCATTTGCAATCATTTTATGTAAGGCTTCGTTTTCTTCCCCTTCTCTTTCTAAAATCTGAAAGAAAATGAAATAATCAACTATCTCCTGCTGATAGCATAGGACTTGCTTCCTCCCCACACTCTCATTAGGAGAACAATGCAAGGAAGTCAGTGCAGGGAGGTGGCATGCGAGTTCCAGAACTTTCCAGCATAGCGTTCGGTACCTTGCACTGTGAACAGCATTCTTTGTAACTTGGAAACTCAGGAGCCTTTGGAAAGTACTGCTGCAGTTTGCTCCAAGCCTCTTTAGAAACAAGCCTTCTTTCGTTTTCAGATATGCATAACTCCCCTGAGGTTAAAAAAAAATTACATTTGAAGAAAAAAAAAAGACTTAAAAAAGTCAGCATATAGCCTCCAAAAATCTATTTCCTATACTTAAGAAAAATTTGTAGGTATACTATCTCCTTCGTTTCTAAAGTGTTGTAACTCTTTCCTTAGTTTCAAAAGTCTCTAATTTTTTTTATTGCATCTAATTCTAAAAAAGCCACTTCTTTATGTCCTTAATCTAGGTCTGTAGTTGAAAAATCAGGAGACAGAAGTTGTGCATTTCCTATCTTTCTTCCTGCCGGTAAAAAAAAAAGGCCACCAGGGATCCTAGTGTCTCTGTGCTGGACAAGGGGCTGTTAAACAGCATTTCATCTCCGCCCACACTCAAATGTCACAATTTCCTGCAGACTTTATTTTCTCCTATTTGATTGTGTTACTTTACTGAAATCATCCTGAATTAAAATGGCATTTTCAAGGTGGTGTGGTGTCCAATCCTCTCAGGTTCGTTCTCTTAAATTATCAATTCAAAGTTAAGCAATACAGCAATTTATTCTACAATTGGAAAACCGTCTCCAGCACAGGATCCAACTAGTTTGCTACTGCCATCCCCACAACCCCTGTAGATCTTTAAAAGTCTCCAAAGAGAGGAATATTAGTCATCACCACCCATTCTCTTCTTAGAAGGTCATGGGAACCCAGATGGCAGCAACCTGCATCCTCAGCAGCCCCACCTGTTTACTGTTTATACATATCTATATCTAGCTTGCCAGGGCCTTTCTCTCCACTTTATCTCTCACTCCATTTGTGGTTCTAGTTTTTACTGTCTCAGCTGTTCCCGACTGACAAATCAGTGAACTGTACTTAAAATACCTATATGGGTCAATATCCAGAAAAGCACCTTTCAGTTTCCAAAGCCCTTCATTTGTTTCTACCCACAATGGCCAGGTACCTCCAGGTTTATTAAGAGTAATAAAGCCAGAGACTTTCTAAACACAGTATCGTCATTCTTTGATTTATGTGTTTTACCTAATAAACTGAGAATTAGAGAAATTAATATGCCCAGGGTCACCACAGCTGGTGAATAACGAAGCTGGGATATGACCCAGGTCTGACCCACCTAAACCCCATAATTTCTAATCCCTCAAAATCCATCTTTTTAACTTCTACTCTTCATTTCTTATTGAGCTTTGAATAATCTCAAGAAAAGATTACTTTGCTTTAATAAACTTATGACCAGAGAAAAATAGGTCACAATGTAAAAATTAACTTTCTTTCTGAGGAGGCTCTTAAATTTCTTCGGAGGCTATGAAAACTTACTCCAACACGCCTATCCCCAGACACAATCGGGATATCCTCCCCCCAAAAAGATTAGATTATCAAACCCTAACAGAGTACGTCTTTATGGTGAAATAGAATGCAGCCATAAAAAGGATTAAGGTAGATTTCCATGATCTGATTTTTTAGAAAGAACTCCAAGGCGATTAAGTTTTAAACTGGTTTCCCTTTTTTTCCCTTAAAAAACAAAACAAACTCTTCCTCTGCATGTAAGTGGTATAACCCAATCTGGGTACAGAAAGGAGAGGGAATGAAGGAAACAATAATATACACACACACACTTCAATAGGATTCCACAGATACTATGGATGCATACTGCCTGTTGTTCTGATGTGGGGGTACTTTTACTTATTGACTGGCTTTCATGTTGCCCATGTATTACTCATATAATTAAAAAAGAACAATCCAAATTTATTTCTGAAATCAGAAAAGTATTTTCAATAAGTCATTTTACTGCAGTCTAATTGGTAATAATTATAAAGTCCTCCACTCTTAATTTCTTAGCCATGTTTCTAAATTTAGTTTCATATCATTTTAATAATACCATGATTTAATATGTCCTAATATTGTGTATGACCTCACAGTAATTCACTTTTACTTGTGACATGAGTTTTTCGGAATCAGACTTGTATCCTGCAATAAATAACACTGTTTCTTAAATTTGTAAAGGGAAAGCCAACAACTTAACCCATCCTGTGAGGAACATCTCTCAATACAAGAGCAAAGCAGTCATGAGAGATTTCATTCACCAAACATAATTGGATAACCTAATCCCCAAAGATTCTTATGGTAAAAATAGAAATCTAGTTAACAATGAGCTTAGATTTTGGATAAACACCCTCCCCCCAAAAATCTAGTTCAAACTGTAATAATTTGGGCCACAGAATGTCAGAAGAACATATAACAAAACAAAACAAAGGCCATCTGCTAAGCAAAAGAGGTGTTATTAACAAGATAAGTTACAGTAAGTTATAAGTACATATAAAGTAAAACGGCTAAGAAAGCCTGATGCATATATAATATCTGCAATAAATGCTAAACTCTATGGTAGTAGTAAATCTTCTAATGAAATATAATCCAGTGATTAATTCACATAAAATCTGTGATGTTAAATATACACAGGGCTTTAGAAATAAATGGAGATTTTGTTATAAAAACATGAAAATTCAAAACAAGGACTTCCAGATAAAAATGTTTTAAAACTGCATTTACTTTCAGTTGCTTCTTGAAACACCATTAAACCACAGAAAAAGGATTTTTTAAAAAGATTTAAAATCATAATGCTAGATTAAAAAGAAGAGAGCGGAAACAACAACAAAAATTTTAGAAGCCTAAAAGCAGATGGATAAGACACATGAAAAATAAACTTTAAATTGGCAATAAGTCAAGAAGTAATCAAATTTACTATACTGTAGAACTGCTCCCACAGACCCAGACAACGGGGGCACCTAGTAGTATGGGTGGGGTTTAAAAAAATAAGAGAATGGATTAAAAGTCTATTTAAGAGGCAGTTAAATAAAATTTCAGTTCCCCTCCCTCTACACCCTTCAGATAACTGCCCCCTTCTACCCATAAAAGAAGACCACGAGCTCTCTGATGACATAAAACCTAAGGCCACTGCTCTGGGTAGTGATACAAAGCACAGAGATGAATGAGGGAATGAGCTGACATTTCTACACAGAATGCAGATTCCCAAGCCCTTTCTCTGCTACCCTGAAACCGCAAGTGACAGTCATGTCTACATTTTCCAGGCAGGAGAATGGACGATGTCTATGGAGAAATCTGAGCAGCCCTAGAGCAGAAAGTGACATTAAGAATTCCCCAGTGAACAGCTCCACTAGGGCATCCTGGCAGCAAAGCTCTTAGTCACCAGCCCTCCTACATGCACACAGCCTGCACAGAGCACCCTGTGCACAGTAAATGAGGTAGGGCGTGCACCTGGGCAGGTCAGTGTGAGATGTCACTGAACACCGGAGACAAGATCTTACATGCTGCCAGAAACGGAAGGGAAAAAAATTACTTCTGAATAATGGTTTTGGACAAATGGTACAATGAAAAATAGAGCAAGTCCTTCAAATTTTTGAAGAAAAATAATTTCAAACAACTATATACCCAGGCAAAACTACCCATTAACGTGGTGACCTTGAGCAAATGACTCCCACCTCTCTATGCCTCAGTTTATTTATGCTTCAGTACACTGGATATGACAGTAATATTGACCTCTCAGGGTTGTGTATAAGTGAGTTAATACCTACACACCCAGAAAACTATGGGGCACATATGTGTGTGTAAACATTCAGTAAATTTCCATTATCATCATACTATTAGTACTTTAGTACTAACTACCACCACCACCACCATGATCAACACATTTCAGGAACAAGTTTCAAGATAAATGTACTTGGGCCAATATCATGCACCTGAAAAACCTGACCTCATAGACACGGTACACCAATAGGTGATGTCTACGAAAACAACAGCTGAAATACTAGATAACAAAGTATAGCACCAAAGTGCCACCAAGTTGCAGCTCAAGCTAAAGATCTAAAAAATAGCTCTTGTGTAAAATTTCTGCCAAGGAATGCAGCACATGTCCTGAAATCATATCCAGCTCTGCCATGCTCTCTAATCAAAACTGTTATACTGAAATGACAAGATGAGACGAGAGGTGGGAAGACAGAGCAAAAGTCAGTGAGCTAAAGAATAAGATGACAATCTGGGTCCTGGCACTGTTTCAACCAGCGGGGAAGCACCAAGCATGAAACTTGGTATTTCACCAGATTCCTCGACTCTCAAAATGGAGGCACTTGTCCCATGTCCATATCTATGCTGTGAAGAGCTGATATGACAGCATTAAGAGAAAAACTAACCTACTTTTGGCTATTCACTTTGCCTCCCTCTACTTATTCAATCTGTTTACCACCAGAAAGCCTCGTCTTCTCTTACACTTGTGCTCCTACTGTGCACTACTAGTGTAAGGACACAAACTGGGAAGCAGGCGATGAGACGGAAAGGATGGATGGGCTTGGGATCCAAAGACCCGAATCCACATCCCAGGAAGACCCCTGCCCCACTTCCTAGTTGCGTGGCCAATAAATAAGATGTCACTCAGCTAGTAAGGTAAAGTGCGTGAGACAATGTCCAGAAAGTTCAGCATGCAAGTACCACCCAAGTGACTATTATCATCAGTGTCATCAAGGACCCTTAATATAAAAGCGCTGGTGTACATGAGGGTAAATGTGAGGCATCATATACTGGTTTATAATGAACCAATAAAGTGAAAACTAAAATTAGAAATTTATTAGGACCAACAAGAATTCTGAGTATTGGCAATACATTAGCATGCAACAAGAAATGCGCAGAAGTGGGTTAATAGTATTAACCACTGACATCCCAACTTCTCTAGGACCACTTTTCCCAGGATAGAATTTTTTAAAGAGGTGTGGGGGGTGAGGGGACTTACACAGTAGAAGGCTTCAAGAAGCAGACACCTGCTTGACTCTCTTAGTACTAACATAATAGAAAATCATGTCTCACATATAACGAATCCCTCACAAAAAGTTACTTATTAGAAATGAGTACTAAGACCAAATGAGAACTACATAAACAAATACATAGATTAATAAGGATTTGGAAATTACTATTAAGAGTATATAGCACAGTTGCTAGTCAATAAATGTCAAAAAAAAAACTAAACAAAACATACCTTTAAGAAGAAGAAATATATGAACATTGTTCTCAAAGTGTTCAAACTGGACAAAGACAGTCATAGGAAATAATTGAAATTCTTCCCTTCAACAAAGAAAGCCCTCAATGTAAAAAGGGACTAAAAGTTCCCTCTCCTCTAAATACGGGGACATCCTGAGTTCTATATATATATTTTTAATTTTTTTTTGCAAGGAGAGAAGAAAAGGTATTAGAGGCATGGGCATGAAATCAGGCAGTAGAAACTAACAGATAAAAAGGGTATGAGAACAAAAATGTTAGAAACAAGTACTGTTTAGAAAGCCAGTTACTCCGTCATGGCTGCCATATTAAGGCCTAATCCTTCTGAGAAAGTGTGAAACATTTAACAAAAATATTTACCATATGCTAAAATCTGACTAACAATGGAAGGTTTATGCTTCTGGCTTACCATGTGGACATAGAATGTCTTCATTAAAATTTAATTCTTCCTCTTCTTCTTTTCTTTCTTCCTTTGATTCGTCTAATCAAAAGAAATACAGGTAATAACTGCTCTGGCTGTTATATGTAAAGTTCAAAGTAGCAGAGACACTACTCTGCACAATTTTGAACAAAGAAAACTTTAAAATTAGACCCCAATGATTCCTACATAGTTCTGTTAAGAAGTGTTATATTTCTTTACCTTAAAAGGAAAGAAGAATATCTGAATGGCAGTTTTACTTTTTAAAGAGTTAGGTTATGCAAGAAAATGTGCCTTTTTCAAACTGAAAAATAATTTACATATCCTTCCATTAATTCTAGTCAAGATATTCAGAATACTGTGTCATAAAGCAAGTTAATCATCCACATGTCATGTCATTCTCACCTACTTACTCTTTTAAGGGGTTGAATAGAAAGCTTTAGAGACTAATGCAATAAGGACTTAACCTTTAACAGCTAACACATATATAATAAGAACTTTTCCTGTTAACATTTCTCTTCCAATATCTGCTTTTCCCACTTGTCTACACTGTATCACCGTCAATTTGTAGTTGTGTATACCAGGAACATGATCAAATAAAGTCTTAAGTTTCAGGAGATTAGAATAGTTATCATGGGTTTTCCAGGTTAAGTACACGATGTATTTAATACATTTAATATATATAAAGAATACTTACTAAAAATATTTATTAAAAAGTTCAAGTAGAGAAATGGACAAAGGAAGGACATTACTACATAACTTTCTCTGGTCTCTGGTCTCCTCTCTCTCTCTCTCTCTCTCTGTGTCTCACATATACCAATACAAACAACTTCTCAAATATACGATGACGGTCAATCTCAATGATAATTTTAAAAGATGCAAGCCTTAACACTCCTAAGTCATTTTTAATATATCAAAATGATAAAAATTGATGTGACTGATGTACTCTGTATATTGACAAAAGCATGTCAAAACAAACCCCCAATATACTTTTTGGAGGAAATTTACCACTATGTATCTGTATATGACAATTATATATGGGTATTATTCTCTGATCCAGCAATTTCTAGGAATTTATTTAAACTCCTCAAATTTAAAAATGATAAAATTCACAGCTTAAAACTATAGTGGCTTTAGTATTTTTATTTTCTCAAAAAGTAAGGTAGTGATATGAGGACCCACACCAAGTAAAATTAAATGATATAACATGCTTGAATGCAGAAGATATAAAGTATTTTAGTAAAATGATTAATATTAAAATGATAAATACGTATGTAATTACTAATATCTGGAGATAAGAAAAATAGGTTAAATAATTGCTAGTGGATCTATATCTCTGAAATAGTAAGCTGATTAAACCATTAGCTTACATTTTAAATCTAAAAATAGTTTCTATGTCCCAAGTTCCCTTGATGCCTTAAAAAACAGTTAAAAGTTGACTTACACAAGCTGCCTTCTCTCCTAAGATGAAAAACACAGAAGTATATACTCCTCTACTTGACAAAAGCAGCTGGTAACTGTGACAGATAATCTATAACCAAAACGTACTATGTAATTTGCAGCAGAATTACCTTTCTTAAAAATTTTAGTCTGGAGCAAAATTAAAATTAATTTTGCATGTGATTATCTAGAGAGACCTTGCACCCAACACATGCCAGGTTATAAAGAATTCATCCGAGGTGCTGAACCCTTGCTCAGTATCAATGGCTTAAAAATCCTTTATTTGTTCTGACACATTCTTGAGAACTTTAAGTTTTTTATGAAAAATTATCTTTAAAATTACATAGATGAGAATTAAACCAATTTTATTAAATGAATTTTAGTAATTTTAAAAATGAATGTTTAGAGTTTTGTAGTATAGTTCACTACTACCTACAGTTTTAGACGTTACCTTTATTCAAGCTGTTGCCATTCATTTTTCCATTGCTTTGGTCTGCGTCACCATCTTGCTCATCCAGTTGTTCAAGAGCTAGCTGGCGCCAACTGCGCAGGGAGGATTTTCCCACCCAAAATCCATCATTGCTGAGGAACAGAGAGAAAGTAAAACCATGCAAGTAACATCCTCTCCCCTTCTTTCCTTACAAATGTCATAGCTAAAATGAATTACACTCAAAATCTGCTGTATACACAATATTTTTAACTCACTTCCTCATTTTGGCCAGTTTTATTCCTCACTATTGAATCTCATATTTTGTTTCCATCCTAAATCTTACCTGCTTCCTCTAACACACATTTACATTCATGTCAATCACACCAATCAACTGGCCACTCTCTTT
>NW_006443568.1:12555566-12562140 GCF_000325575.1 Pteropus alecto | reverse complement strand
ATAGCTGTGCCTTTAAGAGGCACTCACATATAAATATCCATGTCTATATACAAAGTCTCTATCAACCCTGCTTTGGTTTGGTCAGGCCTCAGATCCTTATCTCTCCTTCTATCTTTCTAACGGATGGAATACAGTCACAAAGGCTATGTGACTCAGCTTTATTTTTTGCCACAGTGACAATCTGCAAAATTTAACCTGGCTCAGCTATCTACTTCATCACTCTCCTTTCTTCAAAAAATCCCAACTCCCTATTATCTGTAAATAATCAGCTACTTGGTTATTACCTCTTAAAATTTTTTTAGTTTATCGTAAACGACATACACTGTGGAACATACCCTTTTACTGTTGCTTTTAGCAGATTATTGACAGTTTTATAATCTTCATTTAGTTGGTTCTTTAGACGCAACACACGACAACGTTCTACTACACATTCCTTACACAGAGCTTTCACTAGAGGCAAGAGAAAATAAAAGGAAATATAGTTTACTTACATAGAGATTTCTGTTAGGAAAATGTTCACAAAACAGAGAAATCACACATTTTGACAATATAGCAAATTAGCATATATCTTAACGATGTTATCTACATAAAAAACAATAAGAGATGAAATGTGTATATGCTAAAACTATCTTTACCATGAAGTACAAGGTTTAGATGCAAAATTTACAAGACCATAATCAAACAATTGAAAAGAGATATAGAAAAATTAATTATACATTCACACGATCTATAAAAGACCCTCAGGAAGTCGGGGCAGTCGTGTATCTTGTTAACTGTTTAAGGGTATTAACTACTGGAACACTTCAAAGCACAAAACACAAAAGGGCAAAGAAAAATCAAGGGCCTGATTTAAAACACACAGTTCTAGGGATCATATGAAAATGATTCTTTGAAAGATCTTCTCATTGCACAGTTTACTGATTCTAAATCAAAAACAGATATTTAAAAAGCAACACTCCAGATGTGTACAAGAGAAGGCCTGACTATGTAGTTAAATGCCAATTTTTATGCAGAAAGTGGTACCCAATCAGAAAATAGCATTTAATTTAGGGCAAACGGTGGTGGGGGTGGTGGTTGCACAATCTCATTTATTAGACTCATCTACAGATTAGAAGGGAAGCTGTGTTGCCAGCTGCTTGTTAAAAAGAAAAATGTGATGGGGAGAGGCAACCGGAACCAAATAAGACTGCGGACTCTACGTGATTGGTTGTATTCAGGGTAAAATCAACCAGCTCCCATTCATAAGCTGAATAACAATCTGTAGATCTCACACTGTTAAAAGTCACCATAGCAGGAAGCCATAAGACTTGCAATCAACCAGCTCAGGGTTCAAATTCTCTGAAGAGTACTGTATAAAGTAATGAAAAACTACCAGATGATTTCCTCGGAAGTATCCTATTTTGTCTGCCTTAAAGGAAGAGAACAACAAAAAACCCTCAATGAATAGTATCAGTTTCTTTTCTAATAGTATAAATACGACACATATAATGCTGCTTAACGTCTTTATTTAGCAAATCCTTTCTGTTAAGTGTAAGCAACATCTGGTTGAGCATAGTTTGGTCGGATGATCATAAGGATTGTATGATGAGAACTTAAAGCATTTCTCTCTCTTTTTTTTTTTTTTTTTTTTTTTTTTTTTTTTTTTTTTTTTGTAGAGAAGACACCCCAAATTACCAGTTAGTCTTGGTCCTCCTCCGTATCTACTGTAGAAAATATCGGCCGCATATTCAGATATCCTCTTCATAATTGATATTTTATCAGGATGCAGCTTGTCATGAGAACACAGGCAGGCGTGATTATCGATAGGTTTGGTAGGAGTCGATTCATCCAACCACTTTTGCAGCCACTCGAGAGAGACAAATTCATAGGGCTCTGAGGAAGAAAACAAGAGAAAGAGCCTATGTATTTTTACAGCTTTTTTAACTGAGTGATACATTCATTTTTCTCAAAAGATAATGCAAACTCTGTCCAAAGTTAGCAGAATCAGAAGAATCATTGTTTAGGAAGGATGTTTGATGAGTATGACACAAAGCTCCATTTAACTACCTCTCTCCTGAGTTCAAGGAGCTAGGAACAACAGGGACCAGTCTACACAGTGCCCTATGAGATCGGCTGGTATTATTAACCACATTCTACCCGAGAGCTATCCACAGAGACAAGTGCCTTGCTTGATAGCAGAGCAGAGCTTTGATCAGGACACTGTGATGGTTGACCACAAGCCACGCTCCACGCTGGCTCGCAAACTACACAACCTCATCTCCTATTAGATTTGTTCCACAAATAATTTTCATCAACACTTTTCATCAATATGTGATATATATCTGAAAATTAAAAGGAGAAGCCCGACTGAGTTCTAAGTTAGAAAAACCTATCAGAAGCTCTAATTGCACTTTTACAAGCCCATTTCCACC
The DNA here is from genome assembly GCF_000325575.1 of Pteropus alecto. Lineage (NCBI taxonomy): Eukaryota > Metazoa > Chordata > Mammalia > Chiroptera > Pteropodidae > Pteropus > Pteropus alecto. The sequence goes on along the minus strand of NW_006443568.1, from coordinate 12,559,729 downwards.
ACTGGACTTTTCTTCATCCAAGATGATACTGACATCAATTAAAAGGTATTTGAAGTCCACACCCAAATCCATATCATGATCTATTTGTTACATTATTATGTATTTCAAGAAAGTAAGCTATTTTAAGCAAATTCCAGGATGAAATACACTAGAACTAAATTATTATCAATTCTGGAGTTGCAAAAATTGAGACGAAATGAAACACCTCAGCGTAAGTTTTAGTTTGGGAAAACAGAGTCCCTGAGTTCCCTAGAAGTCAAAATTAAAGATAAAGGGCCAGCTTTGATTACTTACAAAGAGCTCCAGTGAGTCCCAGCATAAAACATAGAAGAAAACATACAGAGGTTGAATTGATGTATTTGTAATTATGTACTACTTCTGATGAGATCTGAGGGATAGACAATTCAACTCAAAGCCCATTTTGACCAATTTTATACTTCTCTGAGTTACAAATCTAGGAAACTAACTTCTATCGTTAGTTTAAATAAAACATTTATTCCAATGTTTACCAAAAAAATTTCAGAATTGGTGGATCCTTATTTGTGCTAAAACGGTACATCACCAACTGAGAGCCTTCTGACTGATCAGCTCTGCTGCAGCTACAGAAGAGCTCGTGACTGCAAGTTATGACCAAGGTCTAATCCAAGTTCTGCCACCAAGAAACTGAACTTGAGCAAGTCACTTAAACTCTATGCTTCAGGTCTTTTATCTGTAAAATGAAGGTAATAATACCTGCCTTCTACCTACCTCACAGGGATGTTGTTGAATGTAAAAGATAAGCTATGTGAAGCATTTTTGAGCTTTTTGGAAGAAAAGAGATATAGAAAAATTAATTATACATTCACACAATATATAAAAGAGGAGACCTTAAGATTCAGTATATGTAACATGGCTGTGGCATTTCACAATACATGATATGGTTAATTCAATTTAAAATACCTCTCAATTTTATTTGCCACTTATCGAGTTTAATCTAGCAGGGACAGAGTACACTGGGTATCTTAAGAATGCAAAGATAAATCCCTCCTCTCTAAGAAAACAAAATGAAAGTCTTAGCCTATCTAATCTTTTCACAAATATAGTTACGTAGATTAAAATTTTTAGTAACCTGAAGGCTATCGAAGGAGGGAAAACATGATTGTGATACAAAGCGACATTCAAGAATTTACCAGGTGTTATTTCCCTAGCAGCTGGGGAAGGGTGACTAGAGGACAATACCTGCAACTCTTAACTGAAAAAATAAGCCATAAAAATCCTGACCCTTACAAGGGAAGAAATCTAGGAAAACTAAAAGTGCACAAAGTACTCCTTGCCAAGGGGTGGTCTGTGGATTCAAAGCCCAGGTGACTATAACCCCGCCCCAAACAACAACAACCCTCGAAGGCAGCTAGTCCAAGGCAACATTTTCTAATCTCCTACCAGAGTCCCACAGAAAACTTCCAAGTGAAGCTTACTGTTTTGGTTTTGAGTAGTTTAATACTAATTCAATGTATGAAATGAAGATTAGAAATATCATGTATGGTTTTATAGTAAGAAGAGAAAGGAAGAGAGCGGAGACTGGGCCTGTAACTCATGTAATGGCACACTTATTAACTCAGCCAGGTTTCCAGATTTGTAGAGCCACTGCGGTGTGCTGGAGGAGCCATGGAAGAAAGGGTGACTGTGGTCACAGACGTCTTTCTTTCCATTTTCAATCTCCTTTACTATAAAGAGTTGTATCAATCTCTGCCCATAGAGTCCCTTGGATTCAGGGTCTAGTACAAGTTAAGGCAGATTCTGCTTGTGGAAAGTGTTTACACTACAGAGGTTTTCTGCGTCAGAGAGAGACTCCTGGCAGGTTCTCAAAAACATTCTCTATTATTTGTGATTCAGCAAACCACCTAAGCATCATCTTCCAAAGAAAGGCCTGGATAAATCAACTACCAAATGGGCATGAGCACTCTAATTAACAAGTGGGAGATAACGAACTATATAAAATCTCAAGCATTTGACAAACAGGGAAAGCAACTGCTAAAATATTTACTAAAGGGAAATGTACATTTTGATTCAAAGTTATTCATGATTTTTTTAATTCCCAGATTTTGAACACAGGAAATTTTCTTTTGGAATGATGAAGTCTGGGAAGACTGAGTCACCAAAAACATTTGAAACACTTTACCTAGAGATAATTTAAGATTATTTAGAGATAAGTTATTTCAATTTAAAAGAGCCAAAAAGGTTAATGTTCCCAGTGAGACTTATATTTTAGGACAAGTGACTCTTTAAATAATGTTCACAAACAAAGAAGATTCAGAAAATGCAAAACAGAAGACTTCGAATGGCAGCACAAAAACATGGTCCTTAGCTTTGAAATTTTACATTTTGGGACAACATGGATCTTCTACTATGTATATTTACTGCAAAAAAACTTAAGAAAAAACTGTAAAGCTCATAATTGGTAAAAGTATTGGTAACTTTTTCTAAATTCTAAAAACATAAGCATAGGTTCTTTTAGACTGAATGAAAACAGCCAAGAGAACCACAAGTGTGCGTTAACTGGACACACGGCGTCTTTGGGTTGTGCCGTTTTTAAGAATGGTTCCACAGAGCATTTCACTTCAAACCCAGTAAATCTCTTTCTCTTGTTCAGTGAATAATGAAAACTGTGAATAAAATTCAAAAAATAGATTTCTAGGTCCCAACTCTTCAGAATAAATTTAGAGCTTTGAATCCTATGTTCATTTCCAAATCATGTACAGTAAAATTAAGGTCAGTCTAATTCTTTAGGATAATCCCAACCCTTGGGACAAAGTGAGAGTAACAGGTTACGAAGAAAGGTCAGAATCAAATTAAGATGTCATTTTGCAAAAACTTTTAAGAGCTATTCCTTCAGATTTAGCAATTTATATCCATCTTTTGTTTAAAATTATAGCAGTAATGTAAAATATTATCAAAAAGACAAAAACCACAAATACAATTATGCTTCAGTATTTATTTTCTAAAATTAGGATTAAATTGCCTCTCTTCTTTAAGTAGGAATTAGTTATGGAGGATTTATGTCTATGAAATGGCGAAGACGAAATATTATTACAAATGGCATGCCAGCCTTAAAAAGCTGAGGTTTCCTTTTTGAAGCACTAGGTAAACTGCATAAACACATACAGTAAAAGGATGAGCTAAATTATGTGGGACAATTCTTAAGACATTAGAGGTCAGCAAAAACATTTTCCTATTCTTAGCATGACATCTGATATTAAATTTCAAATTAATCTAATAGCATCATAAAAAAATAGTATTCATATAAAAGAATGCCTGTTAATATTGTGAGGGTACAAAGTATGCAAGGAAATAGAATGGGTGAGCTGCTTCCACAGTTATCCAATCACTCTTTTTAAGAACAAGTTAATATCCCACAAAAGAGAAATATCTTTAAGAGTCATATCCAGAACTGACCTAAACCTTATAAATTACTAAGAGCTTCTCATTTTTTAAAAAGTACATGATAATGAAAAGTATGATATACATTATATGCTTGATTCTACATCAAGTTATTGCTGGTTCACACAGCAATTTTATAGTGCATAAGCTGGCATTAATGGGTTATAAGAAAGAGTAAAGTTTGTTCATATACAGTTGTCAACATAAAAGAAACAAGGCACTCAATGGCAACAGTGCTGTCCCAGAATATCTTACAGACCAGCTCCAGCAGGTAACCTTTGGTACAGCTCCTTAACCTCTTCATGCTTTGCTTTGCCTTTATCCACACTTTGCTTACGCATCTCGGCCATTTCAATACACCATTCCTCAAACTTGGAATTATCTCGATCTACCAGCTCTTGAAGAAAGGCTGTTCAAACAGAAAGAAAAAATAACATTATCCTGTTTCTAGACATAGAAAGATGTTGATCTTAAATTATATCAAATATTGGCTAAGATTTTGGTGGCAGCATCCTTCTGTGGTCTCCTTTTGTATTAGAGAACTCCAACCTGAAGGCAAAAGTAAACCCGAAGACAGACGTTAGAATGCAACTCCCTCCACCTGGTTCACCATGATATCATCTACCAGCCCAAACCATCCAATGGTTCAGAAATGCAACTTCAAAATTGATGGTGCCACAGAGAACAGAACAGTATTAGGTGAGATGAAAACTCAAGACTGCCTTCAGGCCAGTAGCAACTCTTCC
>NW_006443568.1:12487852-12555542 GCF_000325575.1 Pteropus alecto | reverse complement strand
AAAAAAAATCTAGAAAATTTATAAATAACTGGCTAAAACTCACAAATTCAAACCAAACTGCTCTTTAAATACATGTCTTAATTACCTATAGGATTTATTTTTATTTTTATTTTTTATGGTGACATTGGTTAACGAAATCCAGTACGTTTCAGTTGTACATTTTAACAGTAAGGCATATATATATTTACGTTGTGTGTTCACCTCCTTATAGGATTTTTTTAATGGCTTTTACTTTCTTGTCAGGGATGGGAGGGGGTCAGTGGAATAGTTCTTTCTGTTAAAGGTTCCTTTACTTTAAAAACTCACTACTTTAAAGCAAATTTGTGATTATACCGACTTTCATCAATATTTACCATATGCAATCAACCTATATTACTAAATAAAAGCAATCTGTTCTTGTCATTGACCTTTGTGCATGGTATTCTAAAATATTTGCCTTACATAATCCTGGAAAATTGCTTACCTGGTACTTGAACAGTTGTGTTGGGTTTTTCTTGAGTTTGTAGTCTATAAACCAACATGTATGCATTTCGAGAGCAGTGAGTTCCTTTGCCACACTTGGGTTTACGTGTCTGGGACTTAGAAGGTTCTGCTGAGGTAGGGAAAACAAAAGATGACTAAATTAGGATGCCGAGTTTGTTTACTCTTTTGCGGGGGTTGCAGGGAAGTGGGGTGCAGGGACAAGGGGGGCCACAGAAAACAATCCCTAAAATATACACTTAAGATACTCTAACATGGATCTAAAACATTAAAAGGAAACACAAATTTAGCAGGTTCTATAGATGTTTGAATCTTTAAACAAGTGTACTATCCTATCCCCCTTGGCTGCCAAATTCCATATTTAAAAGATAAGTAAATACTGTTTTTCATGAAGACAAATTTGGAACAAAAAAAAAGTACTACAACATTATTTGAATGTTAGTCTTAAATTATAAAAATAAATCGACTTAATTGCCCATAGAAATAAAATGACATCTTCAAAAAAATGAAATGAAATATTAATGAGCAGAAAGATTAGCTATGCATCTCTTTGAATTCAGTAGCAAGTAGAAACATTAAGTGTTCTACATGGTAAATATACCATATGACAGTGATCTTCAAATTGAGTCTGTGCATCCCAGGGTAACATTCCAAGGGGTATGAAGTCATGGACAGTTCTAAGGAAGTCAATTACCAGACCTTCAATTCACTGTGTACTTTTCTAAAAATTAATCTGCCTCAAAGTTGAGGTTTCATTGATGATTTCCACCTTTCCTTTCTCAGCCATCTATCCCCAACTTTACAAAAGAAAGATATAATTTCTCACCCGGTGATAAAAAGTCTCATCCATTAAAAGATGTATTAAAAACAAATTTTTTGTTTAACTTTTAAAATTTATTTATATTGGTTTGATTAAATATGTAGTGATATTTGTAATTTTAAAAACTTTTTAACAATTTAGAGCTTTAACTTAGTATATTCCATTAGAACAAAATTCTGTAGGGTCAGTGTAATAGAAATACAAGAGAAAAGAAAAGCATTAAAAATGTCCTGCTATGAAAAAAGACCAGTTCATTTATCTTTGACAGAATTGATGAGGGTACCAAATCTGTTACTTAATTTCATTTGAATATTCTTAAAAGTGATGTTGCAGTTTTACTATTTATAATATGTCAGAAATTACATTACTTAGAGTAACTGAAATTTATAAATGTTGGATTTTAAAACGTGCAAAAGGAATGCAAATTTGTTCAATAGTCTTATAAAGAATACATATCAAAAACGTTTGAAGACCACTGTCACAGGGATTTAAAATCTCAGGAGCATGTACAGCCAAGAGGAGGTCAGTCATTTGTAACTGAAAAGTATTAAGACCTAAGAGTTTCTTTACACTGTAAAGTAGAAGATAAAATGATTCATTAAAGTTCAAGACAGAATACAGTAATGAACAACTAATGTATTTAAATGAGAGACTTTTCTGTATTTTTGATAAGAAAACAAATGAAAGCTGCAATGTCAGTTGCACATAATAACAAAGGGTACTAAAACTTTGGAATGGGATCCCGATTGGCCTGTAGTCTCTTGAACTATTTTAAAATTTAGGACTTCCTATATGTAGGACAACTTTAACGATGCTCTTAATCTTACAATTCTGACTAAAAATTAGATCAAATAAACCTTAAAGAATGTCAAATAAAATCAAAATTCAATTATTCACAATTTAAAGCTACATGTCAATTTCATTCCTAGTAAAAATATCACAATGAGAAAAAATATAAGCAAATGCTAAGAACTTGAAGACTACTTAGGTAACACGGAAGCAATACTGCTGAATGTCTATAAACATCCAAATGTGATTTTAAAATAGAAAATACTATATAACAAGAATTTGTTATAACAAAGATGTGTAGAAAGAGTACCCATGTACCCTGACAGCCAACCCCCACTGCCATGCTCCTCCCTGTCTGACACCTTGGAAAAGTGGTTCTGATCCACTAAGAAGCACAGTGGCAGGAGACACACACCATTCACTCATTCCTTTTCTCTTATTTAGATCTCACAATCCGAACCTCACCCCAAAATGTTAAACAAGGGAAGAAAAGTGATGAAAACCTCAGCCAAGAGGGGTCTTACTAAAATTGTTCACTCCTTCAAGGGAATAAATGGGCATTTTGCCCTCGGAAAACTGAGGCGATGAGAGGTCCATACTAGGATACTATTTCAAGAAGTGCTTTGTATGGCAGATCTCATCACTACAGAACAGCAGCTTCCACCCCACAGAGGCGCTGCTCCAGGGATGGGATCAGACACTTAACAGGGAGTAGACACTCTTCTTGGAGCCAAGTTCCCTCGCTATATTTATTTCGCAAAAATAAATTTCTTGACCCAGAGAAAAAGACTACACATTCTACTGTACTAAATCCACTGTTCCTCATTTTTACCTCAATACTCACCATCCTCTCCCCTCCTCAACCAATTAACCTGGTAACTGCAAATTAAATATTTGCCTTCAAATGGTACTGAAAACATGAATTATGAAAACCATCTCTGGAGCAAAAACATTTTTTAAAAAATCAAATTTTGCTAATAAAAGATGTTCAGAAATTTCACGTGTTTAAGAAATGCAAATATCCTTGATAGGCCACAACAATCTCGGGCTGTAATAATTTATCGCAAATATTTCCGGTAAAAAAAAATTTATATTTTAAAAGGGCACTCACAACTTAAAGGTTTTACCTAGATCTTCCTCAATCCCTAGCTGTAATTTCTTCCCCTCCATCTTTTCTATGTCTTCGTCATTAAACTTGTACCATTCACCAGACTGTGGATCTTTCACGTGGGCGATGTAGTGGCCAGAGTAGGCGCTCACTCCTCTGTGTATGAGGACTGCACTGAGTTCATACACATAGGAACCACCTGGAGAAGGGGGACAGTGAAAGAAATTTCATAAAACCATGTGTCTTCTTGTATCCTGAACGTGAATTATAATGAATATGATTCTTTATGTAGCTGACAGAATTCAAAACATGTCACCTAAGACTGAAAAACAGTTTCATTTTACAAAATTATGTGGACGTCTTAAGCTGTATCACCTCTCCATTACCTCTATAAAGCTGGGGCGTTCTGGGATTCAGGGCTACAGAGCTACTCTGCTCTTCTTTGTCCTTTTGCATAAACTGGCTGAGCCATATACTGACCAAAAACCTGTTGGTATTTTCCAACTTACAAAAATTCATTATATAAACTAATGAGATTTGAGTGCAAAACTATTGTTTATAGAAAGAAGAAAACAAAAAAAAAATCTAGAATGATTCTGCCCTCAGATTTCTTCATCTTTTCAGTTCCTATCCCACTTTAAATAAACAAAACCTACAAATCACAGCCTATCTATACTATGCAAGTGGTTTATGCAAGAAGAGAAGGCTTTATCCATACATCGAAATGTCAGCAAATGAACGAACATTTACATTTTAAAACAAAGTATTTTAAAGTTTGGAAAAAATCTTTTAGGTTCTAAACTTAAACCAATTATGGAGAGGATATTATATACTGTGGGAAAAGATCACTTCTAATATACGTTTTATTATTAAAAATCAGAAAACAAATTTAAAAATTCATTAGTAATCCCAGAGACATAACCACTATTAAAACTGAAACTTTCAGTTTTTTCCTAACAAATACATCATTAACATTGTTCCACTGAATATTCTTCCAAAAATAATTTATAATGACTATGTACAAGCATAACAATATACTGGACCACTCCCATATTGCTAGACATGTAAACTGGTAGCATTTTAGGGCCAATATAAACAGTAATTATCTTTGTAGTAAAAATCTTTGCACACATCTTTGACAATTTCATCAAGTAATTTCCTAAAAACTGCAAGCAGTGAGTCAGAAGGTATAGCCAATCACTCATTCAACAAGTAATAAACATGCTAGATACTATTTCAAGCACAAAGGATATAGGAATGACCGAAAGGACAAAGTCCCTGCATTCTTGTAGCTCAGTGGGGGACACAGTACTGCAGATTAATACCTGGATCCAAACCCACCCCAGCTGGAAATAAATATTTGGTAAGATAAAAATATTTTAAAATATTTTTAAAAACACCAATTAACTCATCTACAACAGTTCTTAATAGTATTTCCTAAATTAATGACGACAAATCATAGAATTAGTAGTAACTATAACTATTACCAAGACACCACAAAAATTTTCCTATCACCACTGTTGCAGATAACCAGATTTTATACTCTTCTACTTAGGAATGATGGTAGATTTGATCAGCTACTGGAATCTGTTCTTTTTTGTGCACCTATATGATTATATCACAAATTGGTCTTAGTATTTTGTTATTAGGTTTCAGTTCTTTATATTTAACTATAACTGGTTTCTTCTGAAATTCTATATATTTTATTCAGTCACCAGACTCTTGAAGTGGTCTTACAAGGATATTAACATCCCTAATATGGCAGGAGTTGAGTTAGAGTCAGGTGCTAACTGTTTAGGAATGAGGATCCCTCAGTCTACAGATGTCTGTGTACTTGCAGGCTCACTATTTAAAGAAATGAGTCAATTGTCCTTTTACAAATAGATCATCTTTTAGATACATCTTTTCATCTTTGTGTGGATATGTGTGTGCAGACACATGCAAATAAGAATATAGAAAAATACAAATACTGGTTGTCTGGGTAATCAGCTACAGGAGGTTTTTAATTATCCTCCTTATGCTTTCTATATTTTCCAAATTATCTAGAATGAACCCTGAGCAATTATAGCAAAAGTTAATTTGTTTTTAGTATTCTACCCATAAAAGGTAGTACATTTGTATAGTAAACATTTCAACAGCCTATGAAAGACAGGCCTATAACTATAATCTACTGGATTAAATTTTACAAGTTCTAGTTAACAGTTCTAAAATAAGCCAATTTTTATTTCTTTAAAAATTAAGTTTACTACATTTAGTAAATCAACATACCAAAATTGAATATTTCTACATGTGCTTTTTAACCTATTAAGTTTATTTGTAAATATCTTCCTCATTCTCTTTATAGTATAAATTGGACAAAAATATAATAAATTTAATAACAATAGTAAGAACAACTATTCAAAATCAAATAGTGGAGTCAAGGAAAGTGCTGATTTTAGATCTAAATTTCCAGCCCTGGAGTAACCACTAATCTATCAGACTTCTCTAATTTCAAACGATCACCTGAACAAAGGAGACAGGAAGCAAACTACTATATAAAGAGAAATACAGCCTCGTTTATTTGTTCAGCCAAATTTAACAGTAACAAAGTCCAGTGGCAAAATCTGTAGCTGTTTCCTTCTACCAAGGAGGTGTAAATTTTCAACCACAGTACTAACAGAGCATCCATACATTTTATTTTTTATTTTATTTTACTTTTTTGCATCATACATTTTAAAGCTTAAATATTTAACATATTGCTACTCAAGTGCTCCAATAATTTCTCTTAAAGGTTTTGTTTTATGGCTTGTTTCTACCGTAAGCTGCCTCCAGAACCTTGTTACAGAAGGAAACAGTTTATTACATAATTTCTATATTAAAAATTTCATAAGCAGTAAGATCTATCTTGAAAGGAAAATCAAATAGTCCTTCCAGGAAGGGCAAGGTGTTTGTTTTCTCTGACAAGAATCATCCTGCTTGCTAAGTGAAGACTGCCAAAAGAAAAAGTAGTCAATTATTTCTTGTTTAAACTACCTCACAGCATCCTAGAACTTATCAGTGGTCACATATATCAAGAATTACAACACACATATTGAAATTATGCTGCCCAATGTTTTTGATAAATTGTTAAAAGAAAAAAATGTAAATGGAGGCAGCTTGGAGGATTACTCTGAAGAATTACAGATATACTATTCGCACTAAAATAACACGTGTGGGTTCAGGAACAGTGAAATCTTTTTCATTTTTTATTCTTTTATACGCTTAATTATGTAGATATTTATGAACCATCTAATCTTTGTTATATTCTTACTCATAGAAAATGGACGTAACATCTCAGCTCACCTAAAAAGCCATTGTTCCCAGAGATTAGCCAATAAAGTTTAGGAATACTCTTCTGTACTCATCACAAGCAGATCACAACTTATAGTCTCTGAGCATTTTAATTATCACTGCTCAGTAAAAATATTACCTTTATGTTCCACATAAGGCTCCATATCCAAATTTTCTGAAAAGCCAATGTAGGTATTCAGCTTTTTCTTATGTCCAGTTTGCCTAACCAAGAGGAAAACTAATTATATTTATATTTAAAACAATCATAAAACAATGTATAAGCTCTATCCAGCCATTTTAATAAACTCAATAGTAGCTAGGTAGATTTCATTTAGCAATCTTGTTCAAAAACCTATATAAGTAAACATAATACTATGTTAGAATTGGCAAAAATAATCAGCTAAAAGATATAAATTTAAAGTGCTAATTCCAAATATTTTTTGCCATTTTGATTTAATCACAAAAGAAACCATGGATGCTCCTGATTTTTTATAGAAGAAATGGACATGTGCAAACATTTATTTTAATTATAAAAGATAAATTCCCATGGGAGTAGGGAATATTGTAATAATTAGAAATTTTACTCTAGTTCTCATATAATGTCATGGCAATTCAGTTTCTACCCAATGTCATGGCAATTCAGTTTCTACCCAAATATTTGCTTTTCCTTTGCATGTTAGAATAATTAAAAAAATAAGGATTCTCTACTTTTCTAGTTCTCAATTTTATATGGCTGGCTTCTTTAGCAATTTTGTGATAAAATCACGAAATATTGGCATTTCAAAATGACAGGTTCCATCTATACCTTTCATCCTCAAACCTAGAGTTTCAAATTATAATCATTTTATTATCTTATCTGTCTACAGTGAAATCTGTACATATTAGTTCCCAATGAGTATTAAACACCACTACTCGTACATATTTACCTGTCAAAGACAAAACGCATCAGCTGTAAGTTCAGAGTGCAAGGAAGGCTAAGGAGTCGGATTTTCCTTGTAGCATTCTGTTTGCTTTGACAGTTTTCACAAAAGTATCGATTGTCTCCCTCTAATCTTTCTTCCTGATAAGGAATAAGACATATTAGTTAAAAAAATTAGAATGTAGATTTTTAAAATGTGATCTAATCTCTGATGTAAAGTATAATTTCATGTTAATTAATAGCTCCCAATCAAACTGTTTAAAAGTTGCTATAAATAATGAAGGACATCTAAGATAAAAGGCACTGCTTAACAGTAACATTATCAATTTGTATACAATGATTTAAAATTGATGTGCATCTTTCCAAAATATAAGATTTTTAAAGTACTCGTTTTAGGTCCTTTGTCCTGATAATCCCACTTCTGGGAATTAAGGAAGTGAGTTTTAAAAAGAATATCCTATGTACTTTGATGCAGCAAAATTTAAAAACAGATAAAATGGGTGCAAACTACACATGAGCACCAGAATACAGAATTATATATACACAAGATTTACACACACACACAGAGACAGTTAAAATTACTAAACCACATTCATGAGACAAAGCTAAAAGTGCAGGAAAATTTAATGTTGTACCTAATGGTAGTAGTTTCTTTTTAAATCCTTCCTCTTTGTTTCTGTAATAGCTTTTTCATATAGATTACTGCAATACGATACTGGCACCATCACTTTATTCACTTGGCTCAAAGATACCACATTCATCTGTTTTCCTCTTAAACTCACTGACCAGTTCTCCTCCTCAGCATTCCTTGCCAGCTGCTCCCATCTCCCTGATCTCTTAACGTTTGAATGCCCCAGGGCTCAGTCTTTGGTCTTTGTCTCTCTCACTCCCTTGGTGACTTATCCAGCCCTGACTTCTCCCCTAACTCTAGGTTCTCAAATGTAACATGCCCCAATTCAACCTCCTAATTTCTCTCCCGAACCTGCTCCTCCCACAGTCCTTCACATCTCGGTTATAGCAATTCCATTCTTCCAGTTGCTCAGGTCAAAACCTTAGTAATCCTTGACTCCTCTCTTTCTCTCCATATCCAATCTGTGAATTTTATCAGCTCTACTTTGAAAATATATTTAAAATCCAAACACTACTTATCACCACTTCAGCTAACCCTTGGTCCAAGTCATCAACTCCTCCTGTCTGCCCTTGCCCCACCATCAGCCTATTCTCAAGATAGCACCCAGTTATCCAGTTAAAACAGGTTACATCACTCCTATGCTCACAACCCTCCAACGGCATCTCATCTCATCTCAAAGTAAGTGAAACTTCTGACAAAGGTCTACCAAGCCCTATCTGAAATGGTCCTCAGTTACCTCTATAACTTCATCTTCTGTCCTTCTCCTCTTGCTTATTCACTTCAGCCACACTGAACTCCATCTACCCAAAACATTCTTCTCCCCAATCCTTGCATGGCACTCCGTCATCTTCTACCATTTCCTAATTGCAACCGGCCTCATCCTCATCCCCATCACATGCTCTATCCCCCCTTCCCTGCTTTATTATACTTGACACACTATATATTTTACTTATATTTACTGTCCCTTCCTGGTCCCAACGCCACTATACTATAAGCTGCTTAAAGGCAAAAATGTTTTGTCTTTGTTTGTTATGGTTATCCCCAACAGCTGAAACAGTGCCTGAACAGTAGTAACCACTCGATCGATATTTAGCTGAATGAATTCAATAAATGAGTACGTCAAGTATACTAAATAGTTGTGCTAAAGAAGTAGTACAAAAATATTTTAAGAAAGTTTTATAATAAGCTCATCTATTATGCTATGTGTCTGTTCTTCCTTGATAACAAAGGTTTCCTCTTAGCAGCTTTTCCACTCAGAACAAAAGGGGACCACTTCCAGATCTCTACATAAGCTTACAGAAAGTAGAAATACTGAGTGGCAGGGTTGAAGAATGACCATAGTGACGTAAAAAATACTTACATTCAACACATTCTAGTTCTCATTAAATGAAAAGGTAAATTAATCTATGGCAACAGAGCTTAGATTTCCTTAATACTCTACTATTGCCAATCATTACACAATAAGATTTTACACATACATAACATTACATATAAAATGACTTGAACAGCCAAAGAGTGTTTCAAGAAGCAGCCTGCTTCGACACTTTATAATTTACAAAGTTTCTTCTAGACCATTACATAAACAGACACTTCATATGTAGAAAAAGTTGAAATAATGAATTTATCCATTAAATCAAAAAACCATTCAGAATAGTATTTAACTGTTAATGAGCAGAAATAACATATACACCAAAATTTGAATACCTTCAAAAATTCCGAGATACAATCTGTTAACTGTTTGTGGCCTTGGATATTTAACTCCAGTTCATAAAACTTTGATAAAAGCTTAGACTCTCTGCCACACTGATTGCAACTATAATAAAATAGAGTGATAAAATTAACATCAGAGTGGGAAAAACAATAAAGTTCTACTGTATTACACCCTAGAAATATGGAAAGCATTTATTATCTAAGTTCTCCTTCACGGAAATTATTTATGCTATGTAGATTTAAAAAATAAAAACAGAAGGTGATTGGTGAGGCCATGTAGTTTATGATTAGGAAAGTTTTTAAGAGTTATTTTACATTTACTCTTAGTATTCTAGCTGGCTCCGATCTGACTCTCTTAGCTGACACCACAGCCGTAAAACAAATGGCAAGAGCTCAACCACATACAGTTCCCAACACCTGGACGGGTTCAACTGCAATTATCAAGTCAGTTGTTTATGCATTCCCATGGCAATGTATTGCTATAAATATTTCAGGTCCCATGATAACCCGCTAAAGCTATAACTTGGAACTGAACTGAAAATTAGATAACACAAGCAACGGTCTTAGAATAAAATGTACCATGAAAAAGCTGAAACACACTTACACAGTTACGTAAGCATATTCCCCACAGAACTGCTGTTGGACAATGTTCCGCACATCTGGATTCTTTTGTTTAGACAAAGTATCTTCCAAAAGAGACATAAAGAGCTTTGAAAATTCTTGGGCATCCTACAACACAAGTGTGGGTTAATAAAAAGAAAAATCGTATCTTGCTTTTCAACTTCTGATATAAATAGTATAAGTATTCCAGAAACTATCTGTACTTTGAACCCGAGTATTTTCCACTAGTTTGTGCTTACATATGAATTTTCAGAAATGAGATCAAGGAAAATGTGCAATATACTGAACAGTAAATAAATATGTTAATTCAAAATAGAAAAAAAATAATTTTTAAAAAGCATTTCACTTCATTTCCTTCTATAAACAGTCTAAGAAATGCTTGGATAACTTTTTATGTTTAAAAAAAATCAAAGGTTCTTACCTGCTGCTGCCCTGTGTCCAAGCCCAGGGCTTTAACGAATCCCGATGGATCAATGTATCGTCTATTACTGTTTTGCAACAAAGCAAACAAGTACTGGAGATGCTCACAAATTGTTTGAGGCTCATAATCTATTTAAAAAAAGTTTGTTTTTCAAAAACTGCTACTTTTTAAAAGACTTCCTTTTCACATGAGAACATAAACACCCTTACATCTCAACTATAGGGTGTTTCATTAGTTTTAAAACTTTAAGAGAAACAAATTAGTAATCACATCTTTTGGAAATAAAGAGGCAGCCATGGCTGTCTATATGCATCCCCTAAGGCGAAAGGCTATACACCACAGGACAACAATCACAATCATGACTAGCTTCTAGAGTGTCAAATCACAATGAAACATCCATTCCAGTAATAAAGACTATATTTACCATTCGCATAAGATGGCCAAATACTTTAATATAATCTCATGAATGTAGACTTGCCATATATAGAGCAAGCGACAGGAATCTCAAGTAGATATTCAGACCTGAATGAAGATTTACTGTTAAAAATTCTAGAATTTTCAGGTTGCAAATTTAATTAGTTGGGGGAAGATATGCAAATAGAAAGCATAAGTCTCAAGGGCCCTAAAAGGCTTGAGTATTATCTTCCATGCCAGTTATCAATTTATGGCCTCTCAGGTCCAAATCCACCCTTCCTTGACTGCTCTGTGATAACAGAGATGAGCTCTGCAAGTATTTCTCCTTTGCCAGCTGGCTCGAAGTTAAGTCTTGTTAGTAGAGGGCACTGGATGGTTGGACTGTGCCTCTTTCACGAGGCTCCAGTAGGGTCCAGCTTTCTAAGGACTCCAGGTTGAAATAGACAGCAGCTTCCCTCGGCACTTCTCTGGTAGCTTCAGTGGAATGCCTCCGGTGAGGCTCCTCCTCTTGAATGACCACCCTGTGAATGACCTCCTGGGCAACCTCTCAGGTCACTTCACAGGGGGTTCTGAGGCCTAGCATCTCCCAGTAGACAGCTTCCAGCATAGTCCCCCACTGGGGCACCTTTTTGGTCATCCAGTGAGCCCTGTCAGTGGTCTCTCCAAAGAGGCCTGGGTCTCAGGTCTGAGCAGCAGAGATCAGGGACTCCTCCGTGGGTGTTCTCTTTCTGCTCAGGGGTAGTGGCTGCTCCCTATGTCTGCTACTTCTGTATTTTTTCAAGTCTTCTTTAATTCTTACTACCCAATTCCATCATTATTCTAACTTCCTATTAATAATTCTCTATGCTTTCTCTGTTCAATTTATTGTATAGTTTCTGTCTCCTGATCGCACTGGTAGTTCATCTCTTTATTAACAATTGTGACTTTCAAGAAATTAATATTTCATTTGTAAAATAAAGATAAAAATCTTACTTCCTAGGGTGCAAAGGCATTGCAGGCTGTTAAAAGCTATTCAAGTTAAATTTGTATCTACTCCAACCCTCTTATTTTACAGGTTATATACTCCATAAGATCTTAAGTAACTCATACTCTGCTGCTGCTGATTTTCCTATCTGTAAAATAAGGGAGTGGTTGAGCTGAGACTAGAACTCACATCCCATCATTTCCAACATAAACCCTTTCCACTCTACTGCACTGTGCCTGTAAAGATAACAGCAGAAATGTACATACACTCTTATCAGAGAACAAGGTGACGAAATTTGGTGAAATATTAAAATTTATGTTTAGAAAATTTTGAAAAATTTCTTGAAGACATACATTAAAGCCACAATATCCAAAGAAGGCCACGGTACATCACTCTATGAAACAGAATTTTAGTTTTCATTTATTATTTAACTGTCTTCTCATTGGTAAACTTATACTTCAGCAAAACAATGCTAAAAATTAAAAACGATATATTTTATATGACTCACCTTTTACATACACTATTACTTTCAATACTTAACACACTATCTGTCTAGATTTAAATAATCAGAACTATAATTTTTAGGGAAACAAACTTAAGAGTTTTGAAGCCCTGTGTTTTGAAGCAAAGATTACCATTAACAAGGACTAAGACTCTAAAGTATTACCATGGTCTAGAGGGCTGCGAGAAAATGCAGGGCTTACAAATCCTACCTTTTCTTCTTCTGAGCAATCGGATCATAGAAAAGGCAGCACAGGATTTATAGATGAAAACAAGAGTTGCAAGTTCCCAACGTGGCACTCCCAAACATATGTAACCTTACACACTCACTCCTTCCACCGTCACCCCCAACTTTGAGAAGGAGAAAAAATTGGTTCATTCCATGAAAGTTCCATCTCAAAGAAAATAATCTCTGATACAGGTTAATATCAATTAGGATTAACGGTACACATACTGTGCATGAAAAAAAACTAAGTAATTCTGGTAGAAACAGTTTGAAACTGATTCTGTCTAAATCTGCAACGAGCACAGTCGCACATTAAGGGCTGATTTTGCCAAGGTTGGTGAATTTAATCTTAATTTTAGAAGTTATCATCTAAGTGAGCTTATTTGAGAACAAAGACAAAAGATTAGAGTTACATTGAAGTATTTATTAAGTCTCTCAATGTAGGCAAAAGAGTAACCTTGTCTGCTTTATTGACTGATTTTTATCAATCACTAGAAATAGACTTAAATCACAGCATATTACATAAAGAAACTACAGCTGTAAGGTACATAAGAATAACCAAACATATTTCCCTCACTACAATATTGGCCACTTTGTATATAAATGATAAATATGTAGAAAAAGAGGAAAACAATTTTGAATCCTAAAAATGTTTATAAAGGACCTAGCACTGTGCCTGGCACATAAGGAGCACTCAGAAGTAACTTCCTCTCTTTGGTTGGTTCAGAAGTGACCTTGCTGTAAATATATGCAGAAGTGAACCCTTCCCACACCATCCCCACTGACCTTTCTCTTCTTGGATGCCATCTTCAATCATGTAGTCGCTACAAGTACTTGGACACAAGTATAGAGCCTGCCGAAGCTCCAAGTTGAGAAACCACACTTGAAGAAATGTGTTGACATAACAAGTAGCTCCAAGGTTAGTGAGGCCCACAAATGAGTTCTGCGAAAGTAGAAAATTTACAATTATAAAATCAATTTCCCTTTAAATAAATTAAAACAACAACAACAACATTATTTTTTAAATTTCAGACTAAAATTTTTGTTACAACTGTCTCAACCAACACAGTACAACCACCTTAAGCCTCTCTAGGCCAGGGGTAGGGAAGCATTTTCATGAAAGCCCCATTTGGGTTGACTACAGGATTGGAAAAGATTAGGACAATGCCAAAGCTCATCTCTAGTCTTCTGGTCACCTTCCAGTCTTCTGCAGCCACTTAATCTAAAATGACAACAGTAGGCTCTAGGAAAGATCAGCTTTGAACATGGGCACCTAAGGTTTGTTCATTTGCTATATTCTTAAACTAACAGCATTCAGAATGAAAAAACTTCAACCCTATTGATCTGGGAGATGGAGTACAAGGAGAGTTGGTTGCAACTTCTACCAAAGATAAGACTGACAACTTCTGAACTTACAAAGAATCGTTATTTTTAACACAGAAAATACCTAATACAGTTGATGATTTTGTAAATGCCAGGCTTTATGATTAGAAAATATTAATGTGTACTAAAAAAAGTAAAATTATCTGTTATAGATATAATATATATAAATACAGACTCAAGAAAGCAAAGCAATATTATGGGGGCTTGTTCCCTTGATTTGCTACCTCCTTTAAAAGACTTTAAAAAGTTCAAAATAAAACACGTAACATTAAAGCAAACATAGAATTAGCATTTAAACCAAAACTATTATTTAAAGGCTCACTGGATCACACAGTTACCTATTTTAAAGCAGACCATAAAGATCTGTTCCAATTAAAGAAGTTTAGAATCTTAAATTCCATTATTTATCTTAAAGCTACACAGGTTATCTGAAATTAGTAATGGTTTCTGATTTAGGCACAAAATGAAATGAAAACAAAACAAATATAGGAAAACCATATAAAATCATTTTAGTCTAACCAATGTACTGTATACTTGAAACTAATTAAAAGAAATAAATAAATTTTTTTAAAAGTCACTTTAAAAATGACGGCTTACCTTTTTTCTCCTCTCACAATTGGGATCATCAATGTTATGAAAACTATTTTCATCTATTTCTCCTAACCAAATATGCTCACCAATCCCAACCAAGCAATTTGGATTTCCTTTGCAGTTTCGTCTGTGAATAAAATATATTTTACTTTAAAAATACCATATTCCATAAGAAACATGCAAATTTAAACTATAATGAAACAACATTTTTTAACTATTTCTCATCTATAAGATTAGCAAAACTGAAAAAGTATATCTCCACATTCAGTTTGTGAGGTGGTGGAAAACCAGAACTCATTTACTGCTGAAAAGAATGAAAACTGATAGGACTCATGGAGAAGAATTTTGCAGTCTCTAACAAATCTATACATACAGCTAGCTATTTCATTTCTAAGAATTCACCCTAAAGCTACATCTCATCAGTGCAAAAACACATGCTCTAGGTTATTCATTACAGCATTGTTTGTAATTGCAAAATACTGGAAACAATCCAAATAACCAAACACAGGGGATATGGTATGCACACATAATGGAGTACTACGCAACAGTAAAACAAAAAACACAAGATCTCTGAACGGATGTGGAGTAATTTCCAGGATATATTAGTAAGCAAAGTGCTAAAGACTTACCTATAGTATGCTATTTTTGTGTGTGAAAAGATAGGTAAATAAATAAAATATCCATGTGTCTGCTAATTCGAGCAGTGAGAAACACAAAAAGGATAAAACTAATGAAATTGGTTACCTACTGGAATAAGAGTAAAAACAGAAGTGACGCTTTTCTGAACATACTTTAACATACACTCCTGAAGTCTGGGCTCATGTGAATGTCACACACACGCACATAGGATGGGGGAGCCCTAAACTGAACACAAATAGAAACATATTTCAACTGAATAACATATCCACATTGAAAGAGGGGATGGGGGAACTAACCCAAGCAACTTGAACCCAGTCATTAGAAAGCTCATTTAGTAGTGTCCTTAGGCTAAAGACAAAAGGAACAAATGCCAAGCTCTAACAGCTTCCTTTTCAGAGACACTGGTAAAGGATTCTGAACTTTCTGTACATTCTGCAACTGAACAAACAAGAAAATATACAGGGGACAAAGGGAATCAAGATTTGGAGAGGGCAGTGACAAAGAAGAAGGGGATGAAGGACAAAATGAACCCTGCAATACTGATTAGGAATGAGAAATAGAAGCCAAAACTCACAGGTCTTAATATATGGAGATAGGTAGATTAGGGGTGCCAGTTAAATACAGAGCAGTAGTTATCGGAATTTCAGATGTAAGACATTTTTACACTAAAAATGTATTGCTGTCTATCTGAAGTTACGTTTGATTGGGCAGCCTAAGCAGGATGGCTTTTTGTCAACTGAAGGCCTAAAAGCAATAACATGAGCGCACCTAGCAAACAGATTTTGATTTCTAAACATTCCCCACTCGAAGAACCCAGTACTCCTTGGAGAAATGGCTGTGGCCAAGGATTGGCAGGGAAAGTACAAAATAAACATAGAACAAGTTTCTGTGCCCAAGAAGTAAGGATGTACTCAAAGAATGATGGGGACATGTTAAAAGGACAGCTGAAAGGGAGCGCTCAGTGGCCAACTCTGGAACAATGTGAGCAGCAAAATAAATAACAAGAGGATTATAACTTACTGAATAAAGTAGGACTCTAGTGAGATGAATGGATGGGTGGTGGGGTGGGTGGATGAGTAGATGGGCAATCTCTTCCTTACTGAAGAAAGTCAACTATCTAAGTAAAAGATGGAATTAGGAAATCACCATTTGTCATCTATCAGAATAAAAGAATCAGGAAAGAATCATCAATGGTAGCTAGTGTAGGCAAGTTTGAGAACAGAATATTTACGTAGTCTCGAAGCATCTCAGCACACGTTGTTTATTAATTACAAAAGGAAAAATATTAACTTTGAGTGGAGAAACCTGGCAGATACCACCTTAACCAAGTGATCAAAGTTAAGGTAGCCAGTAATGGGTCTAATTGATAGCATGCACCTCCTGGTGTGATGCTCTAAAGGGAAACATCAGCTAAACCCAAGTTGAGAACTTTCTACAAAATAAGTGTCTTGTACTTTTCCAGTGTCAATTTCACAAAAATACAAAGAAAGACTGAGTAATTATTCCAGATTAAAGGAGACCAAAAAGACACAACAATCGAATGCAACGTATGAGCTTGAATTTTCTTTAATTATAAAGGACATTATCAGGTCACTATGTTCTGAATATTTCAGATTACCCACTAAAGCTTTATTGATAGCAGTTAAAAGACTGGAAACACGAAAAATGACCAATAATAGGAAACTGATAAAAATAAATAATATAACAAAAACAATGGAAACTATTGTAGTGGGGAGGATAAATTTTTAATATGGATATGTAACAATATGATTAGTTGAAAAAAGCAAGGTACAGTGTTTAAAAATAGGTGTGATAAGCCTGTTTGTTTAGATAAAGGACACAATATAAACTGGAAACCATCTCTAAAGATGTTCACCTCTGTACTTGCTAGCTGCAAATTAAAAGGCTTTCTATGCCCTCCATTACCTTTTATACCTTTCAGACTTAGAACTATGGCATGTACTATATATTCCAAAAATAAGTACTTATTTTCAATGTTCTGCTTAAAACATTCTTAAATATACTGTCTTCCTGGCTGTAAAAAAATAAAAATGAAAAAAGTTTGGCCAATTTAAGAGCAGTTTTGTCAGGTTAATGTCAAAGCCAAGTTGGAAAATAACTTACTAAAAAAGTAAAAGCAGGGCTGATTCTGTGGAGGAGGATCTAAAAAGAGTTATTTTTTGTGCCTATAACTCATCTCTAATAGGCAAGGATTACTACAAGGGAGATACAATGCTGACAGTAAAAAAAAAAAACAAAAAAAAATCACTCCTTTTACACAAAAGTAATTTTTCTCTTCTATCAAGAGAAGATATAAACAAACAACAAACCAAAAAAAAAAAAAAAAAAAATCTGATGCAACAACTGGGGAAAGTAACCCAAAAACTTTCCTTGGAATAGGGGCAAGAATTTACTAAGATTCTTTAAAAAAAAAAAAAAAAAAAAAAAGACAGCTAGCAGGATTGGACTACAAGGGCCTTTAAGATAGAAAGAGATAACTAGAATGAAAGTGTACCTCTAAAACAAAATAAGTAGGTGCCTATTCTTTCAAAACTGCTTATCAAGGTATAATATCACGTCTCATGTGTGCTTTCTCCTCTTGGACAGAGAAGGTGGTAAGACTTTTTCACACGATTTAGCTGGGAGACAGGCCCTCTTCTAAGCATCAAACGCACACATCATTCTCTCAGAAACGGGTTCCAGGGGAACTGTTAAGATTTTAGTCTCCTGTTCCTGACAACAAAATAATAGAGAAAATCAATTAAAAAAGTAGGCTCTCCTTGTCCTCACTCCTCCCCTCCATACAAAAAAATCATGTGTCCTTAGTCCAAAACTGCTTCAAAAAAAGCAAATACAAATACAGTTAACTCCTGAACAACAGGGTTTGAACTGCCTGGGTCCACTTATATGGTGATTTTTTTTCAATACAGTACAGTACTGTGAATGTATTTTCCTTATGATTTTCTTAACATTTTCTTTTCTCTAGCTTACTTTATTGTAAGAATATAGCACATAACATACCAAATATGTGTTAATCAACTCTTTATGTTATCAGTAAGGCTTCTGGTCAAGAGGAGGCTACTAAGTTTTTGGGGAATCAAAAGTTATACAGCGGATTTATGACTGTGTGGGGTATCAGCACCCTAACCTATCCACTGGGGCGGAGGAAGCAGTGAGATAAATTTAAAGGAGAAAAATTATGATAAAAGAGATGAGAAATGAAGATCTGAAACGTAAGATGACTGCAGAGTTGAAGAGATGGTGCAGAGTGGAAATTAATGGTACCTGTTAGTCATCATTTTTGTGGGGAGTAAGGTAAAGAGAGAAAAAAATCAGGTTTTTATGTATATGGCTTAATTTTAAAATCTTTAAAGAAGAATCACTGGTAATACCTTTGAGAATATTCACATCTATAAATTCATAAAATGTTCATTCACCTAACAACCTGATTTCATTTGAAATTCTGAATTCTGATCAAAAGAATCAGAGAAAGTAAGCATGCAGCATAAAGGAAGACATAGCACTAGGTTCCTGGCTAAGCATCTTTCATAATGTGCAGTTACCATCCCCAGGCAGATTTGCTGGCCCTATAGCTGCTCTTTTAAGAAAGAGTTCCAAGATTGGGAGATCTTTCACCAAAAAGGTTTATCCTTTTCATCCTTCTACAATTCAAGCTGCTATGAAACATCTGGCACTATTTACAAGAAGCACTTCATCCAGTGTTCAATTTCTCAGGGTAGGTTGGGGGAAAAAAAACAAACAAACAAGCAAATTAACTATTAAACTAGTGTCAATAAGTCCTCTAGCAGAAAATACAGCTCAGTGTCCAAGCACTGTTTCAAGGATCACCGTAGGGCACCCTATCAGACCTTTAAAGAAGGCCCCTGGCCCATCCTCCTTCTACCATCATGATTTCAAATTGAAAAGAAAAAAAGAAATTTAAGTTACTCACCCCTGCTTGTCAAAACAAAGAAAAGCACTTCATGACACTTCTCAAACTCTGGTAAGGTATTCTCTGCCATGAGATAAACATGATTCATGTTCATAGATCATAAGTTTTAAACAACTATTAGAAGAAAATTTATTGAATCAAGCAGATTTATTATGGACTAGAATACAAATATTTAAAATAAACCCCAAAAAGAATAATCAGGAGGGATTAAACCCTACCAGATACTGAATCATAAGGTAAAGTCCCCCAAATTAAAAATGTAATAGAATAAAAAGTTCAGAAACAGGCCTAAAAACATATGGCAATTTTGCAAGCAATAAAGGCATCCAAATCAGTGAATAAATATAGGTTTTTTAATAAATGGTGGTTGGGACAACCAAGCAGCTATCTGGAAAAAGATAAAGTTGGACTCACTTCACAGTATACTTCAGC
This sequence comes from Pteropus alecto, assembly GCF_000325575.1. NCBI lineage: Eukaryota > Metazoa > Chordata > Mammalia > Chiroptera > Pteropodidae > Pteropus > Pteropus alecto. The sequence goes on along the minus strand of NW_006443568.1, from coordinate 12,535,632 downwards.
ACAAATTCCAAATGGGTCAAAGATGTAAACATTAATTGAAACCATAACAATAACACATGAAAACACTAGTAAATTCCTTTGTAATATTGGTATGACAAAGGCTTTTCTATGACTCAAAATTCAGAAGCCATAAAAGGAAATGTCCATTAATTCAATCTGATAAAAACTTTCTGCATGGCAAAGAAATCCATAAGCAAAGTCGAAAGACAATGATGAAAAAAAATTTGCAACTCATGTCACAGAAATAATCTCTTTATAAAGAACTCCTACAAATTGATAAGAAAAACTAATAACCCAGTATAAAAATGGGCAAAGGACACAACAGGCAGTTCAAAGAGAAATATGAATGGCCCATGAGCATGAAAAGTTGCTTAATCTGTCATAAGAGGAATGCAAAATGAAACTACACAAGAGACATTTTGTATTTGTAATCAGCAGTGCAGTTTACCAAGTACCCCTTATCCCTCTCTCCTCCTAGATACTTTTTGGGTGAGTGAGACCATCAAACGAGCTCTGGCCAATGAGTTGTGAGCAGAAATGATGCATGTGATTCCAAGACAAGCATTTAACAGCTGCCACAGAAACCCTCCAGAGGAACTGACAATGTTTCAAATGGTGGCAGCTACACTGGGTATCCAAGTGACTAGGAGGAGTCAGCCTCCACTCACTCTACACCTAGCTTATTATAATCTTCATGTAGTTTAAGCCAGATATAAACCTTTGTTGTTTTAAACCATTGAGAATGGAAGTTATTTGTTCCCACAGCATAACCTAGTCCTATCCTGACTGATACACTTTATCCTGCCTATCAGACTGGCAAAAATTCAAAAAGTCTGACATGGTCATGAGGAAACAAGCAATCTCTCATACATTACTAGCAAGGAGAAAAAATAGAATGATCTCTATGAAGGGCAATTTCCACTATCTATCAAAATTACTCATGCTTTTATCTTTGACACTCTGCTATCCCATGTGTTTATTCTACAGATTTACCTGCACACATGCAAAACAATTTAAAATGAAAGTTATTTATTGAAACATTGTTAGTAACAGCAAAATATAGAAAAGCCCAGTGTTCATTTATAGAGAACTGGCTAAATAAACTACAGTAAATCCATTCAACAGTATACAATGTAACTGTATATAATGAGAACCAAAGAGAAAAGGATGCAAATATCCAAAAGTACATGAAAGTTGATAGCAGCTTTTATTTATAAGTCGAAAACTGTAAATGATACAAGCATTCCTCAATAGAATAAACAAATTATCATATTTTCATGCCATAGACTACTCAGTGCCTCCCCCCACAAAAAAACCCTACTGACACATGGTTAATCAACCTTTGAAGCTCTGCCACTTAACAAAAGTGGAATATCATCATTTTCCCAAACCTCAAAATTTAGGGCCTACTAATTTGGGATTCAAAAACTGCATCTTATGAAAAATAATCACTATATCCAAACACCTATAATTAGCATATTAAATCAACTGGCCTGAAATTCTGTATTCTATTAGGGAAAGGGAGATTAGCCAAGCAAAAGAGATTTTAAAAAGTAATTCTACCTGAAAATACTACGAATCTACTTTAATAGGATACCTCCAAATTGGTATTAAAGAAAAAATGTTGGGGATGAGTGATAACTGATAAGTCAAAGTTTTTTCCTGTCTAAAAGGGTTTATATAATAAAAGTTAAAAGTTCTTCCCCCAATTACAGGGAGACTTAGTTCTTCTCCAAGGAAAATGACTTGAAATATTTGAAGTTTTATCCTATTTGGGTAATAATGGTCTAACACTTGAAAATAGAGTATCTTCCAACTTCACTAGTAATCAAAAAATACCACCATTCACTTATGAAATTGACAAAAACAAATAAATATAATACTCAATGACGGCAAGGACAGAGACAGGAATGTTCATATAACTGCACAGAGCTGGTGGGAGCAAATCTTGCAATACTAATGCATTTCAAATGCCTTAAAAATGTTCATGCCACTTTTACAATTTTTTCTAATACTCAGAGAAGTAAACAATATTAATTTACAAGGATGCTCGGAACATTAAAAGAACTTAACCAAAAAGAAGAGGAGGAGGGGAAGGAAGGAAGGAGGGAGAGAAAGGGAAGGGAAAGAAGAAAATAGCAGCCAGGCAGATAAATGCCCAACAGGAATATAGTTAAATATTCTGGGATATGTCATATGGAATATTATGCAATAATTAGAAATTACTTCTGTAAACTATATAATGTCCTAGAGAAATAGTCTTAATATTAAATTAAAAAGCACCCATACAAAATGCAGTTATAACATATTTCATGCACATATAGAAAAATAAAAAATAATTATATTAAAATATTATAACCCTGTTCTCCAGTGGTGGCTTTTAATTGAAATGAGTTCATCAAGTCAGCATTGAGATCAGACTCCTTACAAACTTAATGTAATTATATTTCATTTTACCTTATCCATGCTTCTCAAATTACAGTGCACACTGGTGAATATATCACATACATAAAGTCACAAGAAAAACATACTGTGTCATCCTGGAACCTAAATTTCAATTAGTTTTACTAAAAACGATTATAGACATTTCTTTAAAAATTATGCAGAAAACAATAATTTTTAGACCAGACATGAACTTTTCTTTGATTCCATTTCTTTATAAGGCTGTCCCAAATAGAAGGCTATTTTTTTCTTAATAATTAGAACAAAATGGCAGAAGCCGAGGGAAATGAGGTGTAGAGGATTTGCAAAAAATAAAGGGTCTCTTTGCACCAAAAGATACATAAAAGAATGTTCATTGCAGCTTTATTCATAATAGCCAGATACTGGAAAAATTCTAAATGCCATCAATCAGTAGAAAGGATAAAGTAACAGAATGGAACACTGCGCAGCCCTAAAAATAAACACACTACTGCTATCCACAATGAAGACAAATCTCACAATGTTGAGCAAAAGCCAGACACAGAAGGAACGACAATGTATAATTAATTGTATACAAAACTCAAAATAGGCAAAATAATCTGTTGCATCCAAAGTCAGGGTAGTGGTTGCTTTTGAGATGGGGGATGGTACTGATCAGGTGGAGGCAGAAAATGGGAGGTGAGGGTGTTCTGGAATTCTAGCAACTATATAATCTTGTTGGTAGATATACGATCAAAATGCTTCCTAATTCATCCAGTGTAAATCTTTCGATTTGTGTACCTTTCTGTACATAAAAAATAAATTTTATTTAAGAATCATTAGAAAAAATTTAAGAGGAATTAAGAAGGTCTTGCCTTATCAGATATTTTAAAAATATTATCAAGCACTTAGAACTGTGATCCAAGTACAGGGATACTCAGTGAAATCAACAGCAGAGAATAGGGCTGAGAAACCCAAATTCATATAAGAATGTCATATAACGAAGGTGGCTTTTTAACTAGTGGGGCAGGTGTGTGTGTGTGTGTGTGTGTGTGTGTGTGTGTGTAAGACTATTCAGTAAGTGGTTTAAAAAACTGATTAGCCATTTTGTAATAAATAAAATAAAGATGGATCCCTATCTCAGTCCTTAAATCAAAGTAAGTGCTAAAAGGACAAAGATTGAATGCATAAAATGAAACCACCAGTACTAAAGCAAAACATGAGTGAACACTTCCAAAATCTTGGAGTTAGGAAATCCGGAAACCATAAAGGAAAGCACTGGTAAATTTGACCACATAAAAATATGGGTTTTAATGCACCAAATGGGAAAAAAAACAGTCAAAAAAATTTGGTAAAAAATATCTTTAATAGAAATATTCAATAAGCTCTTGAAAAATCTAAGGAAATAATTAACAATCCAAAACATACAATTCACAGGAGAAATACGAATAGCCAGCAAATTAAAAAGATGTTCAATGCCACTAGCAAAAAAAGGCAAATGAAAATAAAATGTTATTTTTCACTAATCAGATTGGTGTCTGACATAAGAATGCCTGGGGTGGGAAATAAGGTGAATATAGGTGGCAGTGTTAAATGGTATGTGAACTTTATCATCTAACAAAATTTAAAATGGTCATAGCTCCCTTTACCTCAGAGAATCCTCATCTTGCAACCTAGTGAAAATGCTGACTCAACAAAGATAAATGAATAGGGATGTTCACAGCAGCACAGATGCAGTATCAAAAACCGGAAACTCAAAGGTCCGTCAACAGGGAACTGATTAAATTATAACATATCTACCTCTACACAATGAAATATCACGTAGCTATTAAAAATAATAAAGCACAAATACATGCACTAATTTGGAAAAAAGATATATTATCAAATTAAAACAAGTTACAAAGGTATGCTGTGACACTCTCTTTTTTTGGAAAATAACAATTATACTGTTTGCTTATATCTGTCTTCTCTCTAAAATATATGTCACATGAAGGAACTTTAACTTCTGGGTCTTTATCCAAGAACCACCCTAGAATACAGGTCCACAGTAGGTAACAAAAATATTTGTTGAATAAAGAATGAATACTTATTCCAGTAAGGCATATAACAGGCATCCAATAAACAGTTATTGAATTTAACAAATACACAGAAAGAAAAAAAATCAAATAGTTATACTATCTTAACAATGGTTAGCTATGAGCCTGAGAATAGGAGGGGCTTCACTTGCATTCAAAATTAAGGACAAAGTATTCTCAAAGTGTTAAGTGTGCCAGGCAGCAGAAAGATACAAAACAATGAACAAGAACAAAGACACAGGGAACACAAAACATCTATTAAACCAGTAACATGCATTAAATTAATTTCTAGATTTAATCTGTATTAAGTAGTAAAAGTACAGCATGCAATGAAAATAAAACAAGTGATCATCTTCTGCCAATAACTGTTAACTTGAGGGTATTATGCTACGTGAAAATAAAACAGAGAGACAAATACCATATGATCTCACTTACACATGGAATCTAAAGAACAAAATAAATGAACAAACAAAAAAGAAACAGACTCAGAGACAGAGAACAAACTGATGGTTGCCAGATGGGAGGGGGGTTGGAGGGAAGGGCTGGGTGAAAAGGCCAAGGGATTAAGTAAAAATTGGTAGTTATAAAATAGTCTCAGAGATGTGAAGCACAGCACAAGGAATACAGTCGATAACACTGTAGTAACTATGAATAGTGTCAGATGCGTGCTAGACTAGTATGGGAGATCACTTTGTAAATTACATAAATGTCTAAACACTACCAGGTGCTGTAGGTGCAAAAAAAATTTTTTTAAACACTATGCTGTACACCTGAAGCTAATGCACAATATTAAAAAATAATAATAATAACTGTTAAACCTGGGTAATGGGTACATGGGGGTTCACTGTACCATTTTCTACTTCTGTGCATACTTAAAATTTGCGATAATTAATTTTTTTTTAAATAAAAACAAAAACTAGGTCCCCTGATTTGGTCAGAGGACCCAGGAAAGTTAGCAAGGCAAAAGAGACCAGTACAATTAAAATGAGAGAAAATGTAAACCAGCTGAGAGGAAGGTGTCATTGGAACATTATCAATGAGGAAAAGCTTGATAAAAGTTTAAAAGTGAGGCCTAGCAGTCCTCATCAAGGGTTTTTAAACTGGCATGACACTAGAATGCATTACATTTCTGTGAAGTTTTAATTTTATAATAGTCATGTAATGAGAACAAAATAGACATAATATAGACTTTGAAAATTCATATCAAAACTTTAACTGTCACAAAAGGAATTAACATGGCACCATTTTCCACCTATCAGATCAAAAAGCACAATTAACATAGTGTTCGTAATGGTTGAGGAAACAAGACATTCTTACACACTGACAGAAGAAATGTAAGGTAGAACCATCATTCCAATGGGCTATTTAACAATATGGATTAAACTGAAAAATGTACAGCCCTTATCCACCAGTTTTACTGCAAGGAACTTACTTGACTATTATCCTCACTGTTAGGAAACAAGCCTAGTTTTAAGAATTAAGACACAAAATACTTGCAGAATTCTGTGGATATAGAATTTAGTACACACTGCTTTCATCCTGTGAATGTCCTAAGCAGTTTTGGAAATATAAATATGGTCGTGATTCATCTATTCTTTGAATATGGCTAAATACCTTTCAGCTTTGGTAACTCATAACAAATTAAATATAAAAAAGATATTAATGGTACTATTAATTTAATTCTTTAATCTCTTCTTGCTAAGAGTGAGAATAAATGCTTAATCAAAAGGAAAAAGTAAGTAGGAAAAAAAGCCTTTTTGATATTTAAATAAAAATTGCTTGCACCTCAGATTAGGTGTGGTTTCAAAAGCACAAGAAACCAAAAAAAAGAGAGAGAGAGAGAATCTGGAATACATCAAAATTAAAAAAAAAAGCTTTTGTACTGTAAACAAGAAAGTGAAAAACCCTTAGAATGAGAGAAAATATTTGCAAATATAAGGAACTTGTATCCAGAATATAGAAAGAACTTAACAACTCAATGAAAAAATAAATAACCCAATTTTAAAATGGGCAAAGAACTTGAATAGACATTTCTCCAAAGAAGATATATGAATGGCCAATAAGCACAGGAAAAGATACTCAACATTATTAGTCATCAGGGAAATGCAAATCAAAATCATGAGATACCACTTCATACACACTATGATGACTATAAGAGGCAAAAACCAGTGTAAAGACACGGAGTGACTGGAATCCTCATACTTTGTATGCAAAACAGTGCGCAGCCACTTTTGAAAATAATTTGCCCAAAATGTCCACACAAAAACCTATACACAAATGTTCACAGCGTTATTCATAGTAACCAAAAAGTGGAATGACCCAAACGTCCATCAACTGATGAACAGATATATAAAATGTGGTAGGTGCACACACAAAATGGAAGATTTGACAATAAAAACAAATGAAAATGATCAACGAGCACATGAAAAGACGCTCAACTCATTAGTCATTAGGAAAATGTAAATCGAAACCACAATGCCACTTCACACACACTAGGGTGGTAATTTTTTAAAAAAGTAACAAGTGTTAGCAATGTTGAAGAGAAACTGGAGCCCTCGTGCATTGTCGGTGGGGATGTAAAATAGCACAGCAGCTATGGAAAACAGTGTAGCGGCTCTTCAATAAGTTAAATATAATTACCACAAGACCCAGCAATTCCTAGGTATATACCCGAAATAACTGAAAACAGGCGTTCTAACAAAAACTTGTGCACGAATGTTCATAGCAACAGTTACAATAACCAAAAAGTAGAAACTGCCGATATGTCCCTCAAGTTAATTAACCATGTGAGGTGATGGATGTGTTAATTACCTTGACCAGGGTGATCATTCCATAATTTGTATCACATCAGCACATCCTACACTTTAAATATATACAATTATATTTGTCAATTATTCCTCAAAGTTAGGAAAAAGGGTTTAAGTCTAGCAACTGATGAACAAAATGTGGTATATCCAAACAATGTAATATTATTCAGCCATAAAAAGAAATGAAGTACTGATACATGCTATAACATGGGTGACTGTCGAAAACATTATGCTAAGTGAAAGCCAGACCAAAAAAAAGCCACAGTGCATTTATATGAAATATCCAGAATAGAGAAATCCAGAGACAGAAAGATTAGGGGTGGGGGAGGGGAAATGCGAAGGGACTGCTTAATGGATATGGAGTTTCCTTTAAGGGTGATGAAAAAGAAGTCTGGTGATGCTTGTACCACACTGTAAAAGGTAATAAATGCCACTGTACTGCATACTTTAAAATGGTAAATTTTGTTGTATATTTTACATAATTTTTACACAACAACTTAGAAATATTGATACATGGTTCAACATGAATGATCCTTGAAAAATTATGCAAAGTGAAAGAAGCCAGACACAAAAGTCCACATATTGTATGATTCTATTTACATAAAATGCCCAGAATAGGCAAATAGGAAGAAGGTGATTGCCTCAAGCTTGGAGGGCAGGGGGTACAGGGGAGGAATGAGTTCCAATCTGATGGGCTTCTTTTAGGGGGGCCAAAATGTTCCAAAACCAGATTGTGGTGATGGCTGAATAACCCTGTGAATATACCAAATAAACACTGAATTCTACGTCTCAAATTGGTGAGTCCTATGATACATGAATTATATCTCAATGTAGTTAAAAATGCTTAGATATAAACTCTGCAGCTTAAAAGTCAGCCTCTCTATGACATCCCCCTCATAATTATCTCAACCAATTTCTACTCCTTTACTTCTGTTAAATTCAGAACTATTACAGCGAAAGAGTTTACTTTGGTTACTCTGGAACCTAATTATGTTGAGAAGTTGGCTGAAGCTTAATAAATTCTATTACACACAGACTTCTGTCATTCCAGTACTTACTGTTGGAGTCAGATTTGCCCTCCTGTGGGCCCGACGCCCAAAGCTTAGAATGATTCGTTTGCTCCCTAACTTGTTTCCCTTCTCAAACTAGACTTTAAGCTGCAAAGCTGAGACCTTGACTTCCATTCCTTCTGGATCCCGCTGCAAAATGTAAAACCTCCGGAAAGCCTTTACTAGATGCCTGCCGAAAAGCGGCCTGACACGCCCGGCTTGGCCAAGTCAATTCAACAACATTCCGGAACAAAAACTATAGCTCCCGTGTTAAAAGGTGGAAAAACAGAATAGACAGGCATAATGCCAAAGGATTCCATCTAAAAGAAAAGGCAGGGTTCAAGGGCTAAGGAGAAGTAGAGGACAGCACTTACACAGTTCAAACTTCGTACTTGGTAGAGAGGTGTAGAGTCAGAACAGCCGCCCCCCCCTCCCAAAAAAAGGCTGAAAAATGCTAGATTAACGAGAAGGGAGGTCAACAGGAGGAGGAAGGGCACAGATGACGTAGGTTAACCATACGTTTTTCCAAAGCAACCCCATCCAAAAATACTAAGATGATCAAGCCTTTGGCGTCAGCGCTAATACAAGATATGCTGTGATGAAGCTCACTTGGAAGAAGTTCCCTTTTTACAAACGAAAAAGCCGAGCCGTGGCCAAGATATTCAACCACCAACGTTTGCTAAGCTCTCAGCTCCTGCCTTGAATCATTTCCACCGCCATCTTCTAAATAAGAACCCAGAACCCTTTCTAAAGGGCTTTCAGTAGCATCACCTCCGTGCCAGAGAGCCTAGGAAGGTTGTGTTTCCCAGGTTGCCCGGACGGCGGAAGAGGAGGAAGCCTCCACCTTGCTCCTCTCCACGCCTGCAAGATGCACTCATCCGGACGCCCTCTTCTTTCCCCTAACTCGACCCCCGCCCCGGTTTTCCATGGTCCGACGCAAGAGGGGCGCGAGGCCCGGTGCACGGGCCTCACCTGCACACGCCGCGGATGCAAGGCTCCAGCCAGATGCGGTAGGCGGTCTCGATGTGCTCCTGCGACACCTCCTCGGGCCGCACCGTCTCCGCCCAGCGCCAGGCCGCTTTCTCCAGCTGCAGCCGCGGGGCCATGGCCTTGGCCGGAGGAGCGCCTCCCGAGCCGGGCCGCCGCTGCTGCCTCCGCAGCCGCCCAAATGGACTCCGCCACCTGCCAGCGATGAGGACCAGGCGCTCCCTCAGCCAGCTGGCCAGTCAATCACCTGTGCGCGCCACTGCCGCCGCGCCCGCCCGCGCCCGACCCGCACGACCGGCCGCAAAGCGCCGCCGCCGACACCAGACACCGCACCCCCCCCCCACTACCGCAGACGTTGAAGATGTACTCCCCACCGCGGTAGGCGCATGCGCGTTCCCAGCTGCCTTTGCGCCTCCCGCTCCTCAGGGCAGACGAGCGGAGGAAAGGGAAGCGGTCGTCCAGAGACTGTCTTGCCACGTCCTCACCGGTGCTGCTGCGGAAGCAGTGTCTCAGCCCCAGACCAGGGTAGCGTCCTGCGTACCACTACTCTAACAAGCTGGCGTCTCGACACCAGGCTGCCTACTCTTGCCCTCTGGTACTTCTCCTTTAACCGTGAAGGAGTCACGCGAGAGGCTACTCAACGCATATATAGGTCCGCTGAACTACGGGGTGAGACCTGAAACCGAGTCACCAAAGAAACCAGACAAAGCTCTCTAAAGGAAGATTTAACTTGAGCCTGGACCGGTTCCGACTCCTTTCCCGAGCCCTCCTGACGTCACGCTACGTTCTGGGCTTTTCCTGAATTGGAACTGTACTACATGTCCCGGCATGCATTGCGGGGCCGTCACTCTGGATTAGAGGCACACTGGGATTTGTAGTCTTGGAGGTGGGGGCCTTGGTGTGCCGCGGGTTGTGCAGAGGCGCACGCGGGTGCATGGTGGGGCGGGGTTTCTCTGGCCTGGAAGGTCATCTTTGCAGCTGGCCGACCCACCTTACTGTTATCTCTATATGATGATTTTCTGTTTCTTTCGTTAAGCTCTTCTCTAGCTCCCTGGTTTAAAAACAGTTCCTTTTTGCAACATCTGCCCCAGGATATAAAGAATAGCCTTATTAGAATGTTTTGAAAACTAAAGGGCATGACTTGAGTGAGGATTTTAAGGAGTTTACATTTGAATGAGAGCCCTATGGGGGATGATTTCTGACTCAACAGTTTACCAGCTAGGTAACCTTGGACTGGAAGTTAATGTGTGCTATTCATTAAACATCTTGAAAGTGTGATGAAAATAAGACGTGGCCCCTGCCATTGAGGGGAGGGGGAAGAGGTGAAGCAAGGTCCCCTTCCAGCCTTGAAAGGGTTGGAGTATTTGGAGAAGGCTTCCCAGAAGAGGTAACTGAAGGCTACCCTTAAAAGATGAGTAGAATTTAGCCAGGGTAGAAGATAGGCTCCATTCCATAGAAACAGAACAGTGAGGAGCAAAGGCCCAGAAGAGAGAAACTTCTTGGTGTCAGACCACTAATTCTGAGATTGGGAGAGGTGAGAGATAAGGCTTGAGAGGCAGGCCATGACTGCCTTTATCTGAGACTCATTGAAAAGTTTAAAGCTGGTGAATGATATGGAGATTTGCATTTTGTGTAACTTCCTCTGGATCAAGGTCAAACTATCCATGTAATACAATCAGGAGATAATGAAAGCCTGAATTGGGGCAGTGTAATAGGCATGGAGTGAAGGGACAAATTTGAAAGATATTTAGGGCATAGAACGGCTGCAAGTTGATGATGTTGATCTAATCAATATCGGTTCACTTTTCTGTTACTTGACTTTAAAGTTGGGTCATGGCTCTTCCCTAAGTGCTTACAGCTTTTTCTGTCATCCATTGCCTCACTTAGCACATGATAAAACTGAATATTATTAAGTTGGTGCTGTCACTGCTATCAGCAGATTTTTTCTAACTTGGGTAATTAAATGAAGAGTTTCTACTGTTAAACAAACCCCAAATGGATTCACTTTTGGTAAGCCCCACCAAGACTTAATACAGGTATACCTCATTTTATTGTGCTTTGCTTTACTGCGCTTCACAGATGTATTTTTTACAAATTGAAGGCAAGACCCTCCACCCGCAAAAAGATTACAGCTCACTTTATTGCAGTGATCTGGAACCAAGACCTCAATAGCTCCCAGATATGCCTGTACCTAGCCTAATTGCAGTTTCAGGCTCTCCCAGAATTGAATATTATTTATTTATTTTTTAAATTAAAGTTGTTGGAGCGAGTGGTTAATAAAATCATATAGATTTCAAATGTATAATTCAATAATACATTATATGTATATTCCATTGTGTGTTCACCACCCAAAGTTAAATTTCCTTCCATCACCATATATTTGACCCCCTTAACTCTTATCTACCTCCTCCCACCCTCCTTCCCTCTAGTAACTAATCTACTGTCCCAAGAGTCTGTTTGTTTGTCATTTTGTTTGTTGCTTTCAGTTTTATATCCCATATAAGAGTGAAAGCATATGGTTCTTTTTCTGTCTGACTTATTTAATATGAAAATCTCAAGATCCAGGAATGGAATTTTAAACCAATCAGTCTGGAATACCCTAGTCAACCCTAGTGAGGGAATCTACCTGAAGATCCCTTGCCTTTCCTAAGGAAAGGTGACCTTGCCTGAAATAACTCTTAACTTCCTTGTCCCACCTTCTCTGCCTATGCAAGCACATCTCATTTTATTGTGCTTCAGAGACGTTGCATTTTCTTACAAATTTAAGGCAAGACTCTCCACTAACAAAAAGATGATTCGCTTTATTGTGATACTTTATTGCAGTGGTCTGGAACCGAAACTGCACTATCTCTGAGGGATGCCTGTAAAACCTTCCATCTTGTACAACTACTCAGAGCTCCCTTCTATTTGCTAGATGAGACGCAGCTCAACTCATGAGTAATTTAATAGTGTCAATTAGATCTTTAAATTTACTCGATTGTATTTTAACAATACCAAGTGAGACAAATTACAGAAGAAGGTGTAGGTTTAGAAGGGAGACGATGTTTTCAATTTTTAATGCATTTCAGGTCCATCAGGGACATCCATGTTAAGACACCAGAAGCCAGAGCTGGCTAATTGGCTTACTGAATTTTGGTGGATATATTATTTCTGCATCATGAATTTTTCAATCTCTACTGGATCATTCTCATCAGCATTCAAATATGCTGTAATTTCTCCTAAACTTAACGAACCCTCTCTTGACTCCCACATCCCCCTCCAGCCACTGCCCCATTTCTCTGCTCCCCTTTATAGGAAAAGTCCTGGAGTTGTCGATACTCTTCTCCAGTTCTCCTCCTAGCTCCCCTTAAATCCATTCCAAATCAAGATCTTATCTCTGTCAACCCTGAAACTATTCACAAGAAGGTTACCAGTGGCCTCCACGTTGCTAAATCCAGTGGTAAGCTCACACTATTTTACTTGACCTATACACAAGATTGGACCCAGTTATTCACTCTCTCTTCTTGGAAACACTTCATTTGCAGGACACCACATTCTCCTGGTTTTCTATCACTCACTGGCCATTCCCCTTTGTTATCCTTTTGCTGGTTCTTTCTCATCTCTCTAATCTGTAAACCTGAGTGGCCTAGTGTTGTCCTTGGATCTCTTCTCTACATTTACTCCCTGGGTGATCTGCTCTCCTCCCATAGTTTTAAATACCAGCTGTGTGTTGATGACTCCCAAATTCATATCTCCAGACCTGACCTCGCTCCTAAAATGCCAGACTTGTATATCCTTGTATATGCTTATTTGGCATCTCCAATGTGCAATGGCTATTTCACACTTTACAGGCCCAAAACATATCCTTATTCTACTTTCACCCCCAATTGCAGCCAGATATCTTTCTGTTATCTTTCCCACCTCAGCAGATGGCAACTCCATCCTTCTAGAAATCTTGGACACAACTTTATCTTTCTCTTACATTCCCATCCTTCTACAAATCCTGTGGATTGTGCCTTTAAAATATATACAGAATGTCCCTTTTGCTTCGTTGCCTCCGAGAGAGCAAGGTGGGTCATCAGCAACTGTACTGGAGCCATCCAAGAATATTTGGCCAGGGGTCTCGTTCTTGCCAGGTCTGTTCAAACCCACACTGTCCGATCTGGAAATAGAGCCTCAATATGTGCCGCCAGTGTTTCGATCAGTATGCGAAGATACAGGCTTCATTAAGTTGGACTGAGTGAACTTCCATAAATGAGTCTTTCCAGACGTTTACCTTACTGCAGAAACAATGCTAGCTCTTTGTATATAAAATAAAAACTCCCAAGTGGTCTCCCTGCTTTCACCCTTGTTTCTTGAAGAGAAAACAAAACCACAGATCCAAAATGGCATCACTCATGCTAAAGCCCATGATACCAAATCTAGATTTAATACAAGATCTAATTGTATTTTCAACCTCTCCCAGAAACAATCTCAATCAACTGGTCTAGAATTTTCTGGTCAACACCAACGAGGTAATCTGTCACCTGTGCCCTCTCCATTCCTGCCCCCCACCCCACATACACACCTTAGAGGCAATCTGCATGATAAAAACCCTTCCCATGCACATCGCCCTCCAAAAAAAGACATCTCCAACCAAAAATAATTCTTTTCTTTTCTTAATAGCTCCCTTGACCCACCCTTCTTCCTATAAAAGCCTTCCATTTTGTAGGACCCCTGGGAGCTGCTTTCTAGTTGCTAGATCAAATGCTACCTGATTCATGAATTGCTTAAGAAAGCCAATTAGATCTTCAAGTTTTCTCAGCTGAATTTTGCAGGTTTTTTTCATTTTTTAAAAATTTTATTGTTTTTTATGGTGACATCGATTAACAAAATCCAGTAAGTTTCTTTTTCTTTTCTTTTTTTTAGAGTCAAAAGGAAAGTTTATTAGAAAAGGGATGACACTCCATAGAGTGTGAGAGGGACAATGAGAGACAGTAAAGGCATTGAGAGAGCCAATAAGTTTCACGAGTACAATTCAACAGTAAGGCATGTATGTGTGTGACAAAATTCAGTAAGTTTAAGGTGTGTAATTTAACAGTAAGTCATATATATATATATATATATATATATGTATATATATACACATATATATATATTGCATTGTGTGTTCACTGCCCATAGTTAGATTTCTTCTGTCACCACATATTTGACCCCTTTCATCCCACCTACCTCCCCGCTCCCCCCAAATTTTGTTTTTTTTTTTTAACCCTTTATAGGTGTCATAGATGAACATTCTTCTGCTCACTGATCTCCCAAAACTTCCCATCTCATTCAGAATAAGTGACAAAGGCCCTCCTCTCTATACCTTACCACCTAGACATCATTTCCTGTTGCTCTGCCCCAAACTTTGCTCCAACAATACTGCCTTCTTCCTTCCTGTCCCATAACTATCCAAGCAGCCTCCAGCCTCAGGGCCTTTGCATCTGCTGTTTCCTCTGCCTGGAACACAAGTGCACAGCCACATGGCTTGCTCCTTCACCTAATAAGTTTCTCAAACAAGGTGAGGGCCCTAGAAAGAAGAAACATCTATTAGATATAAGGAGGATCAGAAGAATCGAGTATCTCAGAAGTTTAGGGAGGAAAGTTTCAAGAAGATGGAAATGGTCAGCAATGTTAAATGCCTCTCTATTTTCTTTCCCATCTCTTGATTCCCTTCACAGCAAAATTATTGAAAGCAGTATCTACCTCCAGTACTGTCCCATAGAAATATATTATGAGCCACATATGTAATTTTAAATTTTCTAGTAGCCACATTTTAAAAAGTGAAAACAGGTGAAATTAATTTTAATATATTTAACTCAATATATCCAAAATGTTTATACATTTCTACATGAAATCAATATTTTTAATATATGAATGAGATCGTTCTTTTTTGCACTCTATGTTTTGGAAATCTGTTGTGCATTTTACACTTATAGCTCATCTCTACTCAAACTCACTACATTCAAGAGCTCAATAGCCACACATGGCGAGTGGCTACCGTAGTGGGCAGCACAGGTCTATACTCTGTTGACTTCCTCTTCGACCAACTCCAATCTGGCCTATGACCTTATCATTCCTCTATAGCTGCTTTTATCAAGGTTTCCATGACTTCCATATTACCAAAATCAGCGGTCTCTCTCTGTTCTCAGCTCTCCGCAATCACCAGCACAGATGGCCATCTTGCCATCTTGAAGTGTCCTTTCCCCTATTTCTGGGCAGTGTCCTCTCCTGGTGTTCCACTTCCCTCAATGTCTGCACCTTCTCAATCTCTTTGCCACCTCCTCCTCTTCTATTGGTTTTGCTGGTGTAAAATTCTGGTGTAAAGGCAAAACTCATTCCTGTGTGTGTCTTCTCTATCCGCAGTACTCCACTCCAACACCACTTCTGACACCAGATCTGTGGGTTTTCCATATATCAAGCAATTCTGATACCAGTTGGGTGTCCTATGATTCAACTCAATTCTGACACTATTTACCTAGAGATAGCATTAGATCACACAGGTTATGGGTTCCGTCCTACAAGACTCTACACACACACACACATACCCTTCAGACATCAGTTGAAAGTCCAAGTTCTCACTCATGCTTCTGACAAATTGGCTATATACTGGAGGTTTCCATATCCAGTATTGAACCCCCCTTGGGTTCAATTAATTTGCTAAAGTGGCTCAGAGAACACAGGAAAACATTTTAATTATGGATTAGTTTATTATAAAAGGATGTCACTCAGGAACAGCCCATGGAAGAAATGTATTGGGCAAGGCATGTGAGAAGGGCTTCCATACTATCTCTGGGGATGTCACCCATCCAGCACCTCCGCTGTTTATTAACTAGGAAGCTCTCTGAACCCCATCTTTTTGGGGTTTTTATGGAGGCTTGATTATATAAGCATACTTGATTAAATCATTGGCCACTGGTAATTGAACTCAATTTCCAGCCCCTCAATTTCCCCTCCCCAGAGGTGGGGCTCAAGATTGAAAGTCAAGATCAAAAGTCAAAATTGAAAGTTCCAGCCCTCTAATCATGATTAGTTCCCCTGGAAACCAGCCCCCATCCTTAGGTCACCTAGGGGCTTTCCTAAAGTCACCTCATTAACATAAACTCTGGTGTGATTAAAAGGGGTTCCAGCTTTTGTCCTGGGCTCTCTTCTATACCAGTCAATAAAAAAGAAATAAGTGTAAACATAAATCAGATCACATCACTCCATTTTGCATCCTTTTGCACTTTAAATAAAATCAATTCCTTTTCATGATCCATAAGGCTGCAGTAGGCAGAATAATGTCCCCACATACACAAAGATACTGCTATAGATGGAATATTTTTGCCCCCTAAAGTTGATGTGTTAAATCCTAATGCCCAATGTGACAGTATTTGGAGGTGAGTAGGTCATTAAGGTGCAGCCTTCATTAATGGGATTAGTGCCCTTATAAAAGAGACTTCAGAGAGCTCCCTAGTCCCTTCTGCCATGTGAGGACATAGTGAGATGACAGGCATCTGTGAACCAGGAAGGGAGTTCTCACCAGATATCAAATCTGCCAGGGCCTTGATCTTGAACTTCCCAGCCTCCAAAACTGTGAGAAATAAAATTCTGCTGTTTATAAGCCACCCAGTCTATGGTATTTTTGTTATAGCAGCCCAAACAGAACAAGATAGATGTCCATGTCTGAATTCCCAAAACCTGTGACTATGTTACCTTATGTGGCAAAAGGGATGAGATTAGGTTAAGGATCTTGAAATGCAGAAATTACATTGGATTACCTGAACGGGTCCAATGTGATTACAAGGGTCTTCATAAGATGGGCGGGGGGTGGGGGGTGGGGCAGAAAGGTCAAAGAAGATAATAAACTGCTGACTTTGAATGGGGAAGGAGCCAAAGAATGCAAGCAGCTTTTAAAAGCTGGAAAAGGCAAAGAAACGAATTCTTAGAGCCCCCAAAAGGAATGCAGCCCTGCCAACACCTTGGTTTTAGCTTACGTCCATTTCACCCAGTTCTGACCTCCAGAATTAGAAATTGTTTCAAGCCACTAAGTCTGTGGTAATTTGTTATAGCAATAATAACAGACTAATACAAGGGCCCTCCATGATCCTAATTCCAACCTCATATTATTGTTGTCACCTCATTCACTGTGCTTGAGTCACTGCATCCAAGTAATTTCCTACTTCAGGGCCTTTGCAATTGTTATTCCCTCTGCTAGTAATGCTCTCACCCAGCTCTTAAGATGTCCGGCCCCTTCAGATCTCAGCTCAAGTGTCACCTCCACGGAGAAGGTCTCCCTGATCATCCTGTCAGGAGTGGATACCCCTCGCACAACCCCACAATCACATCCCCGTTTATTGCTCTTCTAAATGATTGCGTTCATTCCTAACCTAAACTCATTTCCTTATCATAAAATTGGTTCCCTGGTTTTTTTTTCTGTTATCTGGGGAGTCCCATGGGCACCAATAAGTGTCCGTATGTCTGGTATGTGAACCCCAACCTTGAAGAAGTATCCATAACAGGCATTTCTGTTTTCCCTGTGACTCGGTAATGGCTTCAACATAGTCTATCTACCAGATTCATCCTGTGCTAGCTCTTTAGGCTGTTTACTCCTTTTCTAAAATGTCACCTGACGGCAGATTTGACAATGCTTTAGCATATGCTGTTTTAGGAATACCTCTCTCCCTTGATCATTTCATCGATGAGTTTGTGCCCAAATGTCCATTTGTTTGGGGGAAGCCATCTAGCTGATATTTTGTCAATTAACCAATTTTTAATGTTATTCTTCTAAATAATGTATCTACTTCCTAATTGTATTTTTCTTCTTGAGTTTTATCTTTCTGCATGCTGAGTCATGGTCTCCTGATATGTAAAATTGTCATATATGATGATGTATATTCTCCTATATTGGCTGTTTATTAGACAATGATTTATTTTCCACTTTAGGTACCAAATTATCAGAATATTGGCTACTGCCCATAGATCAGAATTCAAGATAATTTCAGCATATCCTTTTTGCAAGTTATAACTAATTGGCAATTGTACTGATTTTAAGTCACCATAGTAGGCTGTCTTGTCTGGACCTCCACCTGCCAGAGTTTGCTGTGTGGTTGAATTTAGGTTTGCTGCTTTCCACTTGATCCCTTCTAGTATGAGTGAGACACTCTCATCCTTGAGCCACGCACATCAACAGTGCCCCAGTGCCAACCTGGACCAGGAGGAAGTTTGCCGTCTCCGCCGTAGTAGTTGAAGTCTTCCTTGTTCTTTCTTCTCATGCAGCAATTACAGCCAAGGCTAAAACATGTTTCCCTTAATACCATTTCTATTTCAGGTGAGTAGGACTTTCTGCTAACCTCTTTGTTTGGTCAGGGTTACTGGGTCTAGCTCATACTGGGATAAGTAACTTGGTTCTTATTTGGGGGCTACCAACAGTCTCTGCATCTTGTAATACAAGCAACATAACCAGTTTTTCTCTTGGGCTAGTTTTCTGTATCAGAAAATGTCCCGAGGCAGAAATAGTACTATGCCTGATTTTCAAAGTCTATCTCAGAGTGACCAATCAACATGTCCATCAGTCACTGAAATCTCTTTTCTTTAGTAGTATAGGTGCTCAGAATAATGAGGTCCTACTGCCCTCTTTAGTCCATCCAAGGATGTCTGTTGTCTGATGCAAAGTCTTGGCCTTTGTCCCTTAGTCATTTGAAATATCATAAAAGAATGTCTAACATGGAATCTGTTTTCTCCAGTAGTCAAATAATACTATGAATTTTAGGGGATTTTTTTTTTTAAATGCCCTCAACATAGTCTATCTACCAGATTCATCCTGTGCTAGCTCTTTAGGCTGTTTACTCCTTTTCTAAAATGTCACCTGACGGCAGATTTGACAATGCTTTAGCATATGCTGTTTTAGGAATACCTCTCTCCCTTGATCATTTCATCGATGAGTTTGTGCCCAAATGTCCATTTGTTTGGGGGAAGCCATCTAGCTGATATTTTGTCAATTAACCAATTTTTAATGTTATTCTTCTAAATAATGTATCTACTTCCTAATTGTATTTTTCTTCTTGAGTTTTATCTTTCTGCATGCTGAGTCATGGTCTCCTGATATGTAAAATTGTCATATATGATGATGTATATTCTCCTATATTGGCTGTTTATTAGACAATGATTTATTTTCCACTTTAGGTACCAAATTATCAGAATATTGGCTACTGCCCATAGATCAGAATTCAAGATAATTTCAGCATATCCTTTTTGCAAGTTATAACTAATTGGCAATTGTACTGATTTTAAGTCACCATAGTAGGCTGTCTTGTCTGGACCTCCACCTGCCAGAGTTTGCTGTGTGGTTGAATTTAGGTTTGCTGCTTTCCACTTGATCCCTTCTAGTATGAGTGAGACACTCTCATCCTTGAGCCACGCACATCAACAGTGCCCCAGTGCCAACCTGGACCAGGAGGAAGTTTGCCGTCTCCGCCGTAGTAGTTGAAGTCTTCCTTGTTCTTTCTTCTCATGCAGCAATTACAGCCAAGGC
Source organism: Pteropus alecto (assembly GCF_000325575.1). Taxonomy (NCBI): domain Eukaryota; kingdom Metazoa; phylum Chordata; class Mammalia; order Chiroptera; family Pteropodidae; genus Pteropus; species Pteropus alecto. The sequence continues at coordinate 12,515,801 of NW_006443568.1, read as the reverse complement.
TAAAACATGTTTCCCTTAATACCATTTCTATTTCAGGTGAGTAGGACTTTCTGCTAACCTCTTTGTTTGGTCAGGGTTACTGGGTCTAGCTCATACTGGGATAAGTAACTTGGTTCTTATTTGGGGGCTACCAACAGTCTCTGCATCTTGTAATACAAGCAACATAACCAGTTTTTCTCTTGGGCTAGTTTTCTGTATCAGAAAATGTCCCGAGGCAGAAATAGTACTATGCCTGATTTTCAAAGTCTATCTCAGAGTGACCAATCAACATGTCCATCAGTCACTGAAATCTCTTTTCTTTAGTAGTATAGGTGCTCAGAATAATGAGGTCCTACTGCCCTCTTTAGTCCATCCAAGGATGTCTGTTGTCTGATGCAAAGTCTTGGCCTTTGTCCCTTAGTCATTTGAAATATCATAAAAGAATGTCTAACATGGAATCTGTTTTCTCCAGTAGTCAAATAATACTATGAATTTTAGGGGATTTTTTTTTTTAAATGCTAAGCTGTGTCCTTTATCTGTTCATTAATTGATTCTGGTATTGTGCTCCCGCTAATGACCAAATTTTACCTAAAATGGTAACTAAGATGCTCCCTATTATAATTTTATAGTGGGCAAATGTCCATCCTTTTAATTCTAAACATTTTATGATTTTATTTGTTCAAATTATTGTATGCTTTCTATCTGTTCCTCTAATTATGATATCATGTATATAATAATGGGTAAGGGAATTTAACATTCTCAAATCCTTGTAAGCACTAGGCTATCTGCACATTCCTGGAATAGTTTCTGAAATGTCTATTGTTTATCTTGCCAAGTAAATGCAAATTGGGTTTAGCAATCTGGTGATCAAGAGATATTGGCATTACCAAAAGAGATTATTTTCTTAGATATGTAGAGATCTTTTCTGGGATTTCTAATGTGTTAGATAAACACTCACTATACTTTTTGTACATCCTGTTTTATTTTGTACATTATATCTTACTTTTATTTCTGTTTCTGTTGTCAATTTTCATTTTCCTTCTTGGCCACTCTAACGAGTTCGAGAGGCTTAGGTCCACCAAATTATGCCTTCTTTTTCTAATTCAGTGAAAATGACTGTGATCTCATTATTTCATTCTTGAATTTTGTCTTGTGGGATATTAACAACCTTTGCCAATATATGGACAAAGAGGTAAAAGAACCGTCTCCCCTCATGACTCAATATAAAAATCATTGCCTAACACGTTGTCATGCTAAGAGCATGGATTTGGAAGTCAGATTCCCAGTTCACATTCTGACTCTGTCCCTTTTGGCTGTCGATTGAACCTTAACACCATACTTGGTCTATGTGAGGCCTAAGCCATCTTTACCAGAAGGGGGCGCTCTCTCAGGTTGCTGGGTAAAAGCTATCAAGGTGGGTTCTCCCAAGCCTTCTCAGCTTCCTGCGTCCTTCTCCTGCCTGGATCGCTCTTGACTCTCCGGTCACCTGGCTAGGTCCTTTCCAGACTTCAGATTTCAGCCCAGACCGGTGTTCCTCTGGGAGGTAGACCGCTTCTCCACTTCCTTCTTATAGTTAACATCTCTGTGCCTCAACTTCTTCATCTGCAAAATGGGGATGACAATAATGCCTACTCCATGGCACTATTGAAAAGTAAATAAGCTGATGCATGAAAACAGTCCCTTGCAAATAGACAGCATTCGATAAATTAATTATGATTAGCTTATCATTAATATTTTTGTTAACCGTTGTTTATTCATTTTATAAATACTTGTTAGTTTATTATTCTCTGGCTTCTCTGCTCCAGAGAAGGCTGGATTCCCCTCTCTGTTCCCATACCTCTGGCTCTTGTAAAGCTAAATTGTACTTTTGTTTTGCTTGGCTGCTAGGCTCTGAACTTCTTAAGGGTAATGTGTCCTTTACTCCAGCTCCTAGTGCAGGACCAGGCACTTTAGGACTTAAGGTCAAAGTGGGATAATAGAATAGGAAGAAAATGGGGTCCAGGGCCTTACTGAAATGAACAGTCCTAGCTCTGTCTCCCATTTCTGGGGCTACTTTGAACAAGGCCCCTAATGTTTCTGGCCTCTGGCTTCCTCTCTAGAAAAAGTGATGGTTAGACCTGTCTCAGGGAGTTTCTGGAGTGAAGGTATTCAAAGCACCCAGCTTGGAATTGGCATCAATGAATAGTTATTTACTAGCAGCTTAACAAATCATAAGTTGCATGAAAGAATGTGAGAAATGAGATGTGACATCCTAGATGCAGAAGCATCAGCCCATATCTAAGGCTCAAAGAAAGTCTGAGGGGAAAGTGCCCTAGAGACGATCCAGTCTTGTTGACCCATTGTACAGAATAAAAAGGGCACATTAGTTTGGTGGGGCAACTGTTCTTCTCTACAGTTACTCGAACATGTAGCGAAGAGACTGAAGCCTCAGTCCCTAGATACTGAGCACTTGGCTTCTTGGAGAGCTGCCACCATCCTTGGCTTCTAAGCTAAGGGACATCCTGCAGTCTCCCAGGGGCTGTTTCCAGGATGCTTAGCAAGGTTCCTTATTAGCTTTGACTCCCCACTAGGGGACGTTTTTCTCTAGAACCATGGGTACCAGCTGAATTCCCCACAGGAAGGGTTAGGGTACTCTCCAAGCCCCTTAATCCTCTCCTCTTCTCTTCCTGTGCTTACTCCCATGGCACTATCACCCCATCATGTGGCTTTATATACCATCTGTATGTTGACTATTTCTAACATTTTATATGCCCAGTCCACACTTCTCCCCTGAACTCCAGACTTGGAGATCCAACCACCTCTTGTCATCGCCACTGGAATGTCTAACAGGCATCTCAGTCTGAATGTACCCCAAACTGAGCTCCTGATCGTCCTACTCCTGCCCCACAGATCTCCCCATCCAGTTATGACGGCCACTCCATCTTTCCAGATGCTCAGGATGAAACCAGGGCACCATCCTCAACTCATTTCTTTTCTTCATCCCGCCAAGTCCAATCTGTCAATGAATCCTATTGGCTGTACCTTCAAAATATGTTTACTTCCTGCTATCTCGGTCCAGGCCACCATCATTTCTAGACTTACTCACAGTCTCCTGTCTGGTCCTACAGCATCTAGCCTTGCTCTGTGATTCTCATCTCATTAGAGAAAAAGCCAAAATCCTTACAATGACCTCGAGGGCCCTACACGGTCTGACTCGTTTCCTATCACTCTCCCGTTGCCGCGTTCACTCCACACTGGTGTTGCCTGTGCCAGGCACACTCCTGCTGCAGGGCCTCTGCCCTCGCTATTCTCTCTGCCTAGCATGTTCTTCCTTTAAATAAGTGCATGGCTGGTTCCTCCACGTCTTTCAGATAATTATTCAAAAGACCCATCTTCCCGAGGCCTTTTCAGTCTGTCCTGTCAAAATTTCAACATCTCTCCAACATTTCACATCTCCCAGCCTTGCTTTGTCTTTTTCTTCTTAATATTTATAACTATTCGATACACCATACATTTTACTCATTTATCCTCCACTGGAATGTAAGTTCCATATGGGTAGAGCTTTTGTTTATTTTGCTCTCTGAAGTATCTCCAATAACAAAAACAGAGGTTAGTGATATTTAAAAAATTTACATCCTACTTTTAATTTAATCTTCCCAATAACCCAATAAGATACTTTAGTATTTTCCCCATTTTATAGACAAGAAAACCAAGGCAAAGAGGTCACTTGCCCATGGGTCACACAGCTAGGAAATGGGACCTGGGGTATACTCTACTCCACCCCTTACCTTACTAACCTTTTTTATTATCATTATTTGTGCTCAGGTTTCTCTCGATTTAAATGAGGCTCATAAGAGTGTCCTCTTTGTAAGGTCACTGTGATGATTAGGTGTTATAAAGCATGTGACAAGCTGAAACCCAGTGCCTGGAATACTGCAAACACTTAAGAAGTGGTCGCTAGAAATATGAAAGAGTCTACGAGGAGTTTGTTCTTGGTTCACGAAAGGTAGGGACATTTCAGGCACAGAGCCCAGTCAAGGGGCTGGGAAGATACTATTATTGTTAACATGGCTGTCATTCCCCTCTGTTTTTCTGTGTAGCATGTTTTAGCCACACCAGCCTGTACCCAGAATGAGTCCAGGTTGTGACTGTGTCATGTACTGGGTACTCTGCTTGGGATGCATTTAGGACATTTTTCTCTATGGAAATTCGTATGTATCCTTCAGGGCCCAACTCAGAAATGCTCTCCTCAGGAAAGACTTTCCTGACTGCCCCAGGCACCCCCTGTTCCTCTTATAGTTAAAACCACTATTTATTTAATGATTATCTTTTTGTTTATTTATTTGTTTAATCTGAAGCCCCTACCAGGCTATGAACTCCCCAAGGGCCAGGTGTTGTGGGACCTGAAGTATAGACAATTTGAGGGCCCTCTTTAAAAATATGAAATTAGAAACACCAAACCAGGCTTGAAAGTGAATATTTATTTAGAATGAGAAAGAAAAATCACAACTTTTAAAGTTTAAAAAACTGAAAAATACCACAAAAAATAGAAATAAAAAATAATAACAAATCATTACTAATCAACTACTTAACACTCTTTTGTAATACTTTTTTCTTACATTTCTGGCTGCACACTCTTTTATCACTTATGTGACAACACTGGATGATATTTTCTATAACAGGACTAGGAAGATAATTCAGTCTTTCCTCTAGCATAATTGATCAAAATTAGTTTTTTTTAATTAGTAATCATTTAGATTTTTTCCTTCACCTTTGCAATTCATTATTGGTAAGGTTATTTATACTCTTAAGGATTTGTTGTTGTCAAACTTGGGGTAACCTCTATCCCACCTCTTACATATGTGAGTGGTAAGATTTGGAAAGGTTTTCCACAGACTAGCTTCTGGCTTCATACATTTCAAACCTATTTCTCTTCCAATACCCGCACACCACCAGGGCTAGACATAATGATGATTCTCCACCTTCATATCACAACTGGGGAAGACAGCACGGTGGGCATTAGGAAGCCATTCTGGGGCGTCTAGAAATAATAAAACTACACCCAGAAGGAGCTAGGACGTCATAAGTATATACCCCCCAAACCCAAACCAATGAGCCCTTATTCAAATTCTATAAATGCCTGTAGCCATCTGACATGAAGAGAGGTGTGAAGGAGGAGATAGGGTGGTTTGAACTGACTGATTAAAATATCTCACCTTTGCAAATTTTAGGAAAATATGTAATCCAATGCAAACAATGTATCCTAAAGCTTAAGCATTACGAGCTTCATGGTTCATCCATGCCTAAGGCAGACTTGAGTCTTCTCAAAGTCCCCCAAGGCCTAGCCTTGGACATCACACACGATAGGATGCCAAGGTTGCATCGAATGTCAGTTTAGAAGGGAGAACCATTAGAGAGCACTGGGACTTTTCCCATAGAGACCTGGGACTCTGAGGTGTCTCAAAAGCTACTTCTGGGGACTTTTTAAACTCTATTTAAATAATAGTGATGACATTAAGAGCCATCATCCCCCCCAACATACATTGGGCGCTTTGTTATGTGACAGATATTGTTCTAAGTACCCGACTTGTATCGAGTTATTTAACCCCTACGACATACCTACAAAGTTGGAATTATCATTATCCTATTTTTTAGATGAGGAAACTGAGACTTGAAAGTTTCAGTTTTATATATTAAGGTTCCATGTAAGATACCTTTTGAAAAAAATTGTCCTATTAATAAGTTTTTTAAAAGCCTAAAATGGTTCAAGCCCTTTCTTTTACGCACAGGAGAGTAAAACCCAGAAAAAGGGTTTTGCTCAATGCCACACATTTATTCTTATTTCTTGGATGTCACTTCTGTGCTAGGCACTGTGCTATGACTTCGAGGTTCAGAGACCGACAAGACATTCATAGAACTCAATTTCAGTGGGAGTCAATAGACAATATATATAACAAGATATAAGTAAGCAAAATAATTCCAGCGATTGCTGATATAATAAATTTGGAGAGATGTGATCGAGTGACAAGCAAGAAGAGTGATAATTCAGATTGAGAGGTGCTCAGGGAAGTGTGTCTAAGGAGGTGACATGTGAGCTAAGACCTGAATGACCTGAAGCAGCCAGCTATAGAACACTCTGAGAAAAGAGCACTCCAGGTGGAGGCAACCGTGAGTGCAAAGGCCCTGAGGCAGGAATACTTGGTTTGTAATAGAGCTGACTGCAGGTCTGGTGCTCCTTCGCCACTTGGTGCCTCTCTAGCCACTTAAAGAGGTCCCTTTGGTGTCCCGGGCCTCCCTTAAGCTCAGTCCCTAAGGTACCGACTTATCTAGGAAGGCAGTAGCATTTGGGGACTGTTAGTCCCCCTCCCAGAAGCCCCATGGCTGAACCGGATCTGAGTTTCCTGGTTCCTGTCTGGCAGGGAGTGAGCAGACATCCTCCCTGCTTTCTCTCCCCAGGCTCCAGCCCCAGCCCCAAATCTCCATGACAACCCTAGACACAATCCTGATCTGAAGGAGGATCTGGAACTGGGAGCAGAAAGATCACTGTAGAGAGACCAGAGGAGCTTATTGACTTGCTTCCCCTTGCTCCTTGGATCTTGCCGGCTCCCCAGCTAGCTTGGCCAGGCCCCTACACCCCAGTCTCCCGAAAGACCTCAAACTGAAGATTCTGCAGATCTTCCCTGTTGTTGGGCACAGCAGGGCCTGGATGGAGCCCTGTCTTCTGCAACTGGTCCAGAGGCTGCTCCTGCTGGGGGCAGCTGCCCTGACTGTGTCTGCTTTGGAAACAGGTGAGTATGAAGGGACTTGGCTAGGGTATGAAGGGATTTGGGTCCCACCACCCTTAGCAACTGTGTTTCCCAATCAGCACTCACCTTGATGGGCTGGGACCCCTTGAGCTGGGGGAGGCTGGGAAACCAGCCTGGCACCACCAAATCTACCCCAAACCCCTCTGGAAGGCTGGAGCTCCAAGTCACCCAGAAGCAGGGGTCTGGGCATAGGTGGGACAGCCCTCAGACCTGGCAGTGGAAACACTCTGGGCTTTGGAGTCAGATCACCCTGTGTTCACACACGCCCGTTGCCTCTTCCTGCATTTCTACCACTGAGATCATTGTTTCAACTCTCTAAGTCAGTTTCTCCAGTAGTAAAATGGGAATAATAATAAGTTCTTGCCCCTAAGAGAATTTGTTATTGTTCATATGAGATGAGGTAAACCATGCAAGACACTTAGACAGCCTGGGACATAGAAGGTGCTCAATTCATCACTCTCTACACCTCACTCCACCCTGCTGGCATGTTGCTCCATGATGGCTGAGGGAAATCAGGGTCCTTTTAGCAAAAAGGAACTGGGAAAGGCTGTTGGGCGAACCGGTGCCAGGTTGTGTCTACGTCATCCTTAAATAAGGCAATAATAATAGCTAACACTTCCATAACTCATTAAATGTCAGGCACAGTCCTAAGCACGGAACCCCTATATAGTCACAATCCTTTAGTTTCAACTCCAAAATACAAAAAGCTGTGAAAACCAAATTTTTAACTAATTTACCGGCAACACCTGACCTGAACTGACAGGAGGCTGTTTATTGTCTTTATTTGTCCTGCTTAGGGTATATTCCTACAGTCGCTATGGAAAACATAATCATGGAGGGCTGCAACATAATATGCTGTATATACATCATATGATCTTTCTAAAATCTGGAACATTCTGAAACACATCCTAGGGTTTTTAAATAAGAGATTGAGGATTTGACTTAAATTATTTAATCGTCACAAAAATTCTGAGATTGCTTAATTATCCCCATTTTACCGATGAGGAAACGGGCTCAGAGAGGGTGTGTGACTTGGGGTCACACAGCGAGGAGGCAGAGCCAGGCCTGGAACCAGGCCGCGAGGTTCCAGGGTCTGTGCTTTTCGCTGCAGCCGACCTGGTGGACCTCTGCGGGCAGATGTGGCAGGGGGACGGGCTGCTGCTGCGCTCGCACTCCGCGTCGCGCAGGTTCTACTTCGTGGACCCGGACACCGACTGCGAGCTCTGGGTGCGGGCGGCAGCCCCCAGCGACAGGATCCGCTTCCAGTTCCGCTTCTTCCTGGTCTACACCCTGACCTCGGAGTCTCCAGCATCTTCAGCGCCCAACGCCTCCTCCCCGGCGTCTACGGACGCGTGCGCTCCCGGCTCCTACCTGCAGTTCTACGAGGGTCCGCCGGGGGCGCCCCGGCCACTGGGGGCCCCACTCTGCGGCCTGACCATCCCTGTGCCGGTGATGTCCTTCGGGGAATTCCTGGGCCTGCGCCTGGTCACCAGAGGTCGCCAGCCTCGCGTGGACTTCGTGGGCGAAGTCACCTCTTTCCGGTTGGGTAGGTTGGGGCTGTTGGCCAGGACCAGAGCCTCCAAGCTGGGGGCCACCAATAAGACACTGGGAGCACAAGAAGATGAGGGGCAGGGGGCTGGGTCCTCAAAGAGAGGAAGTGGTGACTGATGTCAGGATTGGCAGGGTCACACTGAGGGACATTCCAGACCCAATGAGTCAACCCCATAAATCTGGTTTCCATGGAAGAGTATACCAGACTACTCTACTAGTCCCTGACACACACACACTCACCCTCTCACATTCACACACATCTCCCATTCCCACACAACTCCCATACACTTAAAACCTCACACTCTAACACCTGCTCACACTCACACATACAAATCACAACGCATACCTTATACACCCACAGTACCACCTTGGACACTCCCCCACATTCTCATGTTCACGCACTGGTTCCTCTGTCCTGGGCCAGCCCTTCAGATGATTGCAGAGGGGCCAAGTTAGGACAGTTGGAGAAGTTAAGTGTTCTCAGGCCTCTCTGCTCACAAGAGAAGCAGTGTGGACTTTCACTGCTGGAGTTATGTCTTCTGGCTCAAATTGAGTTCAAGGCTTTAGCCCCAGCAGGTTACCCCAGGATTGGAGACACAACTCACCAGTGTCACAGCCAGTGTCACAGCAGAGACTGTGTCCAGTGCTGGTGAGTAGATGAGCTGTTACAGTCTAGAAAATTCCAAAACCACAGAAGAGTTTATCTCCATCTCTGGCTAAATATCCAGACTGGAGAATTAAACATGTGAGCACTTTGAGACAAGAACGTGGGGTCTCAGAGCCAACAAGCGTTCACCATGAACTAGACTTTGGCATGCCAGGCCCTGGACAGTCCTTTAATACTGAGCTGGTTGGAGACCGCCCCCATGCTGTCTCATTGTCTCAAAGTCCCAACGTTCTTTTTCCTGGAATTGTGCATGGTCTGAAGTTTGTTTGTTTGTTTGTTTGTTTGTTTGTTTTTTTAGGCAAAGCAGCCCTCGGCTGACATCACAGATAGCAAAGACCTTGTTAGCTTATAGTCCCTTATTTTTAAATTTCTTTTTACACCTAAAGCACCTGGTCTTCCTAGGTGGTCTCCCATCCAAGTACTAACCAGGCCCGACCCTGCTTAGCTTCTGAGATCAGATGGAATCGGGCTTGTTCAGGGTGGAATGGCCATAGACTTGAATTTTGGATTTTAGATGACATCACAGATAGCAAAGACCTTGTTAGCTTATAGTCCCTTATTTTTAAATTTCTTTTTATACCTATAGCACCTGGTCTTCCTAGGTGGTCTCCCATCCAAGTACTAACCAGGCCCGACCCTGCTTAGCTTCTGAGATCAGATGGAATCGGGCTTGTTCAGGGTGGCATGGCCATAGACTTGAATTTTGGATTTTAGATTCTCTTTTCCCCCATTAGAGTCTCTGGGAGGAACTATATGAAATTTGTACTGTAAATCCTTGGGGCTATGACCGATGGTGCGTAGGATCCCTTTCTGGCTCCTGCAGGTTCCCATTATGTTGTTTTGAAACAGCTCTCACTGGCTGGTTGGAAATCAACCTCTCCCCACCTCTCCCCATGGCCTTCCCTTCTTCTCAGGTGCAGCTGTCAGCCAGGGAGGCCAAGAATGTTGCCGCTGCTCTGTGTTTAGCAGGATTGGGCTCCAACAAGAAGGTGACAGTGGTGAAGCCCTATTACAAGTCCGGGTTCCTTGGATCAGTCCTGTCACCTGATTGAGGAAGGTTTATTTCACGTCCTTGGGCCACACACACAGTCTCAGTGGCTCACACATGCGAGCATACCCTGCCTGGCTCCGGCCCACACTCTGACATTGACAGCCGACAGTCATGTGTGATTCTCCATACATTACCATGCTACTATTTGTTTTCTCTCTCACAGACATTCATTCTTACACCCATACACTTTCTATATTATTCACTTTTATTTGCAAACGAAAGAAGCCCAGCTCAAGTTGGCTTAAGCCAAAGGAGAATTTGGGAGGGGCTCCTGTAACCTGGATAGTAAGGTGTTGGCTCAGATATAGCTGGATTCTGGACTTCAGGTAATGTCACCTGGGCTCTGTCTCTTTGTTCTTGTCCTCTCTCTTTGCAATGTGTGGGTCTGTTCGGCTTCCATCTCAGGCAGATCTTCTTTCTACTTGGCAGCAAGGTGGTCCTGCAGCTCCAAGACCACAACCACCCTTACGACTCTGATCTGAATGAAACAGAGAGCATGCATCTTTCCTTATGATTCTAGCAAAAGCCCTGGGCCAAATCAGATTAATCATGCCAGGAAATGGAATGCTCTGATGCCCATGTCCACTTTTGAGCCATGGTGTTAAGTAGTCCCATCTAGACCAGCTTTTCTCCACAGAATGGGATGCTGGGTGAACCAACCTGTCTGCCACATCATTGCAGTGAGTCATACAATTCTTTCGCCTGTGTGCATATTCATTCATGTAACAAATATTAATTGAGCACCTGCAATGTGTGAGGTGCTGTTCTAGGCTCTAGGGGTACAGCAATGAAGAAAAGAGAAGTCCCTGCCCTCTCTGAGCTGACACATTGGTGGGAGAGACAGACGGAAAACAAATAATCAAGTAAATCCTTATTCTGCCTAGATGGGATGTGCTGCAGAGGAACCCAGATCAGGATAACGAGGGTGGGAGTACTGGGGGAGGGGTGGTATGCTGTTCTCAGGTGGGAGATTAGGGAAGGTCAACCAACAAGATGACATTTGAGTGGAGACCTGGAGGGAGCAAGCCATGCTGTCACTTGGGGAAGAGAATGCCAGGCAGAGAGGATGGCAGGAGCAACGCCACGAGCAAGGATGTGCTTGGCAGTATTCGGGTTGACTGGGTACCGTAGGCTGTATGGATGTGCTCATGCAGACACATAGTCACACTCACCGTGTGCCACAGTATTTGTAAGCATTGGACTGAACACCTACTCTGCCACCTAGATGCCAGCTGTGTGGCCTTGGTCAAGTGACCTAACCCTCCTGTGCCTCGGTTTTCTCATCTCTAAAGGAAGTTAATAGCAGCATTTACCCTAGAAGGTTATTGTGAGGACTTAATGAGGTGAGATGGGAATGAACTGTTTAGAATCATGCCTGGCACAGAATAGGACTCAGTAAATGTTAGCCATCATCATCTTGATTATACACCTGTCTCCCATGAAACTCTCATTCATACTCTCATCTGCATACACATAGAAACAGCCCTCTCCTGCCCACATCTCCCACATTCCTTCACTATAAGATTACACATCCCATTGTGTCATGGGCTGGCCTTAGGTCCTCATAACATGCCTTCCCTTTTGGACCCAGGATCCTGTGATGGCTATTTCCGCTGTCGGAACAGCAGGTGCATTCCCCCGAGCCTGGTATGCGATCTCTGGGGCATGGACAACTGTGGTGATGGCAGTGACCAGGCTTCCTGGCCACCAGCCAACTGCAGAGGTCAGTGATGGGTGTGGCCTGGGCCCTGCTGAGCAGCTAGGAGGAAAACTAGGCTTAGCTCTCCTTCCCCAGGGCAGGGCCTCGGTGGAAGGCCAGAGGCAGGGGCATGGCAGGAGAGAATAAGATGAAGCACAATAGTGGGGAATCGGGTTAGCCCAGACTACCTGAGGATCAGAGCAGGTTAGAGCCAGGACACTAGAGATGATCTAACCCAGCTGCTTCCAAATGATATATTAGTGGTGGAAGCGTTAGCCCAGACTACCTGAGGATCAGAGCAGGTTAGTGCCAGAATGACACTAGAGATGATCTAATCCAGCTGCTTCCAAATGATATATTAGTGGTGGAAGTTTTTCCTAAATGGAACCCTGCACAGAGGCTCAAAACATCAAAAGGAGATGCTCCATTTAAATGGACATGGGGTGGGCCTGGGCCCTGGCCAATGGATGTCCCACTGAGGAACCTAACTTTGACTCTCAAGATTTACTTTGAAAACCATTGATCTGGTCTGACTCCCACATTTTACAGATGAGGAAACCGAGGCCTAAGGAGGAGAAATGACTCTATGGCCTAAGGTCATAGAGTCAGCGAGGAATGACCTGTGGGCAGGAAGACCAGAATAGGTCACCCGGGAATATTCCTCTCAGTAATCTGGAGATGCTTCATCCCCCAAACAGGGCTGGCATGTACTGTTGAAAAGGTTGTTTACTGCAAAAATCCAGCTGGCTGAGAGGTGAAATCCACCTCCTAAGCCATTCCTTGGTCTCCTTTGCGGGTTCCTTGTTTTCTCCCTGACACCCTGCTTTGTGCCATGAGTCCCAGTTCCTATATCCGCTTCCCCTCCATCCTTCACACCCATTCCCTTGGTGATCTCCTTCATATTATATCACTAGCTGGACTTGTCGTTGAACTCTAGTTACATAACCACTTCCCTACTCATCTCCACATAGATGTGGAGATGGCACCCCAAATTTAACATGCCCCAAACTGAACTCCTGATCCACACCCCTCCCCGTGTCCTGCTCCTCACCTGTTTCCCCTTCTCACCCAAACTGTTGAGTTACTCTTTACTCCTTTTATCAGCCCAGAACCAAGCCGTCGACATTAATTCGGCTGATGTTTTTCTCCTAAGACTGGAGTTCTGGGTTATTAGAAAGACTAGAGAGGTAACGTGTCATTTTCATCACATCGTATCAAAGGTACATACCACCGACCTGACTTCTGATCTTGGCCGAGGTGGTGTTTGTCAGGTTTCTGCCCTGTTACTCTTTCGCCTCCTCTTCCTGTAGTGTCCTCATTGGAAGATAGTCACTATACGTGGCCCACATTTAAGGAGTGGGGAATTAAGCTCCCCGGCCAAAACACGAAGTCTAATCATGTCACTCCTGTGCTCACGACCCTCCACGCTCCTCACTCAGCCACAGCAAAGCCTCCCAAGGGCCTACGAACCCTCGTGATCTGCCATCTCTCCTACCTGCCCTCTCTCCCCTCCACACTGGTCCCCAGCAGCTCCTTCCATGCTCCAGCCTTGTCCTGCCTCTGGTCTCAAGACCAGCTCTTTACTGGAAGGGGTTTCCCTGGAGATCTTCATGCTCATTCCTTTATCTCTTGTGGGTCTCCGTTTAACACTCTCGGTGAGTTCTCTCTTGACCCTTTTATTTAAAAATAGCAACCCTGTGTCGATGGACAGGTGAAAGATAAACAAAATGTGATATGTCCATAAAGTGGAATATTATTCAGCCCTAGAAAGGAAATTCAGACACATGCTACAGCGTAGATGAAACCTTGAAGACGTTTTCTAAGTGAAATGAGCTGGACAGAAAAGGATAAATACTGTATGATTCCACTTACTCGAGACACCTAGAGTAGCCAAAATCATAGAGACCGAAAGTAGAACGGTGGTTACCGGGGACCAGGGTGGTGAGAGTGTGTTTAATGGGTATAGAGTTTCCGTTTTACAAGATGAAAACAGTTCTGGAGATGGATGGTGGTGATGGTTGCACAACTATGTGAATGTGCTTTAAAAAAGCCACTGAATTGTACACTTAAAAATGGTTAATGGTTTATTGTGGTATATTCCACCACAGTAAAAAAATTAGCAGTCCTGCCCCCAGCCAACGTGCCCTGCCCCCTTTGCCTGCTTAATCTTTCTCTACAGCACCTATTTCCATTTGACATATAATTTGTTTTGTCTCCTCACACTACGATGCCAGCTCCCTGAAGACATTTCTATTTTGCTTGTCATATACCCTAGTTCCTGGAACAATGCCTAGGGTGTAGTAGATTCTTGAGAAACGTGAGTCAAATGAGTAGAAGAATGAACCTCGCTATGACTCAACTTCCTGATCTATAAAATGTGGGTGATAAACCTAACCTCCCAGAGTTGTTATAAACTTTAAGAGAAATACTGTAGGTAAAGGGCCCAGCACGGAGTACGGTGTTTGGTGCAGAGAAAACACTCAGCACATGTACATCATAAACCCCAGGCCCCGGAGCTAGACTTAATGAGTTCAAGTCCTCCCCTATCACTTCCAGGTGTGTGACCTGGGCAAGGAACTTAACCTCCCTGTACCTCGCTTCCCTTATCTATAAAATGAAAATACTAATAGTAACAAACTCAAAGAGGCTTGGGGAGAACTAATGAGACATAATCATGCCGTAGAAAGGGCAAGTCTCTGTTGGTTCTGTTATTTCCACTGCAGGTCCTTCTCTGGTGCCCAGCCAGGTGGGGAGTACGGAGGACGATACCTCCAAGCCCCTGACTGTTTCCTCAGCTCTTGAGTCAGCAGGCCCTCTCCAGATTGTCTCTGAGAGCAGTTCCCCTGCTGGCCAGGGCCCTATAGGACAGGATGCAGCTCTGGAAGGTAATGGCTTTTGGTTACCACCTGCTCTCCTCCCATCGAGATCATACTTGTCCCTCTTTAGGTAATGGGGATGGGGGCGGCAGGCCCAGGCTGAGGCCTGAGCGGACTCTCCCTTTCCTTCTGCAGGTCCCCCCTGGCTACAGAGGGTGGCGCTGGCCGCCTTGCTGCTTCTAGCCTCTGCCGGCCTCCTCATTGGCCTCCTCTGGTGCTGTTGCTTTTCCAGTTGGCTGGCCCGGTGGGCTAGTGCCCATGACCTCTGCCTTAGCTGCACCATCTGTCACATGTGTCCTGGCCAGGTGGCCCCTGGGGGACTGCGGCCGAGTGGGCCAGCCTTCCAGGGTCAGGTAGGCCATCCCTAAAGAGGCTGCAGCTTCAGAGGAAGTAGAGTGGGCTCTAGGGTCAGACACACCCTGGGTTCTGTCCCTACCCTTCAGGGGGCTGTCTGACTTTGGAAAGGTCACGTTAACTCTCTGGGATTCAGTCTGCTCCTCTGGAAAACGGGATGATTCCTGCCTCACAGGGTTGTGATGAAGGCCACAGGAGGTACCTGGCCTTGCAGCTCGTGTGGTGGCTGGTATTCTGCCGGATCAGTGCAGAGCAGGACCTCCATGCCCAGGGCAGAGAGCAAGGGCCTCACTCACCTGAAGCTGCCTTGCTTCACTCTCAGACCTCACCTGCCCTGCTTTGCCCGACCCTGACCCACACTCAGGTTCCAGCCAGTCAGGCCCTAGTTGAAGACACAGGGGACTGCCAGGGCGGGGATAGCACCGTTTATTAAGAAAGGTCAAGACAAAGACCACAGGAGGGTCCCTTCTAGGACACAGAGGCCAGACGTCCCGACCCCACACGTGGGGACTGCTGGTGGGGAGGTCATTTGCCACCAGTTTGGCCCTTAGTTTCCCACAGATGGGGCAGGGCTGTCATGGCCCCTTCCTGTCCCTCCCAGTCATGAGTCCTGGCTTCCCCCACCCAAGGCACTAGCTCTCTCTAGCCACCAACACCCTCCTCCCCCCATGTCCCCTGGGCCTTCACTTCCAGATCAGTGGGGGGATGTGGCCTGGTGCAGGCGGCGGGGGACCTTCTTAGTGCTGGGCTCTCCCTGTAGCAGATCTTGGTAAGAGCTGGGGTGGAGTTTCCCTCACAGCCCCTGAGGGCAGGGCCCCTGGGCTGGGTATTGTTGGGTGGGAAGATACAAACCAGGAGGGCTTGGTGGGAGGGGGAGGCTGCCAGGGGCAGGCGGCCCAGCTGGCCAGGCATTGGTGGAGGTGGAGTGGGGCTGGGACACGGGCTGATGGGGTGGGGGCTGCCTGCCCAGGGGGAAGCTGCCTTTTGCTCTACAGTTGGCACTAAAGAGCTTTCACCACCCAGGGGAGGGTGGCAAAGGCCACTGCGATGCCCTCTGCTCCTGGTGGCCGGTAAGGCCCTGGGCTGTAAGCTGGGGTTGGCTCTCGTAGGGACAAGGGCTGCCCAGGGGCTGCAGAAACAGGCGGCCCAGCTCCGTCTTGCGAGTCTCGGCTGGTGGGAGCACTTCTGAGCCCACTCAGTCACCACAGCTGCCCCAAAGTCCTGGTGGCCCTCTGAGGCACCTGCTGCCCCCCAGTCTGTGGCTTTGCCCAGGTGTGTCTGTATGGGGGGTGGAGTGCCCACCCTCCAGTCCAGCCCAGGGCAGTAGCAGCAAAGCGTGGCATTGCCTCGGTTTCTTACAAAATATTCATAATAATAATATTAATAATAATAGACTTGTGGGGCTGGGGCGCTGCCCAGGAGTCCGTGTGGGGCAGGCAGCTGCCTACGAGGGGCAGGGGCGCGTGTTGGCTCCCGCCTGGGCACTGTGCTGCAGGTCCAGTGGCTGAGGGGGTGGGGCGCCAGGCCGGGCAGAGTGCAGCACCAGGTTCCTGAGACAGCCCGTGATGCCCGAGGAGAACCTGCCCCCGGTCAGCATGGCCACGTTGGGGGCTCCGCCTGTGGGGAGGGGAGAAAGGACATCAGCTCCAGGGGCTCCGGAGGGGAGGAAGGTGTGTGCTGTAGCTCTGTAGGAGCCCTATTCCCGCCTTGTCCCAAGGAGGGGGCTCCAGGTCTACAGTGAGGCCGGAGCCCAGGACTTACCGATGTAGATGCTACCCTTGGTGTTGACTGCCACGTTCGGGCCTGGGGACTGGCCACTGACTAGCTCCTCACCGTCCACCCGGATGGAGCCTCTCCGGCCCTCTCTGCAGTGGGTAGAACTGGGTCAGGCCCTTCGCCACCAGGTCCCCATGCTCCCTGACCCAAGAAGAGTCCCTCCCTTTTCCATGAGACTCCAGACAGAGGTGTTTGCTCTCTGAGTTCCTTCCTTCCCTGTTGGATGGAAGATCTGACCCCCTCCCCCTGGCTTCCTAGCACTCACTGTGGGGTGCTCGCCCACCCACCCTATGGACTTCTGTCCTGCCCTGGAAGCCTGTGCTTGCCTGGTAGGCATTCCCTGACCCTGGCTTCAAGTTGTCTCCCCAGAGCCCAATGCCTGCCTCCCACATATGGTGCAGGGGGGAATCCTGTCCCACTCCAGAACTCTGGCCCCTCGCCCTAGTGTCTGGGAAGGCTCCCTTACCGCAGCGCCGTCACCCGATGCCACTCGCCGTCATTGATGGGGTCCTCAGAGACAAGGCGGGCCTCTCCACTGCCCAGCTGGTAGCTGCAGTCGCACAGGCCCAGGAAGGTATGAGGTGGGCAGGACAGGAGGGGGTTTGGGGAGAGTGGCAGTGGTGTGTCACAGGGGCACTGGGAGTTGTAGCTTCTTGTGGCAGGAGCCATGGGCTGACTAGAGGGGAAGCCACTGAAGGGGTAAGGGGGGTCAGGGAAGGGAGAGGACCCACCTGAAGACAAGGTGCCCATCCTGAAGCCCGAGACCGATGAAGTCCTTGCCTTGGCTGGCCTCTCCCACCTCCTGCCAGGGAAGTACAGGGCTTCTGGGGTCTCCAGTCTGGAGAGCTAATGCCCCTGATGGCTATGGCCCCCACCTTCCTCTCTCCCACTGCCCTGGCCACCAGGAACTAGGAACCCTAAGACCTAGCCTGGACACCCACACTCACCATGCCCTGCCAGAGCAGGAGGCCACTGGCTATGCTAGTCCGAACCTCCAGCTCGATGGTCTCAGGTACCTCGGGCAGGCTGTGAGGGGGAAGCAGATGATGGGGCAGAAGTCCCAGATTCCCATTTGCCTCTCTGCAACCTGTCCCCTCCCTAGGCCAGTAGGCTCTCCCAACACCCATCTCACCTCCTGGAGAAGACGTGGTTGGGGAGGGCTAGGAAGCCGTCGTCATGGAAATAGGCTCCATACTGTCCCGGGGCGTCTGTGGGAGAAAGCGGGAGGTCAGACATCTGCTCACCTGCTTGGAGTATCCATCCGGAATCGGTTCCCAGCCCCCACCTCCACCCTGACATGCACCCTGTGGGGCTCTGGGCCTGCAGCCCCTGGAGACCCCAGGGGCTATGGACAGAATTCAGGGGCCTGTGAACTGGAATGGGAAAACGTTATGGTTCTATGTTCACTCACTTCTCATTGAAATTTAGCAGTTCCTTCAATTATGCATGCAGGCAACAAACCAAAGGAGTAGCGGCAGAACCTGTGACTTTGTCACTAATAAAAGATTTCCTTATCAAATCACAGTAGGTGCAAATATCTCCAGACATCGTTTACACTTACTGAAACTGTGCTAGCTATTAGAATCACCACTAGATCTTATTATTTAATGTGTTCATAAAGAAGCATGTAGGTTCCAAATCAGAAAGTTTTCAATATTTTGATAATCTTATTTCAGTATAATTGGTTTCCTTTGAAATCCGACAGATTTTATTTTATGTAGTCAATAGGGTCCAGGTAGGGTGACCAAGCATCCCTATCTGCCAAGTCTTTGTCCTGGATGTAGCTCTGAAAGTCCCACATCTTGAGAAACCCCTCAGTCCTGAGCAAACTGGGACAATTGGTCACCTAGATCCCTGGCACCTGAAAGGTTCAGAACCTCTGTGTTCCCGCTATCTTCCAGATGCAAAGACAGGCTTGGGGGGCAGGGATGGGTGAGTGACTTGCCCAGGAAGGGGGAAGCGTGGATGATGGCAACCAGGACTTTGCAGCAATGTCCATACTGTGTGTGGCCCCAACGCTACATAGTCCAGCGCTGGCCCCTGGAGGCCTGGTAGCTATAGGGGTCAGAGGAGACACCTTTCCACCCTCCACCAAGTGATGAACAGAACAGCTACCATTTACCGAGCACCCGCTATGTGTCAGTCGCTGTGCAGGGAGCTTCACATCCAGCCATAAATATCATTGCATTTAACCGGATCCTTATAATAATCTTATCACGACTTACATATAACATTAACTTAACAAAAGCTAACATTCTGTACCCACTCTAGACCAGACATTGTTCTAAGCATTTTAAACGCATTAAATAATTCTACTCTTACATAAAATGTTATCCAAAACCTCGTGGAAGGATGTTACTTCTCGCCATTTTAGAGAGAAGACTGAGGCACAGAGAGATTAAGCGGTTCACCCGAAGTCACACAGCTCCCACGTGGCAGGGCTAGGATGTGAAGCCAGCAGGCTGGCTTCAGGGTCCATGCTCTTATCCACTACGTCACTCTCTCTCCTATTACATTAGTGATAAATAAGATCGATATCTACAAAGCAGATATTGCTTTGTCACGCAGTGCCTATAAATGTCAATAAACATTCATTTTTAAAAATTATCATTATTGCTTTTACAAGGATTTTGGAACCCTTGAGAATGAGGGTTCTGCCTCATTCATCTTATATTTACTGCTCCCAGGACAAGGATGAACACACAACAGATGCTGGTTGATAGAATGCATGAACATAGAAGAGGACACTGGAATCAGAGTGGTACAAGGGTCTGTCCATGGTCACCTAGCCATTAAGCATAAGGCAGGACCCAGCTCTGTATGGCTGTGTTCTTCTTTATTCTGTCTGTCTGTACCTAGTAAGCCTCTCACATGGACCTGTTATGCTCAGAGGCCAGAATTGAGGGTGTGGGGTAACTGGAAGGTGAGGCTCAGCGACTTGAGTCAGGGAAGGGACAAGCCTGCTCGGCGTTCCTAGCTGGCCGCAATAAATACGTACCATTGCCCCCACTGCCTTCGAGATGCCAGTCGGATTCCGCTGTGCCATGTCCAGAGCCTATAGAGAAAGGCAGGCTCTAGTCAGTGGGCAGACACCTGTGGGTACTCTGTCCAGCTCCAGGGCCTCAAAAGGGAGGTAGAGAGAAGCCAGGGCAGTTACCTTGTTGGCAGCGTGGGCCAGAGAAGCCGGGGGGACAGAGGCAGCGGGTGCCCTGGCAGGTGCCCCCATGCAGACAGGGCTCACGGAGCTGGCAGGGGTTCTCCTCATGCTCGCAGAGGTCACCTGTGGATGGCGGAGGTGAGTGAGCATGGGCTAGAGTTGTCAGTGACCACCCTGCACCCCTCCCTCTCAGGGCCTGGGCAGGCTGACATACCTTTGAAGCCATCTCGACACAGGCACTGGAACTCATACTCGCCAGCAGGCAAGCACGTGGCACCATGCTGGCAAGGCTGGCGCTCACATGGGGAGCTATCGTAGCACTGCCCAATGCCTCGGCTGCCCAGGAAGCTGTAGGTGAGGTCTAGCCGCTTTCCATTCACTGACACCTGTGGGCATAGGGACACTGAAGGACTCAGAAGACTCAGGCAGCAGGGGCATCGGTGTATGAGCAGAGAGAAAAATACAGTAGAGGGGAGCTGGGAACCCAGGCTGGAACTTAAGCGGTAACATGAGGTTCGAGGGTGGGGGAGGGGGAAACAGGAGTGCCTGCTGCATGCCAGGAACATCCCTCAGCACCGTCAAGCCTCAGGACGACCCTTGAAAGTAGGTGCCATTATCCCCATTTTATAGAAAAGGAAAGCGAGGCTCACAGGTGCAGCGTCTGGTCCCAAAGGCCTTGGGTCAGCTGCAGGTGGAGAGGCTTGGTCTGCGCCCCTCCCCTTCCTGCGTGTTTCCTGGCAGCTGCTGCTTACCTCACCCACACAGCCGCGGAAGGGAGTGCTAACGTTGGTGGCCGGGGACAGCTGCACGGAGGGCTCCACACCACCAAGGTAGAGGAGGGTGTGCAGGTTGAGGCCCTGGCTCTTGCCCGGCGAGGAACGCAGCACAGGGCGTCCGCCATTCACCCGCAGGCTGCCGTCCTTGTTGAGGCGCTCGGCAGATACGTGGTGCCAGCGGCCCAGGGCCAGCGGCTCAGGGCTCCGCAGAATAGCCAGTCCTGGAGAGGCCGCCAGGCAGGGTTGGCATGCGAATGGCCCCCTGCCCTGCCCCACCTCACACAAGGACTTCAGGGAGGGAACTTCCTTCAGCCTCCTGGTGTTCCACAAGGAACTCAAGAGAGATCTATGGACTTGCCCGAAGTCACACACAGAGAGAAGAAATGTGAAGGAGCAGGGGACTTAATTGGTTTAACTTCTGAATTTATTCCTCTGAGCCTCCTCAGGGTGTGGAGAGCCAAGGGGACATGGAGCTTGATGCTTAGAGCCCATCTACATTTGGGTCCAGTGCTCACCTGACCCCAACTCGTAGCGGAACTCCAGGTGGCCGCCAACCATCGCCAGGGACACGAAGTCCTCCACAGGCCCGATCTTCCCCCCACTGAACAGCAGGATTCCATCAGGCGCCAGTGGCTTGAACTCGACGTCCAGGCGTAGCTCATGGTGTGTGTTGGTGAGGGCAGGCAGCACCAGGTAGGAGCCAGTGCCCGACATGGAGGGGGTGGTCACGGTCACACCTGTAGCAGCCACAGCTCAGCCAGGGGCAGTGGGGAGACCAGAGTCCCAGGATGGGTCCAACTACTCACTCACTGTGGAACCCCGCCCACCTCACTCTCTAGTCCCAGAGGCTCAGGCCCTGCTGGGCAACAGCTTTAGCAGCACAGGACCTCCTGTCCCCGGCACTGAAGACCAGGGTGGAGGGATCTCCAATAAGATGGGCATCCCCTCGGGGGGTTCGCATATCAGGGGTCAGACTGGGCAGAAGCTTGGCCAGGTGCCTTTGAGGACCTCTGGCTCTGCTATAATTGTATACTTTTATCATGTGAGGGCCCATCATGGCCTCAGAAGGCCCCTGTCCAAAGTTCCCCATTCTTACTGAGATCCCTGGGGATCTCAGGCCTGGCTCCTCACCTTCCTCACACCTCATCCCTGAGCGGCCCAGGTGGCAGCGGCAGGTGTAGCCTCGGCCATCAGGCCGGTTCACACAGGTGGCGTCGGGCCCACAGGCTTCTGGGGGACACATAAGCCACAAGGAGGACATTGAGGTGACCCAAGAGAGGGTGGGGTCTTGAATGCCAAAGCCCTACCTATTGCAGGCCAGGAGCCTCAGCTATTTAGGGCTTGGCCAGACTGAGGAGGGAGGATGGATTAGAGCAGGTGGGGGTCAGAGGATGCTGGGAAGGGGGACAGCATAGGGGGGCGTGAATGAGTGACTCTGTCTACGGTGTTTTCGAAAGACTGTACCTGGACGACAGTGCAGGGTGGTGAGTACCTGGGTGGCAGGTAATAGGGCGAGTGTCTTGGTAATAGATGGGAAGGGGGTTAGTTACCTGGGTTGTAGTGATGGGAGGGGTGAGTACCTGGGCGTCAGTAATGAGGGGCTGAGTACTTGGGCAGCAGAGATGGGAGGCAGAGTGAATTTTAGGGTGGCAGTGATGGAAGTCAGTGTCTAGGAGGAGTTGTAAGTATTTGGGTAGGAATGACAGTGTGGTACGTACACAGAGCAGCTGGAGTGCAGGCGAATAGGAAGGGGCAGCAAAGGGCAGAGGCAAGAACCCAGGGGCGACAGTGATCAGGAGGGGTGGGCACGCACCTGGGTGGCAGTGGAGGGCCTGCGAGTGTTCACAGCGGCTCCCAGTAAAGCCAGCAGGGCAGATGCACGTGTAGCTGCTACTCTCCGAGTCCTGGCACAGGCCCCCGTTCTGCAAGGCAGCACCTAGAAGTCAGGCTGAGAACACTCTGGCCCTCCCGTGTCCCCACAGGGCCCTGCCACAGCTGGTGACGGTGGCTAAGGGCAGCCAGGTAGCATATGCGCTATGGGGTTACCTGGCAAGGCCGGTCCCGACAGGTAGGGCAGTGGGAGATGCCATGCGCTGTGAGGTTGAGGTCATGGAAGACAATCTCCTCACCCTGGATGCGCAACTCCCGGACGCAGCCTGGAGGGTGAGCCCGTGATGAGTAAATGAGGGTGCCGGAGGCCCACCCAGCCCCAGCCACATCCTGCAGGGTCCCCCAAGCTCCCATGGGCTCTGCCAACCAGCCAGGTGAGGCTGGGAAGGGTCTCACCTACGAAGCCGCTGCTCAGCCCCACCTTGGGGATGGCGCCATAGTCAGGGTAGCCACCCAGGTAGAGCTCCTCGTTCAGGTCCAGGCCCTGGAACTTGCCCTGGGCAGTGGGAAGGTTGAGAATGGCAGATAGGCTGGGTGAAGCGGGGAGGGGGCTGGGAACAGGGGGATGGGTCAGGTCTCACCTGGGAGGTCCCATTGACTGGGGCCAGGCTGCCCACAATCAGGGAGCCCTGGGTGAGGCTGCGCAGCAGGGTCACGGTGTGGAACTGGCCCAGCGCCAGTGGGGTAGGGTGGCGGATGGTGGCCATGCCTGAGCCTGCATCAAATCTGCTCCACAGGGCAGGGTCAGGGCAGTAGAGAGTGAATGTGAGGTTTGTAAGAAAGGCTGGGCAGGGGCCCAGCTGGGACAAAAGTGATGTCATCATTTCCTGCAGTCCTGCTCTAGTTCCTGTCCCCGCCTTGTCCTCCCGCTCTATCACCTACCCCCAGCTCACCCTATCCCTGCCCTGTCCCCAGTGCTTCTCTTTACCCGTTCGTTCCCTGGGAGCTGGTCCAGGACAGCCCCGCAGGGGTTCCAGTTGCCCCTGGTTCTGGGGCTCTGCAGCCTAGTACCTGGCCTCACTGTTCCCCTAAGCACTGTTCCCTCTGAGATCACCCTGTTTCTCTCTTTCTCTGTTTATGGCTTGTCTTCTTCGACTAGACTATACATTCCCACAAGGGCCAGAACGTAATCTGTTTTGTTTATCCCTGTATCAGTGTCTGGCACATAACAGGTATTCAGCAAATAACTGTTGAATGAATGAATAAATGAATGGATGAATCCTGGACTGCAGAAGTCCCACTTCCTAAGGACATACTCAGCGTCACTGAGTATTTCAGAGGAAGTTATGTACAAGTCCGAGGCTGCTTCCTCTCCCACCTAGCTGGCATACTGCTCCTACTCCAGCAGACTGGGTGGTCACCAAGGGTAACAGTCATATCTCCTCCTCCCTTCAGAACCTTCTTTGTACAACTCGGTCCAGGGCGGTGTGTGCCTAACTAAAGCCCTGTAGTCTAGGCCCCCAGCCTCCTTTCCCCTGTAAACAGGGAGGGCTAGCATCTCACCGGAATTCGGGCCTTCCGCCCACGAGGCCGAAGGAGATGAAGTCGGGCTGCCTGTTGGCCAGGTTGGTGGGGCTGCCTGGGATCCGCTTCTGCCCATTGTACAGCAGCATTCCTGGGCAGGCACAGCTGTGTAAGGGGCTCCCAGCCAGCTATGGGGTCCCTGTCTGCCCAGCCCAGGAATGAACAACCCAAGCTTATGAGCCCTCCACTCTCTGTAGCATATGCGCAGCCCCTGTGCCCGCTCTGGCACACCCCACACAGCAAGGCCTACCCGCTACCTCAGGATGGCACCCTAATTAGAAGGTCTTGCTAAGAACCCCCAGCGAGAAACTGAATTTGCTTCACTCACACTGTAGGGTCTACCTGAGGAGGTGGTGGAGGCGGACTCACCCGAGTAGAGAAGGAGGCCTGGACAGTGAAAGTCAGAGACCCGCAAGAGATGGGAGGAGACGGATGAGAGAGAGAGAGAGAGAGAGACAGGTGAGAGATGGGAGAAAATGGAGGGAAAAAGGAGCAGAGGTAGGAAGAGGAAGACGGGACAGGAGGACTGAGAGTCAGTGCACCAATGGCAGAGAGACCGCGGGCAGGCTTAGATGGGAGGTGTCACAGAGGCAAGGATGGAAAAGAGAGGAGGCAGGAGAGAGGCCCCAGAGGGGAGGCCTGGGGGCTCCGGGCAGGGAGGGTCGATGGAGGTGGGGAGGACTGAGGGTCGCCAGGGCTCATACCATGATGGCAATTACACCAGGAGACCCCCACCCCCGCCACCCCAGGCCCCATAACTCAGCTTCTTTCCTGCTCACCATCAGCTGAGTCAGGCCGGAAGGTGATCTTGATCTCAAACTTCCTGTAGGCATCCTTGATGGTGGGCAGCGGCAGGAAGGAGTAGGGGGTCTGTGTGAAGTAGGGCACCACCCGCTCTGCCAGCAGAGAGCACAGTTAGAGACAATGCAAACCAGGCAGTGGGCAGGGCACTGCCAATCCCAGGGGGGTGTTGTCTTACCTGGCACCTGCAGATGGGCAAAGGCTTTGACCTTGCCCTGGCGGTTAGTGGCAGTGCAGACGTAGGTGCCTGCATCCTGGGGTCGGACCGAGGGCAGCAGCAGCATGTTGTTCTCCAGGCGGCTGTCAGGTGGCAGGTTACCATCCAGCTACAAACACACCCACACTTTGGACCCTGGCCTTGGCCCATACCTCCATAGGGCCTGTCTCCCATCTCTGCCTTAGGTCCACCCTCAAATACCGAGCACTCAGTGCCAAGCCTGGGCCAGATCCTGGGGGCGCTGAGATGGTGAAGACCTGGTCCCTGCCCTCAGGCATGTCTGCTGGTCCCCGGCCTGGCATTTACCTTGCTCCAGGTGATGTCAGGAGTGGGGTAGCCAGAGGCCATGCAGGGGAAGACGGCGGCAGAACCAGCAGGCACTCGAACTTCTGGGGGTGTTGAGATCTGGGGCAAGGCTAAGAAGGAGGTAGGAGACAGAAGCCATCAACCTGATGACAGCCACCATTTGTGAGCCCAGCCTGTTCCCTCATGTGTTTAATCGTCACATTATCCCTGGAAGGGAGGCACCGTGTCCCCATTTCACAGACGAGGAGACTGTGGCTTAGAGGGAAAAGTGGTTGCTCACTCCTGGTTGCATGGGTGGAACTAGGCAGAAAATTGTGCATCCCTCTGGGGACCTGAGAAAGGGGTACTAAGGCAGTATGGGTCAGGAAGTTTGAGAGCAAATCATAAGGTTTGGGGTGAAAAGAATTGCCTTAGAAGAAAACACAGATTTGTGCCTGCCCTGCACCCACTGTCCTTGTTTTACTCTCTGTTGTGTCTGTTTTGTGTTTACGTTGTCTCTGCCATCAGACTGGGCTGCAGGTCTCCCTTATCAGAGCAGGTGCTCCAGGAGGCGAGGACTACATGTCGATTTCCTCTTGATGCCCCTTGGTGTAATTTTTCCCTGCAAGTTTCAGCCTGCCTCAGAGGAATACTCACTGTTATGAAACCTGCCCCTTAAATACACAAAATTGAAAATTCCCAAGAGAGTGGAAAGGAAGAGTAAAACAGGCAAGGCAGGAGATTGCAGCACAAGCAGCCCCCGCCACGCTCCCCGGCCCCCACAGAGATCCCCGCCGGCCTTCACCTTGCACGAGCAGCAGCACGTGGGACTGGGTGGTGCCGGCAGCGTTGGTGGCACTGCAGCGGTACTGTCCAGCATCAGCCAACTCCACGTGAGCAATCCTAACAATGCCTCCGCTCTGCACGATGCTAGGCCGCAGGCGACCTCCGACTTTGCTCCACGTCACCTGAGGCTTGGGGTCACCCAGGGCCAGGCACTCGAACTCCACAGCATGGCCGACCACCACAGTCTGCACGGAGGTCCGGATGTTGATGAGCACCGAAGGCAGGGCTGAGGGTGGGGGGAGGCAAAGGCAGTGTGAGGCTGGCCTGCTGCAGGCCTGGCCCGAGGGTCCAAGAAAAGGTGAGCACTTAGGCTTTCATTCATTTCTTCATTTGCGTTTTCATGCATTCGCTCATTAACACACTCCCTCGTTTGCTCTTTTTACTCCTTTACTCACTTGTGTATCCACTGTCATTCTTCATTGGTCTGTATGAGCACCTACTCACTCGACCCACATCCCTTCTGCCTCCTTCTCCTACAATATTTGTCAAGCCCCCTACTCTATGCTGGACACAATCAAGATACAATCGAATCATTCTCTTTATTCACACACATTGTGCCAAGGGGCTTCCTGGGGAACATGGTCCCTGTGCCCCTCATCTGTCCCCCTGCTCTTAGCAGAGGCCTGAAGTTACTCTCTTACCTTGGACAACCAGCTGGGCACTGGCCTGGGCCTGTCCCCATGGCCCATGGGCCTGGCAAATATATGTCCCTTGGTAACTCTGGTCCAAGTTCTGGATTCTGTAAAGAAAAACACAGTACGTCATTAGTGAATAAAAACCATCGATGAGAGTGCTTTGCAACTGCATAGGAGTTGAAAGCCATCAGAGATCAGCACATGGTGTCAACTTCTAGTCTCCTAGTAACCATGCATGGAGGGTAGGCAGATAGGCAGGATGGGTGTCACCACGCCATTTTAGACCAAGACCTTATGGTCTAGAGGTCAAGATCACACATCAAGTAGCAGAGCTGAGCTCCAGGTCATGTGTATGTATCTGCCCTCAGAGCCTGTTCTCTTTCCTCTAGCAATACGAACATGGGTCATTGTTTACTGAAGGCCTTCCACGTGCTAGACGCTGTGTTAAGTGCTTTAGATAACCTCATTTTGGTCTCATATAACCTATTGTATAGCTGAGAACACCAAAGCTCAGCAAGGTGAAGGGACTTACCCAAGGACATTCTTTCATATTGAGCCCCAGAGGGCAGCTATTCTAACAAGCCTCACTGTGCACCTTGGGCTGGGGTACCCAAGTTCAGTCCCATCCCACCCCACTCACCGGAGCACCCCGTCCTGCACGCTATGGCCAGGAGGCAGTTGACCCCCTTCCTTGATCCATCGGAGCTGGGTGCCCTGGTCGCTGGGCACGGCACAGTGGAACTCCACGCTGGCCCCTATGCTCTTGGTCTCCAGCTGAGGCGTGACCTGAACGGTGGGTGTGGATCCTGCTGGGGTGGCGGGGAGAGAGCCAGAGGAGCCTGTGGAGACATGATGAGGATCTGTGTGGATGTGTGTGAGTGTGAGTGTGAGTGAGTGTGTGTGTGAGTGACCCCTGACGATCCCTGACACCAGCCTAGAACCCAGGAAGCCCCCATCCTAACATTCATGGGACGGTCTTCTGGTCGCCTCTCTGGCCAGGGTCAAAGACCTTTCATTGACAGATTTACTCATTTGTTCACTTGTGCAGTTATTCAATCAACACATACATGAGCCTTGGAA